>NW_020799098.1:7423498-7429303 GCF_003259725.1 Athene cunicularia | reverse complement strand
TCCCTTCCCTTCCCTTCCCTTCCCTTCCCTTTTATGCAATGTATTGAGCAGGAGAAATTGATTGCAAATACCAGTTCTCATTGTCCCAGACACAAAGGGAAGATTTCTTGGCACTGCCAGACAAAGCAAGTTGGCACCAGTGCTGAAGTAGATCTAGGGCCAAGAAAAAAGGTGTACACATAAGGGTTAATGCTATTTCCAGGAGCTCTGTCTTCTGCTGTTATATCTTTATCACCCCCACAGGATGTTGTGTAGTTTTGTTTCCTATAACAAAGGCGCATGCATTTAATAATGTTTTTTCTACCCAGTTCTGTGTACAAAGTGCCGTCTCTGCTCCCTTATGAAGGCATTGCTGGGTACTGCAGGAACACCCACACGGCACTATTCATGTGCACGTGCTTGTGCACATCTGTACATGGCTATTCACTCATAACCATGCACATGCATACATGCTTATACACACACACATACATGTACAGAAATGTACATTCCAGTGTATATATAATAAACACATGTATGTGAATAGACACATATATAAAATACAAGTCTAGCTTTGTCTCTGGTGACAAAACTGCCCTGCACATCCAGCCATGCTGCTTGCCAAGGACGTGTGAAGTTTTTTCACATTTCCTGGGAAGGGAACATGAGCAGCAGTTGCATCTGCTGAGTCTCAGCTCCAATGCACTTGTGACTACTACAGCTTTGGGTCTCAGCAACTAAATCTCTCTCTGCTGCTGCTATTGTTGTTTGAATTATTTGAAGACTTTACCAGAGTCCCTAAGCAAAGACAAGGGAGTGCTATTTCTAAAGTACAAAGTTTAGAAAAAGCATCAAGTTGTCTCAGTCAGGAGAAAGAATTAATTAACAAAAATAATCATAGAATCATAGAATGGTTTGGGTTGGAAGGGACCTTAAAGATCACCTAGTTCCAACCCCCCTGCCATGAGCAGGGACATCTTTCACTAGAACAGGTTCCTCAAAGACCCACCCAAAATGGCCTTGAACACTTATACAAATAATTTAAAAAATATTATCTTGGTAAAAGTATGGAAGTAGATTTCAGTCATACCATAGTCATACCACAGTGACTTTAGGGTAAAAGCACTTCAGATGAGAGGTCTGAGATCAGCATCTGTCTCTGAGTAGTCACCTTCAAGAAAGAGATCTCAGAGGAGCAGCTGTGCAAAGAAGGCAGGGAAGGACCTACAGCATGTAACATCTGGTTCTGTCTTGTCTTTGCCTGTGCCTATCTCCTATCTCTTGCAAGAAAACTTTTCCCTGGCATTTATTTTCAGGAAAAAAGGACATGCTAATCCTCATTTGGGGAGGAGCAAGTTCACCACTCCATTGACACTGCTTCAGCACCAAAAGCCAGCTGCCCTCCAGCCACCAGATTTCACAGGGTCAGGGTTTTACTCTCTACCACTTGCAAGTGCATCTAACACAAACATCAGCGAGCTAAGCTGCTGCTCCCAGAGCTTAGCTCAGGCTATTACAAAACTAGTAGTGCTCAAGTTATGGGACTGGGTGGCTGACTTAAACCTTCAAATCCCAGGACTTGTCCTTCCCTGTGGTCAGAGTCTTCCAGGTGGGCAACAGGGAGGGGTGGCTGATTGAAACTGCAGCCCTTGAAATCACCCAGCTTATCAATTCCAGTCTCCTGTAAAATCAAAGGATCAAAAATTCCTTCAAACCAGAGTGCAAAAGCTTTTGGCCAGTAACTAATAATAGGAAACCAATCCTCTTTAGACCTCCCTGTGCATGAGGGTATTTTAACAGGGAATCCGTGCCACAGCTAGTCATCCCAGAACTGATAACTGTGACTGTGATTCTGTGAACCTGGGCTCTGATCACAGCAGAGCCTCCCCGCCTCTTTTTAAAGTCCCAACATGAACTCAGACCTCTCAGTTCCTGCTCGCTGTGGCACAAAAGTGTGAAAACCCAGGATTTCTCAAACTACATAATAGCCCCAATCCTTGTCATTTTTCTCTTGCATTCCTGCAGACTTTACTCCCTGTCTTAAGGAAAAAGTTGTATAGTGCAGTAATTTCTCCACAAACCTTTTGTCCCTTGTTGCCAAGGCCCCTCCTGGGCTTTGCACTGTGCAGCCCAGGTCCTCACGTCTAATGGTCTCTGTAGTCCTCCAGAATGAATCATGTGTTTCCAAGCAAGCACAACTGTGTAAGTCTTTGCAGGATGAAAGCCCAGTCTCACTTTCTACCTGTAGGAAACCATAGGTCACCAGGTAGTCAATGCAGTCTTGCTCTTTCTGAGAACTGGACATGTGATTGACATAGATAATCTGCCAGGGTCGGGACCCTAGAAAATAAGACATCCACTATTTAAACCCAGGCAAACAATGGACTTTCCTACCCACACCAAGGAGTGCAACCTTGACAGCCACTCCTTGAATGTTTGTAATGCCTGTGTTAGGAGCCAAACATAATATGGTGATGGATGGCCTGATATATGGGGCTTGAAGAATGTTGGTCACTAGAAGCAGAGCCCCAATATTCAATACCAAGGTTATTTCCTTGGCATGCCAAAGGAGTTGTGGTGCCAATTCCAGTTGTTTCAGGGGGGGTGTGAGCACTAGATGTGCCCCACTGGAGACCTGGCATTGCTCTCCTGCACAAGAGCTGGCAGTGCTTCCATCCAAGAGCAGCATGAACTACACAGGGCTTGCTAGACAAGGTTTTCTGATTCAGTTTGAATTTTTATCTAAGTGAGCAATGTTAAGCGTTGTGATAATGTAATCAGCCAGGGAAAGTTATTGGACAAATAGTTTTCTTCTCTTCCAGTCATCAGTAGGCATTTGCAACCACTGTAGAGATGATGGTCTTAGTGCTGAAAAAGTACTTTGGAAGGCAAGTGCAATCAGTGGTAACCTTCTCTGAGAGTGCCTCAGGACACTCACTGCACAATATTTCTAATTTTTTTATACTGTGATTTGTGATTAAAAATACCTAAGCGATCATCTCAAACAAGCTAGCCAGGTTCAGTCTTTACCTGAGAGCTGTCAGAGGCTGATCTATAAGATCCTCTTGTAGGAACAATACTAGTGAAATGTAATACATAACTAACACAAATTAAACATCTTAGACACAGATGGAAACTGTGAAATCTTTAGATCTCAAAGAAGTCCTTCAACTTGATTTTTTTTTTTCAAATCGATTATATGATTATTGGATAAATAAACTATGTGATTGTTCAGCACATAAACACCCTTTGTTAAATGTGTCCGTCAATAGACAATTCATATAAATGATACTAACTATCATCAAAGGAGTAATAACGCCTTTATTGATGAATAAATCTCTAAAAGACAGATCAAATGGAGGTTAACTAGCCATGCATGACATTAGCAGGAATTAGTCTGAAAAGAGCCTTGCAGGCATGCTAGCTACTGTACGTGGGGTGGGAAACGATGTGGCCACACTCATGGAAGGACCTGCAAGGTCAAAAGCCTAACCCCTGCAAAGGCCATGCTGGTTACTTTACATTATGTAGTCTGGAAGCGTTATTACTATTTTATATTTCTCCATGGTTTTCTGTGGAGGTTCAAAGAGGTTTTTTACACGGAGCCTCTTTTAGCATTTCTGAAGAGCGGTAGATGTGGATGCCAAGGCACCGAGGTTGTGCACACAGATGCGGACTGACCTCTCTACCCAACAGGCATCCCTGTGAAGGTTGCCTGATCTTATCCAGCCTGGCCGATCAGAGGAGGTGGTCTCCTCACAGTCACACATACTGTCTTTGAATGTGGCTGAAAAGTTCACACTCTTGCCAAAATTCAATGAGATCCCAAAGTGCACACGAGGTTTCACATAGGAATATGAGTTACTTCTTTAAAAAACTGGGGGCCTGTTTAGACAGAAATGGCCTCCACAGAGAAGGGTTTAGAAAAATTTCTCAACAGCAAAAGCTGGTATGAAGTAAAATTGGTATGAAGTGGGGAAAAAAAAAAAAAAAAAAAGGTTTTCACAAGAAGGCCAATGGTGGGACTGTAACTGGGTAAAAAAGAAGTATTCATGAGCCACAAAGTGATGTTCTCCTGCTGTCTTTGCATATATGACTCTTGGTCTGTATTCCAGAGGTGTTTTCCAGATGCAGTATAATTTTGTTTAGTGCCATAGCAAAGTAGTGGGAGGGTTTCTGCCACTGGCGATACCCCAGCAAAGCCTTCCCAGCAAATGCACCCACCACCAGACAGTGAAAAAGTATTGCCAGCAGGTCAAGGGACGTGTTCCTTTCCCTTTATCCAGGACTGTGAAGCCGCACTGGGAGTACTGTGCCCAGTTCCGGGCGCCTCAGTACAGGAGAGATATGGACGTGCTGGAGGGAGTCAGTGCAGATGATTAAGGTACTGGAGCATCTCTCCCCACAGCAGAGACTCTCTGGCATCCCAGTGTTCTGCTGGAAAGTGTTCGGTCACAGTGCTCCATTTCCTACAAGCACAACTAACTCCTCTAAGAGTCCAGGACAGTGGCTAGCTGTGTGAGGCCAGTGTCTAGCTTTTACCTTTTCTATGGGGATATATTCCAACCAACAATAAGCAATGAGCTCTTTTTTTCCACATAAGATGAAATCGATGCACATTAGAATAGTTAAGTTGGAATTACATAACATATTACTGACCCACCTGGTAACTGTCAGTGATGAAAACTGGCTGGGCAAACTATTTCTCTATTCACAGAGGGTTCCCATATAGGCCTTTTGGGAGGGAATCAGCTACACTTTCTGAGGTGTTTGTAGTTGGGAGTCTGTGGTTGAGCTGGTCCTCCAGGGTACTCCAGGGTTCTCAAGTTTCTCATCAATGGAGAGTAAAGTCCATTTAAGGCTGTGCAAATGTCAGCAGTCACTGTATCTCTTTCTCCACTGACTACGAAGGGACTCTAGCATTAACTAGTTCAGAGATAACTATCCAGATCAGAGATAACTATCCAGACCATAAATTAGGTCAGATGAGTCTCACTCCAGATGCCAAGGAAGGTTTGTCATGGTTTTGCCCCTGGGGTTTAGGTGCTCTCCAGTATCTTGCATGGAGTTTTTAGTTCAACTTCTGCTGCCTGGAGCCTGCATTCATTGCTCTTCACTTATGCATGACACCAGATACGAATTAACTGATGTCACTGCTTTGACTGCAAGCAATGCAATATGGGCACAACAGCACCCTGATGACTCTTCCAGTAGATACTCCAGAGCAATAGATAATCAGAGAAATGATGACACAGGAACATAACATTGAAAACAAGCAAGGTGGAGCAAACTATTGGGAAAAAATCTAGGTAATGACTGACTCAGGGAAAAAAGAAGAAAGGTCAGGTCTTCCTCTTCTGACAGTGATAACTTATACAAAAAAAGCTAATTTGGAAAAATTTTACTGGAGAATTGCTATCTTCTTCAGTGGTCTTTGAGCATATAATGCCAGACTGTGTTACACACTAGCTTTGCATGCTCTGTTCCAGAATATGCAAAGTGGCCCACAGATAGCCAATTGTCTACAGCACCAACATACAGCATGAAAATCTAAAGTACAAATTTCTGCTTGTACTTTGGCTTTTCTCTGCAGTTTTGCCTTGAATGCAGGCATCGCAAAGTGACACTTTCAAATCTCAGTGAAATTCAAGGATTCAGATCCTTTAGAAAAACTTCCCTGCAGGGCCTGAGTGATCAGGGGAGGTGGCAGTGTAATTGCACTGGAGACTCATATCCTGAAATTATCTACAAACTAAGCACAGCAAGCAAAATTGTCCATACCTTTCTTTAGTCTTATCAGCTCAGGATCATGGAGCTGTCTCTTAT
>NW_020799098.1:7407644-7423448 GCF_003259725.1 Athene cunicularia | reverse complement strand
GCATGGCATAGAATAGAATAGAATAGAATAGAATAGAATAGAATAGAATAGAATAGAATAGAATAGAATAGAATAGAATAGAATAGAATGCACTGGAAAGTGTCTGTCAGTTTAATATCTGGCATGCACAAATGCATCAGGGTTTAGTCTGGAAAACAGATCCCTCACACTTCAGGATCTCACTTAGGGTGGAATCCAAAGCTTCATTTCTGGGACCTAAATATCAAACTGCATTTCTCTAGAAATTCAACAGTAGTTACATATTAGGATTTTGGATTCAGTTCAGACACCAGCTTTTATGATGGTATTTACCCTAAAGCAAGTGATAATGATTTTATGTAAATTATTCTTCTGCCAGCTGGTAAACAATACAATAGTAAAGCACGTGATACCATGCCTTTGTTGATCCTGACTGATCCCTGTTTGAGGCACTATTAACATAGACAACATTTTGTTTTCCCATAGGAGCTGCTTGGAGGACAATTAGTTAAATCCACTACTCTAATCATGTGGATTTGTTTTGGAGCAAGACAATCTCATAATACAAAATGCCTATTTCAGTTTGAACAAGCAGATTTATTAAAGCTTTTACACGCACACTATGTAGCTACCATACGCAAAATTAAAATCCATCTGGAGTCAAGAGAAAATACAAGCAAACTAAATACTACAAGAGCAATAATATTACTAGCTCTCACATCAGGCTTGCAGTCAGTGTAATATTTTATTGTTATTCATAAGAAAATAAAATAGTAGTAATACTTTCTGCTCATGGCCAGGTCCTGATACACTTACATAAAAAAGACAGTCTCTTTTTAACAATTTTTGTGTCTGTTTTGCTTCCTGTGCTGTGAAATGCTAAGGCTGTGTCAGGCTCTGCAAAACTGAGGCTGAAGATTTTATAGAGCCTAAGGAGAGGCTCGCAGTGTGGTGCACTGAGGCACAGGCTAGGACCCACCCAGCTGTGGCTGATCTTAGAGCTACAAGGCTGAGTCCCTGCCACACTGAGTCCCTCAGCATCTCCAGCAGTGCCGAAGGCGGTTTCCTGGCTCGCTCCAACCGCAGCACCATTTTGCCCTTCACAAGTACTCCTTGAAGAATCTGTTACCCTGAGCCAGAAGAATAATAAAATGGTTCATGTAATTATACTCCAGGATGACTTCATTCAGACTGATTAATTACACAGGCATAGTATCTAATCCCCAAATTTAGAGTGGTGGCTGTGTTCTAATTATATCCTCTGATAGCTTAATTGTCTCTTTATAGCCAACTAAAAATAGTTCATACACATTTTTGCATTGCCCTCATGCCAAAGGGGAAATCCAGCACCTGTCACTAGATCCCATAGACAATCCTAATTTATTCAACCTTAATGCTCCTGGGACATGCTAGGGAATCCATTCCCCCAAGCAAGACACTACTCAGGTGATGCAGGGGCAGATCTGTCCTATCCTCTTACTGCACAGAGGAAAGATAGTGGTGTGAAGAGATCTGGACATCCATCAACCGTGGGTGCACTGGATGTTGCTATTTCTCTTCTGGAGATGGTGAAACAATGTGGTCAGTCTAAGTAGTGTGTCCAAAATGACAGAAAAAATCAGTGTTGGGATTAGAAATGAAAACTTTCTGGTGTCTGTTTATTACCTTTGCCTCCTAAATGAGAAAACTGAGGCAGAGCTGGGATGAAGGCACCATATTTTCATACATATTTTCTGCCCTAATCTTCATTAATGTTCTTCAACATGGATTTCATCCCTACATAAATGTGCTTCTCCAAGTACACCAGTATAACAGTAAAAGTGGGAGTAGACTAATTACAACCACATAAAGGCCCCTGATATACCTCTAGATAAAGATCTTCTATAGCTGATACATAGTCCCATCGGGATATAACCACAGCTGTATGAAGGGGTCGCATTGGTGTAATGTTAGGGTGGAAGAACCATGCCCAGAGGGGTTCAACTGCTGTCAGGGTGCTGAGTAGTCAAAGCCACGCTGAACTGCTTTGGTGGGAGATCACGTCTGAAAGCAAAGCTAGGGCGTTTGCAAACAACAAACACCATTTATTGAGATTCCATTTTAGCTGTACAGCCATTACATTAACACAGTCCAGCAAGAAAGAAGCCTATTCAGCCAGGCACATCTTTGAACTGCAGAATCATCAGGTCTGGGCTGTGCTGAGTTGCTCCGCTGAAAGAGCCGTTCCACTGTGGGCTTTGCTTGGCGTGCTGCTTGCCCTTCCCGTGTCAGACTTGTTCTCACCTACTTTCACTTGGGACCTGTGTGAAATATTCTCCCAGATAGCTTTGAAAAGGTGAGTGCTAGCTGCTGGAGAGGACTGAAAACATGCCTAGGTGCTTCTGAAAAGGAGTAAGATTACATTGTGAAAGTGGGGAGATTCTGGGGGACTTGCAATTATCTTAACAAGACCATGGTTTGTTTGGGCTTTTTCAGGCTCCATAAATATTCTTTGCAGCATATTCAGTATCAGTGTGTCTCTGCCCTGATCCACTGTGTATCCACTATACTGAGCATTTTCTAGAAGTCAGGTATGAAATCTGGTTGGAGACCTGCCCCTGAAGTCTACTGAGGACCAAGTTAGTTGAGAATTCAGTCCCTTATTTGAGTCCTTTATTATCATTTTACTGCTGCTTTGGGGAAGGATATGTGGAGAAGCAAAAGAAGGAATAGGAAGTCATTCATCCAGTGTCTTTATTTCCCTTATAATGTGTCATGTACTTCTCCACTTGTTGTCATTTACTTAAATACATAATCACCATATTGTGTTTAGTGGCTAATTGTTTTGTTTTGGTTCCTTTCTGTCTCATTAGGCCAATTTGCTGTTCCTATCTTTTTTGTAATAATAATTTTAAAAAAAATAATAACAACATCAGAACCATCCCCAGTGCTGCCTGTCAGACTCTTTCCACAGTAAAGCTGCTGCACCCGCATTTCATTTTATGACTCACATTTATTTCCCGCTGAATTATACTTGGGGTTGATGTCTATACTGTGCTCTGATGCAAACGACAATGTGTGATTTAGAAAGAGCAGAATTAGGAAACAAATTAAAACCAAAACAATGTAGTTGGCTGAAGACAAGACAGAATGTTTTGATAAAAATATTTTGAAGCAGTAGTTTTGGATTTCCCAGGATCTCTAAAAATATTTTGGATCCTCAGATCTTAGATTGCAGCCACATCACAACCCAATGCTAGTACTAGCAAATTTGGATTGTGCTTTAGACAGCTAAAATCTCATGAATTTATCAAATCTCACTGTATTTCCTTAGCACTGAGCTCAAAACCAATGTTGAATTTTGGGTACAAAACACAGAAATCTGATACAAGATCTTGATTTGATTTCAAGCCGTAGCCTGTTCCCACACAAAATTTCTATAACATTTGCTTATGTGATTAACAAAATGTATTTTAAAATAGCTTGAAATTTTTTTTCTTGTAAGATTCTGCTGATATTTAATTATACATATAGGTATAAATACAGACATAGGTATAGGAAGTATCTTCATTTAAAGCATTTATTTTCAAATTATACAGTGAAAATACAGTTCTAATACTTTATTCATCCCAAAGACATTATATCAGTTTCACAAAACATCAGATCCTTTTCACTTCACATTAATAAGAAAATTCTTATAAACGCTTCCAGGCATTAAACGTTTTCTTGAAACCCAGGTTTACTTGTGAGGAGCCTCTCTGCAGATACAGGCTGAAATTCTCAGTCCCCCAAGTCAATAGGAGTCCTCCACTGACTTCCAGAGAGTCAGACTTTTAGGTACAACTATCGAACATGTTCTGAGCTGGAAACTGCAAGATGTGATGATTAAAAAAATAAAAATAAAAATCCATGAATGAAAGAATTCCTACATGCGAATGCAAAGTGAGGGTCAAATCCTCAGCTGGTGCATCCTGACCAATTTCTACCTCTCCTGTAGGTTTCCTCCCCAAGGCTGAATTTATACCATTACATTCAGCACCCCATCCACAAACCCAGTGAACCATGATTCAAAGTATCAAAGTGTTCAAATTGTAGCATCCTACTATTTTTCCCTATCTTTTCAGACTCAAGATTTTACACACGGCACCAGCTGACATAGGAAACATTGTCTTATTTGGGCCACCTCGTTCTCCCAGCCTGCCAACTGCTTTGAGCTAAACAATCAATGCTGTCCTTCTCAACTTTTTCCTTTCCAATTAATTAATTTAAATTGACCATTAAGTCAGCAGAGTTTTTGATTGATATTTTCATTAACAACCCTCTCATGCAGACCTGTCCAACACCTAAGAAATGTATGATAATGTCCAATCTGCATGAAGGGGTCTGAACATCTCCCTTCACCTCTCAGTGCTAGTGAGTTATTACTCGAATTGTGCTTGCTGTTTCATTGAGTGTAATTTGAATACAGATTAGCTGCCCCAGTGTTCCAGAGCTTTGGCATTATCATTACTGGGGACAGTAATTTGACTGATGAACACACAGGTTATCACAAGGTCATCACCTTCACAGTATTGGAATGGTCCATCGTCCCAATTTTGGAGGGAAGGAGGCTAAACCTTTCAATAGCAAAATTAAGTCCTGTAAATTAACTTGTCCGATAACTTATTGAATAAATCCTTTACTAATTAAAGAACCAATAGGCACCTTTGTTCTCAGATCTACAAAGGCTTTATTAAAATCAATGAAGTAATATCAATTTAACAGTATTTTTTTTTTGTAACAGGAATTAAGATCCTTCATCCAATTAGACACAAATGTTCTGTATATGTAAAATGATTTGATATGTTAGATGGTAAAAGGGATGATACTAGGTTTATACTGTGAAAGCAATTATCTCCCAGCCACACCTTCTCAAAAGACATGTTCTTTCTTCATTAGTACTCTGAAAGTGAAAATGTAACTTGAAATTTTCTTCAAACATAAAAAAAAAAGTGTGTTTTATTTGACTGGGGAGAGTGTCACACTGAGACACTATAACACTTACCCTGCTCTGGCATTTTATCCAGTGTAAAAGAGCACTGAAAAATGCAAGCAAAAAGAAAATTCATAATCTGAAATAAAACACACAAGCTGATGTACAAGCAACAATTTTACAAACATCAGTGGGACAAGCATGTTGATTTGTTAAGCTTTCTGCTAAGAAACCTGCAGCTGAAGTAGCTTTTTGGTTACAGATGAAATGAGTGTGGTGGCCTCAAGCCAATCTCAGCTAATCTCCATCCAAACCATCTGCTGGTACACTTGGTATTATTTTTTGGCCAAGACATTAGGTATGCAATGTTACAGTTTAGGAGAAAAGGTATAGCTACGTGAAGAACACATCATAATTTCCAATTACATCAAGTCTGGCTCCAGATAAAGGCATCATTTTTATTTTTCCAAACCTAACAATTCTCATGAAAATGATTTTTAAAGGGTGTAGTTGTATTTATGGGTTTTGGACAAATTCAGGGGAAAAAGGTTTATAAATTTGTAATAAAAATTTGAAAATGTCTGTTTCATTTTTGGAGAAATGTGGTCTTTAAAGCTAAAATGAAACACAAAATTTTGTGTGTGCTGATAAAAAAAGAGGCAAAAAGATCTGTGATATTAACACATGAAAAGATATATTTAGAAATTTGTGAAAGATCACAAATGTTTTAATGAATTCCTTTACAATGATGAAAATAGGAAATAGGAATATTATTTTGACAGGAGTGATATCCAGATACAACATTTTAGTGAGAATAAGACTGAAGATGAAAATTAAAATGTGCAGCAGTAAAACACACTGGTTCTGCCTACTAAAGCACATACATGGAAAACTAGTTTCCTGTGTGACAGTTAATATGGTCACAGCATGTACAGTGAAAAGTAAAACAACATGTTAAAATTAGTTTTGTAACTATAGTGTGAAATGTCAGTAGTACCATAATTATAGAATTTATTAAATGATAGAGGATAAGGAATTGTTAGCAAAAGGGAGGCAGAATTTGGATAAAATTGGGGAGGATCACCTAAATACACAGCTTTCAAAATTCATAACATATAGTTCATGACATGTAACATAGTTCTGAAAGTATAGTAGTGGTATTTCACATTTTCAGAAAATGATCATATTCCATCAAAATATTTTGATGCTTGAAAAGTTTCCAAAGAGCTCCCTGTCTGAAAAATTAAAATGCTTGTTAGTGCTTTCTCTCAAAATTTCAAAATCAAAGGTATTTAGAACAGCAAAATAATTCTCAGCATTTTTCAGGAGAAGGCTTGAATCTGCTTTTACTGAAAGCTTAGAATTTATTCTGAAACATATTTATTTTCACCTAGGTAGGACTATGTGCCTGCACATTGATATAAAGAAAGACATTATCCAAGGGGGTCCTTTTTTGGCCCCTGCAAAATTACATTGCTTCAGTGCTTGCACCATGGATCAGTAACAGATCTCTGTTTAGCACTGCAGATCTTTGATTAGAGTATGGGAACACGGCTACAGCCTCATCTGCATCCTTCAGAGCTGCAAAGCAAGAGTGGTTGATACCAACATGGACAAAGGTTCCTTCCACTGAAGCATCTCCATACAAGTGTTTTGCCCCAAAATAAAATAGCTGGAAAAAAAAAAAAAAAAAAAAAAAAAAAGGCAACAGCAGAACTTTCGTGTTACAAATATCAAGTCATCCCCAAGCATCTGACCCTTCCATGCAGCTGAGCCCAGCTGAGATGATCCCTACAGTACACAAGGATGGCATCAGGCATACAGGTTTAAGATAGCACCTGCTAGGAAAGGTGCTGCCCACTGGCAACATTTATGTTTGAGGTATGTGTCTCTGGAATCCTGTCTGAGAACAGCTGGGCTCCTCATAACCCGAGATGGACATCTGCAATGTCCTGGCTGAGTTGTCTTTCTCTTGCCAAAAGGGAAAGATTGAACAGAAAGTGAACCTGAAATCTGCCCTTCCTGAAGACCTTAAAGACTGAACCATGGACTGTAGCGACATGTCTTTACTGCTCCAAGGCCCTCTTTAGAGAGGGCCACTCCAAATCCTTCACTCTACCTATGCTGCTGACCAGAAGACAGGTTGTACTGATCAACCCAGACCAACCTGTTGTCTAGCAGATTGGGAACTCTCTTGAGAGGTGTGGGATAAGCAAGATGCTGCATCCAAATTTACCCATGCTAGTGCCAATGATGCTCTCAGCACTGAGTCCTTCTGGAGAAGCATGTCATTTATCAGTCCTCAGGAATAAGGTAAGAATGAGACAAATGCAGAAGGAAGAAATGCCTCTGCCTCTGACCAGGGCTTTGAAAAGTGGTCTGGTGTTACCAGCAGAGGGATTTGAAAGTGAATTCCTGTTAAAAAGATTTTGCTGAAAGCACTTTGCAAATGTCACTAAAACCAGAACAACTTGAGGCGGATGCAAAAACTTCACTACAGCAAGATTCACTGATGTTTGCGTCACATCTCACTTTTGAAAATATTCTAAATGTATCCCAATTAATCTTCCATACCACTTCATCTTGCATTCTCACAATATATTGGTTTTTACCTTCACAGCATTTTACAAGAATTACCTAATTAATTCTCACAATATCCCTCTGAGAGAAGCAAATAAACACCATTATCCCTCTTTTAAACTGAGAGAAAGAGGTCTTTACCTGAGGCCATCTTGTTTTCTTCCTTTTCTTGGTCTCCCAGCAACAAGTCAGAGCAATTAGGTCCGGACTTTTTCTGGCTCCTAGTCTTGGGCTTGGGTCCCTAAATCATGCCTTTGATGACATTAGTGACCTACTGTGGTCTATGTCTGGAAGATAAAGTGCTAAAATTCAATAACATCTTCCATGCCAATCCTAGTCTATCAATTTTTGGTTTGTTTTTTTTTTTTTTTGTTTTTTCTTTTTAAGAAAATGAATAGCAATTCCTATTTGCTGCCATAGAAGACGTCAGGGAGCAAGATCTAAAAAAATATTTGCTCTGTGAATGAATTTGGTCTATGTAAATCAATTAATCATCAAAACAATTTGACACCTGAAAAGTTGAATCTTCAATTAGATGTTATCTTCCTAATATCCTTTATATCCTCCCTGAGTAGAGATAACACCTTTGTTATCTTGCTGAGAATCCACCTCCCCTACTTTAACAGAAATGATCAACTGATAGTTATAAAACCCTTGATGTTTGTCCTTGGATGAGAGAGTCCCACAGAGACATGAAAACATTAGAAACCACAGGATAAAACATTAGTTACTATGGCCTCAGTAGTGAGATTTTACAACCTGGTTAAAGTGAGCGATTCCAGCCCTTCTGCAACACCTGTGATTTAAAGATATCTTTACTTTGGAAGCTGTTTCTGAACCTTGTTACTGGCAAGAATGGGACAAAAATAAGGAAAGTTTTATTTTTCAAAGAACAGTCATAGTACCTTTTACCTATCCCTTCTCCCTGCTTGGATAAGGAAAGTGCCCTGCTTGTAGGAAAAGGGTCAAATCCGAATTGAGGAGAAGTGGCTGCAGCACACCTTGAAGTTTGACTTTGTCTTGTCATCAGGAACATGGTGTCTGGGTGAGCCCACAGTGCAAATCCAGTGTGTCCTCAGCTGTGGGAAGAGGAAGGTGAGGACAAGCACTGGAGGAGGGTTAGACTGGAGGCCCCACCTCTGCCTCTGTGTCAGAGCCCAGAACTGCTTTGTAGGGTGTGTTTGAGGCAACACCAATGAAGAAATACACTGTACTGAAGTGATAGATGGTGAAAATATGCATATCTCATTTGGCTTCCAGATTTTATTGAATTTTCTATATTCATTATGGTCCTTCCTCTGGGGCTGGTAATCTTTTTGTATTTTATACTGTGAACACTTCTAAATGCCGCATTATCTAGGACAGGAAAAGAGCAATGTCAAATTAACCGCCAGACCCGCCTATCTGCTAATCCACAATGCAGGTGCTACTCCTCACTTGTAGCTCATTGAAGCTCCCCATGTTATTTCTGGCAATTTTTGTTTGTTCTGAAGTTGCTGAGTACATAGAGCCCACACTGGTACCATTCCTAGATATCAAATAAAATGTATGGATTTACTCCAGCTGTTGATTTGACCCTCATAGGCTCAGTTTACGTCCTGTTCAATCTGTTCCCTGAGGAAGAGGATAGTGATTTGGAGCTTACTGCTCCTCTGAGATCCACCTGGTCCAAACTCTGAAACACAGGGAACACATCCCATGAGACCAGGAGATCGAGTCTGACCGCAGCAGGGACATCCTCATGGAGCCTGAATAGGAAACAACCAGCTTTTATGGTGAACATGATCTATGTAAAAAGCTGTTATCTGTGGAAAAAGTGAAGAAGCATTTCCCTGACACCAATTACTCCCACAGGTTGTCAGTGGAAATCCTGTGTCTGGGATAACTTCAAAACTGGACCAGTGCATGCACTAATTTTGATACCAGCTTAAGTCATTTACCTGAGCCAGTAAATACTGAGGTCACCTAAGGTGCAGAGAGTCGTAGTGGAAAGAAATTCAACTATTCACTGCAATATTAAAAACTAGATAGCAGAAAAAATGTTCCAGTGTTCCTCTATGTCACACTGAAAGTCAAATTTGGCCTAATCATAATCTTACTCAAGATGGTTTGCTTTTTTTATAGTGCAAGGGACAATTATTTATTTTAGATTAAATTTAGATCTCAGCTGTGAACAGTGATGTAGAGTATAATCCCTGAAAACTCAGTTGCATTTAAAAACAAAGATTATGGTTTCTTTAACCTTCAGAAACTATATTCTATTATAAACCCATGTTAGTTACCTGGTGTAAATATACTAAAATCAACATCAGATAAATACAAGATGCATCAAAAGATTTAAGGCACCTGTTGTGTATTTAAAAGAATTATATCTTGTTTATGGTACAGTATAAAATGCACAACTGATTTATATAACAGCTAGTCCATTGCAGGGGAAATCTCATTTCAATCATAAATGGCAGAAGTTGATTTAAGAATTCATTCTTTAATGGGTCTGCAATGTTCAAATTTAAACTCATTCAATTCATCAGCAAAATATTCAATATGGGGCACAGGGAACTCATTTAGGCAAACAGCGACTTTTAATATAAATTTTCCAGGAGATTTCTTCATCGATTCAGCAGTTTAGTGCAAAATGATTTGTGCGATACATTCTCAAGGATCAATGCAGGCCAAGTCAATGGCTAATATAAAACAATCATCCCACCGACTACAGAGAACATGTCAATGAACTTTGGCTTCACATTGAACTGCTCTGTGAAAAGGAGAAGGAAGTCTGATAAAAATTAATCATAACTTCCCCCCCCCTCCCCTTACCCTTACCAATTCTCTATTATTATTGTTTGTTTGTATTACAACATAACTTGGAAATCTCATTTGGCACTAGAGCCCTGTAGTGCTAGATTCTGCGTAAACACGTGCAAAGTTACCACCTTTGCCCTCAAAAATGAATATCCTCAATCCCTTTGCTTCTCTTGGTGTGAGCTATCATCTCACATAAATGTGGGGGTTACAACAGGGGGCTGTCTGAGCTGCTATGACTCAAACCAGAGAACTTTTAAGAGACTTGTGAGCTCAAATCTCCTCTGGACAAGGCAAAAAAAAAAGGACCCCGATTTAGCAGTGACCTTAGCAAGGCTGATCTCTGTGCTTTGTGCAGTTAGTGTTACCCTCTAGGAGGGTCTCAGACGTGATTTTACAGGAGCAGAGACTAAGAAAATGAAGGGAGACAAATATACTTTCATTTGCTATTCTCCTTAAATTTTAAGGTCATACCTAGAACTCGTTGGATGGGCTTCTGGTGAAGTCCATGTCAGGTTGGTTGTAATAAAAATCATTTACTCATCAACCTACAGTTGACTGAGTGATTTCATACGTGGTCAGAGACGTGAAGAGTGTAGCAGGTTCCTGGAGAGATGAGTAAAGGGCAGTATGGAGATAACCTTGCAGCTCTTAATGTAAGTTGTGTCAGGTGGGTGAGACTAGTGTCACTGGTAATGCAATAGAGCCAATGGGATAAAAGAAAAGGGCAGCTGACAATGGATGGGCAACCTGGCCAAGAGGGAGACATTTGAACATGGGCAGATATTTGGGACTAATTTTTAGGACTCAGGAGAATATTCTGGAACAGGGTCTTGCCTAGGCTACATCTCAGCTTGTTATGATGGAGCAACACCTGAAATGTTGCTCATTCTGTATGTACTTCTGGCCACTGAAGTGCCTGGAAACAGGCTAGTATCCATTTAAGCAGGTTGTGATTTCATAAAGGTAAGTACAATCGCACATCATATGCTGCTGAATTACCTCAGTCTAAGGCTGATAAACTTAGTTTAAATTCTGTCTCATAAAAGGCTTTGTCAGTTGGCAGAATTTGACTGAGTGATGATGATCTTTGTGATGACGTTGTTGTTCATGATTGTGTTCAGAGGCACTCTGGAGATGGATTTTATTGATTGCTTTGGACTCCCTCAGTTTTTTTAAAGCATCATCTGAACTCCAGGGTCAATTTACATTTACATAAAATTGCATATGTTACATAAACAACAGGTACAGAGGCCTGGTCTTCCTTCTGGAGGGACAATAGTGTGGTCTTATTTCATTGCCTAGATTTAGTTCCAACATGTAGATGGAGTACAGCTGGGACACATTCTTGGACTAAAAGGTGGGAAAACTGCCAGATCCCAGCATTTAAAGGTAGCTTTGTAGAACTGGGTGGAAAGTGGAAAGGCATAGCATTATGGTCTAAGAGACAGGTCTAGTTTCTTCTCTCCAAATACACCTCCATTTTTTAAGCTGGAAGTTTCAA
Source organism: Athene cunicularia (assembly GCF_003259725.1). Classification (NCBI taxonomy): domain Eukaryota; kingdom Metazoa; phylum Chordata; class Aves; order Strigiformes; family Strigidae; genus Athene; species Athene cunicularia. The sequence goes on along the minus strand of NW_020799098.1, from coordinate 7,411,632 downwards.
TCCTGAACTTCATGACCTACTTCAGAAAACTGATGAGAAAGAAAGACATTCATTTGGGTTCAGACTGAAAAATGAAGAGACTGGCTATTTTTTCATAGATTTCTGGTAATCTGATACATTCGAAGCTTGAATATAGCCTTTAATTACACAGAATGTCGTATAAACAGAAATCAAATAAGAACAGAGTTGGAAGGAAGTATTGTCAATCCTGTCAGAGCGGCTGTACATCCTGCATCCTCACCCTGCCTCCTTCAGTGACTGTGAGATTTAATGATTGCAGTAAACCCTGTTTGTCAACTACATAAGGTACGTTGCAACGCTTGTCTAAGGTTTTTCCTATGTACCCAGATACCACACACTTCTCAAAACACAAAATGCCAACAGGAAAAAAATCCAACAGTTGCAGCAGCAGAAATTTTCAGTTTTAACTGTCCCAGCTTTGGCTGGTGTTCAGGAACTGTTGCCAGATTCAAAGTCTGAAGGATCCTTCTAGGAACACACAATGTTTATAAGGTTATAAAGGCTTTCCCACTGAAGAAAGTTACCCAGCAAGACTTTCAAGGCAAAGTTTTCAATCCTATTTAACTAGAATTACGTACATAGAACTTTACCACAAGTCTCTCGAAATTTTAATTCTTCCCACTGATTTCAATGAAGTTTGGTTCTGTCTTCGTAAGACATTTTCTTACCCAGGTAAAGTTACCTGTTTTGGTTTGGGTTTTTTTTTTTTTTGGTTTAGTTTGTTTTGTTTTTTTAATAGTATTTCTGAACAATTAGAGCACTCATTGACTCTGAAAATTAACCTCTATTATCCATCAAAGATATTTTTGAGCTTTATTTTTCATATGACCATCTAAGGGATCTAAACTGCAACAGAAGGGGACTCAGTACTTTTGTAATATATATACTGTATATAATGTAATATATATAATGTAATGTAAACTATATAATGTAATACTTTTGTAATACTTGGCATCGCAAACTGGAAGCAATTCAAAATTTTTCTGCTTTGACGATCAAGAATTATCAAAGAAGTTAAACAACAAAAATTATCATTTAACTGCTAATTGTTGGAGTTTCATTTCATTTTTGCAGTGTCAGAGGGAAGATGACACCAAACCCGTGAGCTTAGTTTTACATGTTTTCCTACTCAGGCTGGGAATGCCAGTACAGAAAGTTTACACACAAACCCCACTGTAATGAAAATCAAAGAATATATTGATTTAATTTCCAAATTATTAATCAACTTCACAGCTGAACAAAAATATTGTATTGCTCAGCTCAAGCAAATCCTAACATCTTTGCCTCCAGCTATGAGTCCAAGAACTGATGAAGGACAAAACAGTAATGTATGTACTGTACATGACCGGGGAAGCTCAGCATTCTTAAAGAATAAACATGCTAGCTCTACAGCAAAAAAAAATTTTCGTAAGATTCGAGTGAATAAAAAATCACAGAATCACTTATGTAAAGGATCACCTGGCTTCAAGACAAAAATTTCCCATACAAACTCACTCTTCTAAGAGGGTGAAACAGAAAGTGAAGGATATAGCAATACAACAGATAATGGCCCCATTAGGGGGTCCTCAGGATAGCCTCAGGAAATTTGACTTTTTAAAGTATTTTTCCAGAGTATCAGTCTTCTTGCAGAAGCAGATATTGATAAGCAAAAGGAATGGATGGCTGGAGTCCAGAGGAGGCTGCCAGATTAGCTTCCTAGTTTTTGCAAGACTCAAAAATGTTTTTCTGATACCAACTGCAGTGTGCACAACTCAAGAGAGAATATATCAGCTGCAGCTGTCCAGATCCTACAGAATCACTAAGAGTTACCTGGTACTCAGGGAATCAGAAAATCTGGATGAAGTGAAAAATAAATGGCGTGAAACAAAAATACACACAGGAATGACCCTGTCTAAAGCACATTTCTTCCCTCTTAGATTATTTTTTATTCTAAGGTCAATTAAAAAAGCCCCACAAATGTATTCAACAGTTACAAAGTTTAGCTTCTACTAGCTGAATTTTGCCCTTTCTTCTGAAAATTTTTTTCAGCCTGGCACTCAGAACCAAATTTTGGTGCTAGATCTTGATAGGATACATGGGAACAATGGCAAGCAGAATTTGGGTATCATGGTAATATCCAGAACAACAAATACTTTGAACTTCTTCATCCTGAAATGGAGTAAATATCAACATGTTTCAATAAGGTGCAAGCAACCATTTAAGAGTATTTGTTACAAGCTATAGCTTGTGAGATGCTGCATACATGCCATGAGGCAGATAAGGCATCACACCGGCCTCAAGTGTTTTGCAATGTCAATCCCTAGTTCATTTGTATTTACCCACATTTATGGTCTATCAAAAACCAATTGTGTAATCTTAGCTCAGGCTTTCTTAATAAATCCACTGTTGTACGAAGCCAGGGGTGAGACAGCTGGTGGGACAGAATTACAGACTGATGGACATATTTACAAACCGATCAACAAGGGACAACAGAGCATGTCCGCACTCTTGGGCAACTCTGTGCATCCACCAGGACTTGTGACTCTGTCTTCCCTGGGGAATTTCATGCTTTTTATTTCCCCGGGACAGAAGATGAACATTTTTGTGCTCATTTCAGGCTTAGGGAAAACTCAGGTCTCCACCACCACTCTAAAATATTGATGTGATTTCTATCTGAAAGGACTATGTTTTTATTGTCTAAGCAGTTAAAAGTTTACCAGAGTTATAGCTTCTGAAATCCACACGGTACCCAAAAAAGTCCTGGCAAGTACTTTGATTTCTGTCCATGTTGCTGAACAGAGAGAAATGAAAAATACAACTAAACAAGTCAGTGGATTATGCAGGTTCTGAAGAAGAGTCTCAGTTGTATTTTAATTCCTGTCCCTTGAAAACTTATCGCCAAACTGTGTCTCACCCATCTTCTACAATGTGCCCATTGACAAAAATAAACAGTGCAGCAATTTGCAGCATCACTCTAGATTTACATTATTTGCAGCGAGTGTGTGACGGCAGAGCCAAGAGCCAAGATCTGGTCTGGTGCTAAAGATGCAGACTAAGGAACAGACGGGATACGAAGTGTTTACAGTCTTAACAGAGGGAACAGGGTGTTGTACCTCCAAAGACGAAGGGCTGAAAATTAACCTTTTTTTTCCCCTGAATTTCTGATTAAACCAATCTTAAATATGTAAGTCTCTTCCACAGTTGAATGTCTATTTTTGTCTCATTCTAACATTTGTATGATCCTTGGGGAAAAGGATGTCAACAGCATTTTTTTTTTCAGGTCAGTTAACAAATTAGTATTTTAGCCAACTGGGTTTTATTTTTGCCAGAAAATGCCAGTTCATTGAAAATTTTCATGGAAAAGTTTTATCTTAAGCTCTGGTCAAGTTTTCAGTCTGAAGAAAAAAGCTGCGGCAACTTCCAGGGCACTGTGCTTTGTACTGAAGCATCCCAACAAGTTTGATGTCATTGCAGACGTAAGCAGAGGCCAAAGCCAAATTCTGATGCCAGTTACAGATTTCCAGCAGCACTGATTACCATGTTCCTTTCATTTAATTTCAACAGGATGGAAAAAGACCTGAACTTTGCAAACTGTGCTTCTGTACCTATTGCAAAAAAAACGTCTGATTTAAAATGCAGCCACCCTTGGGGAGAAAACCAGCAGTAACTCAACAGCAGAAAAACATGCTCAGCAATTTAGAAAGAAAAAGGACTAATCCCAGACTATGCAAACTGGCTTGCTCCCACAGATGTGTGTAAATGAAAAGTAGCAAAAACCTTGCTTTTACTGGCACATGGTACTAGCTCTTTTTAATCTAGTTTTGCTGAGTTGCCCACCCTGTAATTGCAATCCTTTAATGAAAAGGAAAGGCAATTGGGGGTGAGGGCATGGGAACTGAAAGGTGGAACAATAATTAACCATGTTCTGACATGACATTTCCATGATTAGCAAAGGGGGAACCATAATATCAAGGAGGGGGGGGTGAAG
>NW_020799098.1:7386048-7407594 GCF_003259725.1 Athene cunicularia | reverse complement strand
GGGGGGGGGGGGACGGGACAGGACAGGATGGGACAGGACTGAAGAGGATAGAGGCAGGAGAGGGAACAGACCACACAATCATGAGTCTTTACGTTTCCTCTTTAAACAAATGAAACCAATAAACTTTAATAGTGCTGGTGAATGTGCCTTATCATTGACTGAAAATCAGATTTGGTATCGATTTGATTTTCAGAATATTACTCAATCAAGCACACTTAACTGTAGAAATTTAGTATTTTTATATCTTAAAAAAATCAGTGCAAGCAAATCAGCCAAACCTCCCCTCTGGCTACAAGTCTAACAACTGTTGAAGGACAAAAGATAATATATGTGAATACCATTGCCATGGTTCACTGGGTTAAAACAAACGGCCCCCATTTGACCTTTAAATTGAAGGGTTTCCCTTTATATCACTAGAGGCAAAATGCATGGACATGAGTACAACAACAACAAAAAGGGGACTTGGGTAGCTGAGCTGTATTTGATTTGTGAGATTTTTATTCATTTTTAAGGGAATATTTTTTCTTTTCATTTGGAGGGAGGTAAACCCAAAAGTCAAACTGATGAAGAGAAATGAAATCTGAATCCAGCCTGGGTTACATTCACTGCTGGTTGGTTGGTCACCCTGAGGGAAATGATATGTGTGCAGCTGGGATGATGAATTGGGTTTGTTTAAGTCATCATTACATTGTACTTTTTTATGGACCTCAGTATTTATAACACTTAAAGTTGATTGAGTAATGTGGGTTGCTTTGGCATCCCTGCTGGTCAGCTGGGGTGACGGGCCTTGACAGCAAACATGAAGATATTACTGCTCCAAGACTGGTCCAGGATGTCGGGGTAATCTTAAGCAATCTGCTGCTTGCTCTTGTGTGTAATACAGTGTTGAAAACTTTCCCTGTGAGCGCATATGTAGGTATATATGTAGGCTTCTGTGTATTTGGTGAAGAACTCAGGCAATTCAGAATTAAAGCAAGAAAACAGCTGCTTTAATGGAATTACTTTTCCATTTTAAAGTACAATTTTAGCTTAAGAATATTATCCATATAAATTGGGAACATGGTGACTTTTAACTGTATTTAATACTTTCCTCTTTTTGGTTTAGTTTTCCATCTCTGTTCCTGCTGAACACCATTCAGCTTTCCATAATCATCAGGAGAAATCTGACTCAGGAGCAAAATGCTTTTTAGCATCTTTTTTTTTGATGAAAATGACAATTATGATAGACTAATTACCCTTAAGCCACCAGCACCAAAATCACAAAGTCTAGGCAAGTGGAACTGTGCAAGTGGCCAAATGTAGTGTTAAGATCAGAAGCTCGGCTAAGAGAGGTGAGCATTGCTCCAATACAAATCTGTGTTCATCTGAAAGCACTGAGGTAAATGAGTTACACCAACACACATTTCTGCTTGGGAATACTGTCAACGTCAAGATTCTACTGTATGCAAAACATCTTGTATAATTAAACCCAAAGGCAAACCTTGAATTTATTTATAGAACTGGCTTTGACTGAGTAGTACTGATAGCATGAGCAAAGTCTCATTTTATCTGGATCTGTACAATTAAAATGAACCCTCCAGTATGTGTGCTTCTGCAGGTAGACACACATGACTACATACATGCATCTACATGTGTGCACCACGACAAGAATCAGTCTGAAAATTTACCCTTGAAGATTGGGGAATGCCAGAGCTAACGTGTCCTGGTCACTAGCACATCATGACACAGTCTTTAGTAGTAATCTAATTTTTCTCCATCAGCCCTGCCTCATTCAGCACAAAGGGAGCAGCTGGTCAATACTGTGTTTTATTGTCATTGTTCTATGGGTGACCCTGCGATTAGTTTACTACACATTATCCTCATCTCATCCTTAGGAAAGAATTATCACCCTGCCTGCCTGTACTTAGGGTTATTTGAATATATAAGACCTGTGAGTCTTCTCCTTATTGCAGAGAAATTTAAAGGGGAAATTGACCTGGAATATAATGTAAAATAGTGTCTTCCTACCCTGTTTTCCTTGCCTATTTCCCATCTCCACTTGCCTAAACCAAGACCCAGTCTGAGGGCTTCTGTACCCTCCCACCTTCTTTCCTAGACATATATTCTCTATTTCCCTGCTCCTACTTGACATCAAAAACTGTTTTCAGCTGCATGGCTCAGGTCCTGGCATTAGCACAGGTTCTCTAGGTGCTGTGAAGCAGACATGGTCGCTGCCACACTTTGCATAGGTATTTTGCTGCCTGGCACAGATGTTACTGAGCAGCTAACAATGGTAACTTGTTAATGTAATTAATGGTTCTTACTGCTCACTAGGAACTCAACAAGTCCATTGTGGTTGGTATAGCAGTCCCTACTGGGTCCATGAGCAAGCTTTGGACCCACTGCCTCACTCAGCCTCAAGTGACCACTCTGTCACTGGCATGTCAGAGATGTGGTTGGTTTAATCATGAAAAGCATTACATAGACGTGCAATCTCAAGGCAGAGGGAGAATCCTCCAGCTTGTCATGTCACTATGTTTCTCTTCTTGCAGCCCTGACACTACTCAGTGTGTGCCTTCCAGCTTCCATGAAAATAAATAATCAGAATGGCTCCTAGAGATAGCAGTTCATCCTAGGAGATTGCCTCCTAGGGAGGGATTGAATTAATACTGATATTTTCTTCTTTGTGGGTATTTGGCTTTTCAACCTTAATAGCTTTTTAATAAACAACTTAGGCACGAAATGTGATTTCAAATGCTTTTCATTCAAAGGAAGAAATGTATTACAAGGAATCACAGTGTCATCTGAATGCCAGAAGTGAGATGAGGATTCCAGGCCTCAAGTACAATTTTGGTTGCTTGTAGTAACTATAATAAATGATGGCCACAGCAAGTTTTAGCAGCTGAGTGGACTGGGAGGTGCTTTTTGCACCACAGCTTCATGGATACTTGCTGAAAGCCCAAGTGTTGGTAGATCCAGAAACAGGGGCTTCAGTGTGGTTTGCTTTTATAGAGGAGAAGGCAAAGGTAGCATGCTGAGATGTTTCCAGGAGCACATGGCATCACTGGGTGCTGCAGCATCTTAGAAACATCTGTGAGACCTCTGCCAAGCTCATGCAGGATCCAGGAGCTTTCTTCCCATAAGAAACTAAAATACTATCAGTGATATAATGGTGAACATCTTACCTTTGGAGGAACAGTCTTCTTTCCTGACTCCTGGGGATTTGCTGCTGACACACTAACCCTCCAACTTGGGAAAGAAAGATGATGCCTGCTGCTGTGCACCGCTGTCCTCATTTCAGTCTCCTTGCCTGGCTAGTCTTCTTTTTCCATGCCTTAGCTCCTTACCCAATCCACCATCTTCCTTCTTGCTCTATTCCCATTTTTTACCACTCAAATACACTTTCTTCAACAGCTTGCAGATTTTCTTACAGGCTACCATCTTCACATCCCTCACCATGCTCAAGTCCAATGACCTCAGCCCGTTTCCCATACCGGAGAAAAAATTCCTTAAGATCTTGTCCCAGCAGTGCTGGAAGAAATTGCTAGAAAAGTCCTGATCCTATTGCACAGTTTCAGAAAGGACCTTGCCTAGTACAGAGGAAATCACTGGCTATCCTCATGATGTGGTTTGAGCTCAGAGGGTAACTGAGCTCCTCACAGCTGCTCACTCCCCCCTTCCCCCCCAGGTGCTGGGAAGGAGGAAATACAACAAAAGGCTCAGGAAATTGAGATAAGGACAGGGAGGGATGATCTCATCCATTAAGGCTCCAAAAACCAGACTCTTTATGGAAAAAAAACCCATAAAATTTACTACAGACACTAACAGCAACAACACATAACAGAGTAGGACCGTGATCAGCATTACCACATCCTGAGAACACCTTCCCCCATCCCTCCCTTCTTCCCACACTCAGCTTGACTCCCAGTATCTCCATCTCCTACCCCTCAGCAGCGCAGGGGGCAGGGAATGGGGGGTTTGGTCAGTCCTGCTACCTCTTCCACCTCTGGGAGGGGGTAACTTCTGGCATTCCTCCCCTGCTCCAGAGCAGTCCCCCTCTCACAGGAGGCAATCCCCACAAACTGTTTCCAACTTGAGTCACTCCCACAGGCATGTGGGTCACACCTATGTGTTGCAGCCCTCCCAGTGCTGAGCTATAACAGCAGGGCCCGATTCCCTCAGAGTCCTGCCCTTCTCTGGGCACAGCCACCTGCTCCACTGTGGGATCCTCCACGGGCTGCAGACGGGCATCTGCTCTACCCCGGACCTCCAGGGGCTGCAGGCAGATCCAACTTGGAGCTGGGGAGCTTCAAGAAGCTTCTCACAGGAGGCCACCACTGTAACCCCCTCCCTGCTACCAAAAACCCCCCTGCCACTCACTCAAACCAGGACACCTCATCTAGGATGTTTCTACTGACTCACACAAATTATTATAATGTAGCCATATTTAAGATTTTTCCAGGGAAGTCAGAGCAGACATCACTTAATTTTCAGTCCTGTGCTTTAAACTACAATGAAGGTACATCTCTCCACTAAACTACTAAAAAGGAAAATTTTTCTACATATAGCACAGTGTATTTTCCCATAATTTCATACTCAGAAGCACTTCAACGATTTTAGCTGAAATGTTCCCAAAATATACGGCCAGGAGAAATATCTAGCATGGAAAATTTTAACCAGACCAGTTCACATTCAAAAAAATTATAAGCAATATAAAGCAAGGTCTTGTAATAAGAACTTCCAGAGAATCTCAGAGCCAAGAAAATTAAACATAGGTGTTATTCAGTGTTTGTGTTGCCTATAGTTATACACACTATAAATATGTTAGTAGAGGCCCAGAGCTCTATATTCCATCTGACCTAAAACAAGAACCCGACAAGGAATCCAAAATTTGTCCTCACTGATCTGTGCTGAGAGGGTACCCATCCGACCCATTATGGGCCAAGTTCTGCTCTGATTTACATCAGCATCAATCTTAAGGATCTCTGCTAATTATAAGAGAGATTACTATGTGTGAGTATAATTTGTTTTAGCAACAATTTCAAATTATGTGTTCTGCTACCCAGTGGATTGTGGCCAAAAAGAAAAAATCCATTCTTGGAGGAGTAGCACCAGTGAGTCGAGGAAATATTTGCTGATAAATCTTTTCAGATTGAGCCCTACACTGAAAACAACAGAAGGCAAAGTTAATGAAGTCCTTCATCAGACAGGTGCTTGCACAGAGCCCCTTCTGTTTTCTCCCACCTCACTTCATGCTGATGGCAAATGAAGATACTTAAGATCACTTTTGACTTTGCTTTCAATTGGATCTGAACAAGAAAAAAGAAGCCAAGCTGGCAATAAAAAACAAGTGATAATATATTAGTGATAGACTCCAAAGAGCTCCCCCCAAAAGTCAGGAAGAGCTTGCTCACACACATCTTTTTTTGTGTTGTTTGTAGGCTTCATTAATTGTCATCTGCCATGTGAAACATCAGTTGAAATTTCTCACTAACCAAGTGCATCCTTCTAATGATGGTGCATGTCAGTCACATGTTCTGTGCATAGTGCTACTTAGTCCAAAATTCAAGTAAACATTTGAATTATTTTAAAAGCCTATTAAACCAGATTTTTAAGTGCTGTATGTGGCCATTTGCATTGTCACTCAGTTTGTACACAAACAGAACTACACACACATATTCAGTGTGCAGATGCAAATTCAAAGCTTAACGAACCAGGTCCTGAAAATTATTCTTAACTGACTAGCCAGCACATGAATCAATAATAGGGCCCAGAAAGCCCTTCAATCCTGTATTGTCATTTCAAAACTAGGCTCTAAGTACTAATCTACAAGGAGTGTAATTTATTGCTTTATTAAAATTTTGCGGGAGTGATAAATCCACCCTCTGAGCACTGAGGGTCAGAATCTGATGTCCTGTTTGACTTTTCTCTTATGTTCACTGTGATGTTTTTGCTGGGCTGGGTTGCACCCTTGGTTACTCTGGTGTTGCAGCTGGAGATGAGCACATTCCCTACCTTCACATCCTTCATCCCAGAGCACTACCTCCAGAGCAGTGGTTTTGATAGACAAAGTGCTACAAGATCGTTCCCCAAGAGCAAGGCAGTTTCAATTTTTCATCTTAGACAAGAGCTGTAGTTGTCAGCAAATGCTCCCCTGGCTTCCCTGGTGCTGGTTTGGTCCCTAGGCCCTCTGGATTATAGCATATATTAAAGCAAAAGGAGAGTCAAAGAATATAGAGGGAGTGCTAAAATAAGGCAGCAAATTTAAGGATTCTGCCTACTCGTTTCTATTTAGCTTGGTTTCTGAAGATATTTACAAGGAAATAGTTCTAGCGGGGAATATTTCAACTTCATTCAGAGTCTGCTGAGCCAGCAGAATGAAGGCAGAGTCCTACTGAGACCACCCAGAAATGGTCAAGCTTGGAGAAAAAAACTAACAGCCCCAAGTTTGTGTTCTGTTTTTTTTATCACTAATTGCAAAAGCCAAAAACAAGGTAAATTTGTGTTCAGAGAGAGCGTCTTCGTGCTATTGAGGGCAACTCGTTCAGAGTGGTGCTAAACTTACATCATGCTTCTTTTTTTTTTTTGCACAGGCAGAAAGGACTCTGGTGAGACTCCATACTCCACCCTGAGTGGGTGAGTGCCTTTGGTCCTTGATGATGTTTGTAGGAATGATTAGCATGTGGCATCCCTTAGGACCTGCTCAGCATCACATAAAAGTCAGACAGAAGCAAGAGCAGAAAAATCAGTCTCTCAGTTCAAGAACATGACTATGATCTCAGAGGGTTTCAAAGTAATCTAGTGTCCAGAAAAATTCTTCCTATATGAAAGTTGCCAACACTATTTTGGCTTTTTTGTCTGGTTTTGGTTTTTGGTGGTTTTGGTTTTTTTCTGGTAAAGCAAAGAGTTGTATTGTTTGTTTTCCACCTGCCAGAAGTTCCCTATATTTCCACACTCTCCTAGATTATAACCTTCTTAATGCGGTCTGTGGTACATCCTTAATACTTCTGCAAAGCTGAAAAGTGAAAAAATGTCAACATTCAAGTTTTGTAAAATCTCTTGTAAAACACTCACTCACATATACCTGTATCCCCTCAGTCAGAAAATTTTACCCACAAGAGCTCCAGTGGTGCATATAGAGATCTTGCAAGAAGGAGGTTTTCTACCTCAAGCCACCCAAAAAACTATCTTCTTTCCCAGGTTAGAGGAATGTCAAAAAGAAATATGCTTTGGCTTCCAAAATTAAAAGGAACTATTTGAAAAAAAGAGAAGTCCTGTTCCAAAGCATTTTAAATATTTCATGAAGTGAAAATATTTCGCTGTGTTATGTTCAATCTATCAAATTCACTCTGTTCCTTGTTATCAAAGCCATTTTCACTTTCGGGTTGCAAAATGCAAACAGCTTTCTCTCTCTCTCACTGAAAGGCCTATACTGCCAACACTTTCCAATATGAATGGAGACATTAATTCCTCCAGAAATAAAGTTCTCACATGGGCTGAGCACCAGATAATTGCCAAAGTGCAAGTAAGCTTTATCTTGAACTTCTCCCGAATTAAATGATTTGTGGAGCATCTACAGAGAGGTAAATGCTACCTTCATTGTTAAGAATTAAATGAACTTGTGTGTGTTAGGTTATGGGATGAAAGGCTTGTCTCCACACATAAAAAATAGCACAGAGGTACAGTGACAAGTTGAGGAACCCCAATAACTGAGAAATGAGTCCCCATCTGGCTTGTCCCATGGCTGTTATGGAAAAGTCATCAGGCCCACTGTTTAGGGCTGAAACCCATCACAGTGAGTCAGTGGAAAGACTCTCCGATTATTGGCCTTTAGATGTTGGCAGCTAACTCAGAATACTTCCAGGGACAAGCTCTAAGCATTAGTTTCTACAGTTGCCTTTCCATGAACACACAGATATGATGGTACAAATCAAAAGGTACCGATACCCCTAGAAGCTTCTGGCTTGTAAGTAGATAAAAGAACCCAACACCAAAGCAGCTACTTGATGATGTGATGTTACTGATTGCATGTATTGTTTGAAAAACTGAGATGTGGCAAGCTTCAAGCAATAAATAATTTAGCTTCATAATGTAAACAGAGGCAAGAATAAAATGTTTTTGCACCACAGGCTGGAAGTTTCAGCATGTATCAGTGGGAAGGACTCCTTAATCTCACCAGAAATTTCTGCTTGCTGAGTAGCTTTGGAAACTCTGACTGCTGCTGCTAACTCATCTTCTATTCTGTGCTGCCAGTGTGGATTGTGCAGGGCTGAGGTCTTTAACTGAATACCTCTGTAACTTCTGTTGTTCAGACTTTGGCATTTATAATCAGCTGGTACAGAACACACTGCAAAGCTCTTCTTCAGTTGAGGACAGTCTAGGTACTAATTTGTAGGGACTAACAGCCAGATTTGTAAGGACATGTCAAATGAGCTCATGAGACAGAAGATACTGGATGGAGTTTTCAAAAATTTTTGGCACCTATCTTCCCTTTAAATGATTGCATTGGTGTAAAGGATCACGGGTGATGTTGAGCAAGAAGGGATAGATGTTGAAAAGTACTTAGACTCCAAAAGATGCAGTGGGTGCCTACCAAAACACCCGTTTGCGGGAGCTAGGCACACAGATGCACTGAAAAGTCTCATTTGATGCCTAACTCATCCAAGGCCCCAGATAAAGCAGTTGAGTGTCTTGTTTCAATTCTGCATCTGGAGATCTTCAATGGTAGCAGAAGGACATCAGTAGTCAGCAATGTTTTTAAAAACAATCTTTAATTTGATAGAAAAAAAGTTATTACTTTTTTTTTTTTTTTTTAAATCTGCTTTTTCACTCCAAAGAAAAAACTTGTTTCTAAAATACCAATGAAAATGGTTTAAGATGACAGTTAGGCAGGTTCATTTGGATGAGAAGTTGGCATTATTATTTATTTCGTGAAGGCTACTCAGTGAAATTACTAGCTTGAAATGTTACACTGAGGACAGCACAGAGAAAGAAAAGAAAATAGGTCACTTACCCTATGAAAACTGCATCTTATTTCTTAAAAGACTTTCGGGTTTAATTAAATCAGGTATTATTGCTTGGGTATAAGAAAGTTGTTTTTAAAATGTGCATTTTCTACTGAAGGTGTTGTTTCTAAAGGAATCAACAACAGTGAAAATCTTGATTTAATTCTAGAAAACAGTAACAAATCAGTTGCCAATGATGTATATGTCACTATTGCTCGATTGTAATATTTGCCTCTAGGTATTCTGACTGAACAAGCCAGGAAGGTATAATTGTATAACACTATTTCAGTTTTTACGAAAGATGAGAAAAGAATCAGGGCAAGAAAGAGATCTGAAAAACTCCTTAGAACTGATCCTAAATGAAATTCTGTTTAGGTGCACATGCTTTTACTGGGAGTGCATCCGAGATATATGATAAGGTAATGATAATAATGTCAATTCTTAGGCAGGGAATAAGATTACATAGACTTTGTCACTACAGAGGCCTATCACCCCCACAAAAGCCCGTACTGTGAATGAAATGGTATTTGCCTGTTTATGTGAAGAATGATGAAACTTTAAATGAATCATTGACCTTTCTTGAATGACATGTGACCTGTAAGATATCTGAGCTGTATATCAAGAGCAGTTCTTGAAAATTGCTGTCTGCTGACCGAAAATAAACAATAAGATATCAAATATGGTTTGAAAAAATTGACTTGGTTTAACACTGGGGGGAAAAAAAAAACCTGAATTATTTTGACTCACCAGTCAGAACACATCAATTCATTTCAAATCATCCTTCATCTAGAGACTGGAAGGGCTACTTCTTGCCTTTAAAGCTGCTTATGTTTGAGCAATTGCTATTTACCGGAATGCATGCTTTATTTAAACAATAACCAGCAGTAATAAAGAAGCTGTAAATGCAGGGATTGTTGGAATGAGATGGATTCTACAAAAGGAGAGAGAACCTTTGTTCTTAAGATAGGGGTATCTTGTTTGAGTTTAAAGGTCAGCAGAGAAGGGCAAATCTCTGAATGGGTCATTTGGGCCTTTCTCTTACTCAGAATTCAGCCACAGAAGGACAGTAAGTGGTAAAGTAACCCAAGTAGAAAGTCTGAGAAGTCCTGGCTTTGTGGCAATTGGATTTATTAGGGGTATACATGCTCCCTGCCTGGCTGTGGGTTAGCTTCTCTCTGTAGGAAGACAATATTCTTCCCATCAGGCTCTGCAGGACACCAGGTACTGATCATGGATGGCCAAACCTGAGCTAATACCTAAGTAGACATGATTCAGCAGAGCTTTGTAAAAAATGCTGGCCTTGCAGGTTTTATCCTCAAACCCTGACCACACTGGACACTTAACTTTGACAGAGAGTGCATTAGTTTGCTTTTACTCTAGACAGTGCAACCAAGGTTAGATGGGTTAGTGCATGTGGGCTGGCCAAATCAGGGATTTGTGACAGCAACTTTAGATATTTCACTTAGTTAACTGGGCTTTCTTTTTAGTCAGTAGAGAAAGACAGGGTCTTCTGACAGTGATGCAGAGCAAGAAGCAAGTTAAATTGCTTTGTCTCAGGGTCTGGAGAGATCCTAGGAAGAGTTTTGGAAGGGCGACTAATTAAGGTAGGTGCCTAAAGCCCCATGGAAGGTACATCACTTCTCCTCATCCAAAGGGCACAGTTTAATTGCCCAGTGACACATTTTGGATGCTCTGGGGCACCTTGGATAGCACTAGTCACCTGTGATGAGGCGACTGAGTTGATCTTTAAGTGCCTAAACTGAGTACTGTATGTTCATCTAAGAAAATTGAGAAGATGCCTAGAAATTGGGCTCCTCTTAGTTGAAAACACCACAGAGAAAGAAATTCCTGTATTACTACAATAGCGTTTTCTCCTAGTTAGTTTTTTATCAACAATTTTTTTTTTTTTTTTGGCTCCTCCTGAGGTACACTAGCGTAAACAAGGAATTGAGAATGGAGGAGTAAAGGACAGAGAACAAGAAAGAAGAGAAGAAGAGGAGCAGAAGAAACTGACCCACAAAGTGCAGTTTTCCTGCAATGTATCTGGCTGGAAAGAAAAGAGCAGTAAGGAAAAGGAAGCAAACAGTGGGCTAGGATGACCTAGGCAGATGGTTAGGTCAAAGGCCTATGGACCAAATATCGATGTCTTACTAGCTCAGACAATTTGTACTGTCCCCTAGGAATGGATTTCCTGACTTTATGCTATTTCATTGCATGTGCTGGAATAAAAACACCCATGGGCCTCCTCTGCTGGGAAGTCAGCAAAGATCTGTCCACTTCTGTGTGCATTTTAATACCTGTCAGCTGACTCACAGCACCAAATAAAACACAAGCATTCAGCGATGACAGATGGATTTGTTGCCCCGGAGGATTTGGGATCCATAAACCAACAAATGGATTCACTCATCTGTAGAAGTTGTTTTTTCATCTGTGACAGCTATAATACAGATAACATTACTCATTCAAGGTAAGATCCAGATCAACATAGGGACCACGCACCAATCCTGTGACACAGTTTACAGGAAAATCTTTAAAAAGCCCCTAACATAGGGCTTAATTATCTCTGAAACAACGGGTGGAGCCGCGAGCTGGACCTCAGACAACCACTATTACAGAATTTACATTAACACCAACATCAAATTCAGAAAAAACAGGTTCCTTCCAGAAAGACCCTGAGAAGATTAGCTGCTTAACCAACTTCATGCATACAATTTCAATAGCCTTAGAGGGCTGGAATCCTTTTGTGGTCCACACTTGCAACCAGGGTATGGCCAGCACAGGAGGAGCCGGCTTGCCAGGAGTGAGGTTTCTGGGTGCTGATGCACAGCTGGAATAAAGCAGGGCAAATGCAATTGGGAAGAACAAAGTTGTTTTCAGATGAACTTGCCTAAAAATTTGATCCACAATTAGGCTGAGACTGAAAGGAAATTTGCAGATGAGTCTTTATTCTTCTATGTGCCAAAATAGATGACTGTGCAAAACCAAGGTGAATTCCTGCTATTTTTACTCAAACCTGCTGGGTCATTAACCCTTCAGAAATTGCATTGTCTGGCTGAAGCAGGACAGCAGAGTGAAAGAGGTATAATATTGAAATTATTTATTCTTTTTTAGCACAGCACAGTCTTCTGTAATACAGCAGATACCAGGGTTTTATCACATGTGCAGAAAGTGGGGTGGTTCCTGCCCAGAAGAACATAAGCACATAGAGCTAAAAGTGATCTCTGAAGTCACTATAACCAAGCACATGTAGGTGCCTACTAGATAATCTGATAAAATTTCTGAACTCCTTCTTAAAATTCCTTAGGTTTTCTTGCTATTTATTTGTCCAAGAAGAAAGCTGCTCCAGATCCTCAGTGCTTCGATGGTCTGGGCTAACATCTGCCTGAAACAGAAACCATACAAATTCAGATGAATTTGTACTGCACCTAGATAGGACGTGATATTTAAACCACTACTGCAATAAAAATAATAAACAGCAGCATTAATCATAATCAAAAAAGCATGTATTCATCTCTCACTAGCCATATAAAATATAGGTAGGGCCTGTCTGGTTTTATTTATGTTCTCAGAGGTTCTGGTATTAAACTGGGCTATTAAACCTCAGGCTTTGTGCTGGGGGAGAAGGCAGGGGGGTGCTTCTGCCAGTCAGGGGGGTCAGTGGGATAGAAACAATGACCAGTAATCACCACTAATGGCTGGGCCATTAGTACTGATGAGGCACGAATGTCAGAGACCAGGTGCGAGTGACACGAGGGAAGGAGTGAGCACTAATTGCCCTATTCAGAAAATGTAAATGTGCTCCCAGACTACGTGACAGCGGCGGAAAGGCAGGGCACTGCCTCCAAAGCTCAAAGGCGGCGTAGAAATGAGAGCTGGAGGAGGCTTCCTAGGTCTTCTCCAGCCTAGCTGCTAGTGGGGTTTTCCCCCAGCCTTGCATCAGCTGCTAAAGCCTCGGGGAGATGGGAGCGTGGCCATTTAATTTAATTTAATTTCATGTTATTCCACTTCATACCCTATCCATTTCCTTCTTTACCCCTTGCATGTAGCTATGATGGACTGGAAATTGCCTCTTTCAGCCAGAACTGGCTTACCCCATGATAGGGCCATCCAGTGTTTCACGTGAGGAAACTACACGCTCTTGCTGAAATGATGGGAGACGGAGAGGCACTGGCTGATCTGCACCGGGATGTGCGGGAACAGGCTCTACAACTCGGAGTTAGAAAGCGGGCATGTTTACTCCAACAGCCGGGTGCAAGGGGATTTCTTCACAAAGCTTGCACACCAACAACACTTTTTATAAAAAATTCATAAAGTGTGGATATACATATTCATTGGATTGCATAATACAAATATCCATATGCGTGAGTAAGGCTGGGTTAGTTCAACAGGCTGGTGGCAGCAGTTTATGTTCTCTTTGCGCCTGACCATTGCCTCTTGGGGGTCGTCTCCGGGGGTCTTTGGAGGAAGGTTCGTAGTCTTTCTGTGGAATGGGCTGCCCAGGGAGGTGGTGCAGTCCCCATCCCTGGAGGGGTTCAAGAGTCGGGTTGACCCAGCGCTGAGGGATCTGGTGGAGTTGGGAACTGTCAGTGTGAGGTTAATGGTTGGACTGGATGATCTTAAGGTTTTTTTCCAATTTAGATGATTCTGTGAAATTCTTGAACAAGAGTGGTTTCAGCCGGTTTACCCATTCTATTTTACCTAAAATCACCAGTACATTAGTTGCGACCGTCCATATATGGCTATTTAGTCACTACAAAGACTAAACTAGTTAGAATATCTGCTTTCCAAGGACATGTTTCTTATTTTTGCCGAACACTGTAGTTCTTGGTAAGTTTCTACAGAAAACTGCTTTGTTTTGATGAATACAGTAGTCCTTGGTAAAATTCCACACAACAGTCTGGGCTGACTTGTGGAAACACAACTTCACCACCTATAAGGTTATAAAGTCGGTATGCTTATTCAGCGCACAGGGGATCACTCCGCCACAAGTGTGCGCACCCACCAATGGTCATTTGTCTTGGCTTTATACAACGAAGTGTTACATATTCATGATAGTTTCAAAAACGTCTGTATATATCCATAATCTTTCCATGAAAAGGCAAGGTTTATTATAATGAGTTCTAAGAAGTCATTTCCATATGCTCCGCTCTGGTCTCCTCCTAGTTACGCCTGCGCAGTGTCTCCTGGTGGTCTTGGGCCAAGGTCTCAGACTTGAAGGAACTCCTCTTCCTCACTGTTGAACTTCTCATCTCTGTTTCTTGCGCAGTCTCTGTAGCCTCCTGGGCTTAGTCTAAACCACAGGGCTGGTTTCAACCAGTTTCCAGGACTATCTTCTTATCTTACTACTCCATTCCTTCCTATCTGGCTACTGCATTCTAACTTGGTCATCCTTTAACTACTAGATCTCTAATTCCTTATTTACTAAATGTCTGCTTCTATATTTTATTTCAATTTCCTGGTTTTACTCCCCATTTCAGGGCAAGCAGGATTATTAAGCAATATTAGCAATATTCTAAAGCACTCTAAGTTGCTATAAGTAAATAAATTGCAAAGCAGTTGCTGTAAGTAAATAAGTTACAAAGCAAGTAATAATTTCTCTGTATCAATAGCTATCCAAGAAAAAGTCACTGCCTAATGCAGAAATGTCCTCAAAGACTCCTTTGCCCAAGGAACCTTCATGAATGGCTCCAAACCCATCTTCAGTTGATAATAAACCATGTCTCTGCAAAAAAACACTGTTAGTAAAGAGCATCAGTGCAACTATCCTGACAAATCACACCTAAGTTTATCTCATCTAATTTTTACTTTCTAAAAGTTGTATCTCTGGGATGCCAGGGGTGTCAGTCTCTCGTCCCAAGTAATAAGTGATAGGACAAGAAGAAGTGGACTTAGTTTTCACCAGGGGAGGTTTAGATGAGATATTAGGAAAAAATTTCTTCACTGAAAGAGTTACTGAAACAGACTGCCCAGGGAAGTGATTGACTCACCATCCTTGGAGGTATTTCAAAGCCCTGTAGATGTGGTGCTGAGGGACATGGTTTAGTGGTGGACTTGGCAGTGTTAGGTTTACAGTTGTACTTGGCCTTAAGGATCTTTTCTAACCTAAATGATTCTATGATTCATCCTGCCTGTCTCAGAGCAATGTTGCCTTTGGGAGCTGCAGATCTTTCCTGTGACTACAGAAGGGGTTTGGCTGCCTGGCAAAGAGAACAGTCTCAGTCAAATACCTGGAACTAAGTGAGGAAACACACACACACACACACGAAGATAGATGTGACACAGTGTAAATGAGAAGATTCATTTTAAAACCTCAAGTGTGTCATTTCTATCATTCTTATTAGACAAGCATCAGGCATAACTCCATGACCATGGATGAGGTCTCTCTCACACAGATTACTTACAGTTCCTGGCTACCTCTGAGATGGTTCTTTGAGCTGAAGAATGACTTGGTTTGGTTTTGGACTTTCTGGACTGTGCATCAGTTTAACTACATTGGTCCAAGTGTCCAGTTAAAAACCCTTAATGGAGGGAACAGCAGTATTGTTATATCTGCCTTTAAAATCTCACTATGAAGAAAGACAGTTGGGGAAGAAATTCTCAATGACAAATCTCTCCTGTACCTCATTATATCTTGCATTATGCACATGCTGAGCACCCTTCCAGCACTGGATCTTGCCCGTTTTCATATGTCTGTCATGATAGATTTTGGCATGTGTCTGGAACAACAGAGAACTTTAACAGTCATCTGCTTCCCCTTGTATAGGGAAGCTGTGTTATTCATTAGAAAGATGGATTTATCACAGATTCGTTCAGGTTGGAAAAGACCTTGAAGATCATCCAGTTCAACCATTAACCTCACACTGACAGTTCCCAACTACCCCAGATCCCTCAGCGCTGGGTCAACCCGACTCTTAAACCCCTCCAGGGATGGGGACTCCACCACCTCCCTGGGCAGCCCATTCCAATGCCCAACAACTCCTTCTGGAAAGAAATGCTTCCTAATATCTAGTCTAAACCTTCCCTGGCACAACTTGAGGACATTCCCTCTTGTCCTATCACTTGTTACTTGGTTAAAGAGACTCATTCCCAGCTCTCTCCTCAGGGAGCTGTAGAGGGCGATGAGGTCTCCCCTAGCCTCCTCTTCTCCAGACTAAACCCCCCCAGTTCCCTCAGCTGCTCCCCATCAGACCTGTGCTCCAGACCCTGCACCAGCTCCGTTGCCCTTCTCTGGACACGCTCGAGTCATTCAATGTCCTTTTTGTAGTGAGGGGCCCAAAACTGAACACAGGAATTGGGGTGCGGCCTCACCAGTGCCGAGCACAGGGCTCAGATCCCTTCCCTTTCCCTGCTGACATGTAGCTATTCTTATGTGGCCACAAAGAATTTCAACTACAAGCCCTACAGTAAGTTATCCTTACTACTTGGTGTTAGGCTTTGGGAGGCACTCGCCACAGACACTCACCTAAGACAACAGTGAAAAGAAATGTGTGAACTTGTACTACTTGAATATAGGGACTGAGCCCCATTCTTACAGCCTTTTCATGGCTCTTTAATCTTTGGTCATTAGATGGCTTGGCTACTCCCAGGGTATGTAGAGTGCAGGCTGATTTTCTTCTGCCCTTGTTAAAGCTCACAGTTAGCTTGTCAAATGAGGCCTCACTGTCTTCTGATGGCCTCAGAAGGCTCTCCATTCCCTCACCTCTCTTACCCTATATAATGTGGCAGAGAGCATCTCAGTCCTGGCTCTGCTCTCTCATCTTAACTCTTCCTCCCAAGCTGGGTGCTAGGGGAAGGATAGCATGCTCCTCCATATCAGCTCTGTCCTGTGCACTGTTTGCATAACACATTGCACACACATGTATATATAGCTGAATTATAAGTACAATACTATTCATAGCAGTTCTGCAGGGCCAGTGAGCAATGATGCGTGCATACATCCCAGAGGCTGCAGTTTCACATGGTGAAATTTCAGCTACAGCTATATATCTTCAGTTAGCTATTTTCAAAGTCTAACAAAGGATTTCAGACTCTGGCAATATGTATATTAGACTGTTGCTTGAAATAATCATTGTAAATTAATTAGTTGCCCTTAAAATTCTAATTTGCATGTTGAAAATTAACAGGAATATTTCCTCTCTGGGGAAACACACCAAACATCAGAATTTAGCTGAGAAGAAGTTCTGACTGTCTCCTTTGTACAGTATGCACAAGTACCGGTTTACAGCAGAAGAGTTTCTGTCCTAGGGCATTGCTGTGATACAACACATGCACGTGTGCGCACACACAAAACCATACACACACACACACACACGCACCCACACTACTGATAATTAGGAGGTCAAAATGTATTGCTGATTCTAATCTCTTGTGATACTTCTATTATTTATTACTGAAACATATCTGGTCTACTAAAGGAAAATAACACTTGTCAAAACCTACCTTTGCAGCTTCTGTTGTATTCAGCATGCTTATTTATATTTGTCTTTCATTTTGAAGTGTCTGCCTTATATTCTTAAATTTCTTAATTGAGGAGCTTAGAAAAAGGTTCCAGAGTATGAAGAAGAAAAAAAAAAAAAAAAAAAAAAAAAAAAAAGAGGAACTCTTAAAAAAGCAGGAAAGAAAAGGAGATATCAAGGGAAAAGGGTAAACTGCATTGCTTAGTCTTTACAGTGCAAGCCATATAACTGTGAGAAGAAAGATAACTGATGGGTAGTATTTTAAGGCATATTAACCCAATTACAAGTATATTTTTACAATCGTAGCTCCAACATTTATCACACTGCATTTATTAGACCTCTGAGCTAGGTTATGTCAAATGAAATGCTGTGAAACTACAGCATTTCATTAAATTGCTGCCGGAGCAGGGTATTCAATCCTGATACTCTAAAACCACATGATTTTATCAAAATCTTCAGAAATTGAAGCAATCACTAAAAGGTGTCGGGAAATTAAAATGTTCTGTCTCAGTGAAAGAGATACACTCCTTGTAACATATATCAGTGGGTTTTTTTTTAAAGACACATTACTATGCAGAGAAAAGGCATCAAATACAGGAGACATAGTAGATTCCAGAAAAGTCTAGCTGCTGCAATTTTTCATACTTAAAAATAGACTGTAAGGGCAAAAGAGCTGAGTTACTTCCATAATTTGGTTGTTGGTTTTTTTTTTCCCTATTCCATACTTGATCCTCTGATTGATCAGGTGTCTGCATAAAAGAAAATCATGCAGGATTTATAGACAGTGTTACAAAAGGAAAAATGAATGTTTTTCAAGCCTAGTTTCTCAAAAGTCTGACACAATTTATGTACCTTTTAATACGTTCAAATCTGGCATTTGGCCTTGCAAACAAACATCCTGGGGGATCACAGGACATTTAAAATAGTCCTGAGGGCATGAAAAGGAAGCAGTAACATATTTTGTATCCTTTCTCATGGAGGCTTTACATTAAAATTCTATGTTTTTATTTACCAAAATACCCCTGAGTACATAGCACCCATAGCTGAAGGATCAGAAGGATACTGGCAAACAGGAATCTACCTGATTCTGTAATGCTTTACATATTGCTGTTTACCAGTGCAAAATCAATTCAAAGGAAAATGAAGGCATTTGAGAATAGAAATATTTTATAACCACACTGTAGTTACTTTATGCTGCAAGGAAGCAATACTGTTGTTCAGTGCTATTTTATACATTTCAGAGTGTCACATGTTGCCTCCAGATATGATTCCAGTGAGCAAGAGTGTCCTGTGGGTCCTCTGTCCTGCCTGTTAGCCCCACACGTGTGTTTCAGATACCCTGGAGCATCTAAAATGGTACTGCACACCTATCTCAGGCCTCTAAATCTCACTCTAGATGACTATCCAAATCACAGAAAAACAGAAAATCAGACTTCCATGAACTAGTTGAAAGATTACCCACAACAATGCATGGTGAGGCCATAGAAACCAGCGGGTGTTTTGTCAGTGTTTCAACACAAATTGCACTGTAACCCAACCCTGTTCAGTCACTCTGCCAGGGTGGTCGAGTGAAAATGCATAGTGTCTGACTCGACATTGCAGCTGTGCAGGACTGATCTAGCTGGGACAATCCTTAGGGGAGAAGCAGGCTCAAACAATTCAGGTGTACCCAAAGTCTTCATTGTGCCTCAAGTCCTTCACACCTGGTGGAACTGCTGGGGTACATCTTGGAAGAGAGCAGTTTATAGTAGAAATGTAGGTGTAAGGAAATGAAAGCAGGAGCTGTGGCTCCTCACTTTTATTCTTGGATGCTCACAGCACCCTCCTTTCTCACATATTGCTCCTGCAAACAGCCATTTGCAGTGGTGCTGGGAACAGTGAATCGGAGTGATGTGTTGGGTATACAGAGTCAAGGTGATGTCTGATGTGGAAGAAGGTGAAGGGCCACTGTGCCCACAGTTCTTTGCAGATCATCAGTACTGTTTTAGGGAATTCTATAATGTTGCAGACAGAGATGAAAGCAACAACAAAACAGACCACTGATAAGATTTCTGCCATAACCTTTGAAAAAGTTACTCAGACTGTCAATATCTCTAGTGGTTTCCCTTTACCATTAAGTCAAATTCAAGTTTCTTGACCTGCTAAGCAAGGCCCCACCTATTCTGCTAATGGTTTATTGTACCAAAAAATCTCTGTCTCTCCCTGCTTATTCAATGCTTCCCTTCAAAACACTTCTGTGCCTTCTTTGCTGCCTCTTACGGGTGTAACACCATCCAGGAATCAATGTACCTCCACTGAATTCTTCAATCCCTTTCAAGGACATGTCTATGCCTTAAGATTTCTAGGGAATCATCTGCCCTGTGATGACTACCAAACTTCAAAAATAGTTCATGTATTTCATTATTTAACTTTTCCACAGAGATACAAAGATTTTAAAAAAATACAGAAATGCCACTATTATTGTGTAAAGGTTTATGAGATCTCATAGTGGTTTCCAGGCTTGTGTACTAACTTCAATTTCAGTTGTATTTGCACTATAGGTTTTACAAGAACTGTCTTTTTTTTAAGTAATAACCTCGCCAGAGCTACTTTTGCCATTACAGTAACGACCATAATGCTTATAATTCTGAAAGCTTGGAGAAGTTTTACATTTTTATTAGGCAAACAAGCCATCAAGTTAAAGAAAAAGGAAGAGGAATTTTTTAAACTTGTCTCTTCAGTTTTGTCTATTGTTCCACATTTTGGCTTGCCATCCCATTTGGAGGTGTTCACATCACACACCAAGTAAAAAACTAGAACAAACTATTGAATTCATTGTTATTAGAAGCATGTTCCCTTCTATTCCTGTATTTTAAGAAGAGGTCAGCTAGCTCACAGTAATTATCAAATTATTGATTTACCGGGTTAAAGCTGTTTTTACAATTGCTTCAGAGGTTTAACAGTGTTGTATTTCTTCCACATCTGTACTTGATGTTATCCCCTATTGCACTGAATGAAGTCACACGGTGTGAAAACAACAGTAGTGTCAAGACTATAGCAAACCAAAATAACATTGTGTAAGGAAACACAAATAGATGCAAGGTGGTAATCTCCCGTGGTCTAGTCCTTTTCACATAATTTATTAAAAGGTGGCTGACAAAGCTAGCCTTTTAGAGTCATTCCAAACACCGGATTAAGTGCCGTTGGTAAAGCAAGATCAGGTAACCAGTCCCCAGGTGCTGACAGTAAAGCTCTGCAGTGCTGGAGTTTGCCCTCTTTAATGAACTGACACTCTATAACGAACACAGTGGAGAATTTAAAGCAATTTGCTGGAAAACGCCTGTAGGAAGAGCTACCAATAGCACAGAAAAAGGTCTGTGGGATCAGAGGAGAGTGCTGCGTTGGGAGTTACAAATATCTGATTTCTAAACCTGGCTTTGACTGTGCTGGTCAAAGTCCCTTCCATAAGGCTCAGGCTGACTTCTGCCTGCAGTGGTGCTTCATGTCAATCGTCACACAACCTTCCCATGATAGGGGGAACAAATAGGAGAAGCAAACCAAAATCGAACCAAAATTAAACACTGCACAAAACTGTGCAACAAAAAGATCAGAAAAAAGAAAACCAGAGTGAGTCAGCTTTTCTGTGCTAAAGATGTATAAACTGGGTGTGTTAAGAGTGGTAAGGATGTGGTGAATCCAGCAGGGAATGGGTCACAAGTAATACAGCTGTGACTTCTGTCATCACATTTCTTTCCTTGCAGAGTCATATATCCTCACGGTACTGCTCAAGGTGCAGCCAGCTGCTCATTCCTACAAGCTGTAAGGTGGATTTCCCTGGGGACAGCATAATGTCCCAGTTAAATAAAAATGCAGAGTTTTGAAGAAACATTATTTTCTGCTTCTCTTAATTATTCTTTCCCCTCAAAACTGTAAAAGGGGAGTTACTAACCTCCAGCACTGAAATCCCTAGTTAAAAACCCAGCTAGAGAAGGTTTGATCTTCTGCTGCTACCAGATGTGGGAAGTCACCGGCTGCTGGTGCTTTTCCATCGGCTCACCCCATCTCATAAGGACCTCAAAGCCAAGTGAGTAACAAGTACCCTCCCCACCTGACCTGTCCGAAGCAGA
>NW_020799098.1:7376048-7381048 GCF_003259725.1 Athene cunicularia | reverse complement strand
ACTACTTGAAAAAAGCTTCTGCGTCTCACCACAACCCTCTCAATAACACACAGCTCAAAGATTTGAAAAGGATCTGGACAAGCACCACAGACAGGACAAAGTGATAGTGGACCAAGAGGTCAAGTGTTGTCCCATTAAAATCACATTTGCTCTAAGCATATAAACATGGGCAACTGTGTCTTTTTTAGAAGATGAACATATGCACATATGTTGTAACGGGATTTTCGAAAGCTGCTTTTGTCAAAATGAATGGGAAGGTTATCAGTAACTTTAGCAGGAACATACTTAGGACTTGTGATAAATCCTTTGAGGAGCCCACCAACCACAAGGCATCTTCTTTAAACTTCATTGCTGAAGTTAAACACTAAAAGTTCAGCTTGACATCTGGCTGGGCATACTTCTGTGTATGTGAGTCCATCTGAGTCACCCATACTCTTCTGTCTTACTTATTTCATTTTCTCTGCATTTTTATATCAAACCCAAATTCTCACCGCCCTGACCAAACTCCTGATCTGGGGGTATGGAATGCTTTCAGCCACAGTGTCCCATAGGACAGAGCCTGTTTTGCTGCTGGGTGCACACCCTGGATCTGGAAGCACACATGCACATTTATCGTTCTCATCATTTGACTCATCCTATTGTTGTGACTAGAACTAAGTAATAAAAATAAATAACAAATGCATTTTGGAGGGATCGCACCACATTAAGTGCTGCTGACACCAATTCAATGCCTTTCATCTCTGGCATTTCCTCAACCACAGCCTTTATAGGTGCCAGAGAAAGGTATGTTTTGGTTCTGTCATCTCTGTATATTTGATACCATCTTCTGTGGACGGTTTTCAACAGTTATTTTCTTTAGGTTTATTGCGGAGACTGGTGTTACCTTCCCCTGTTCAGCTGCCTGGGCAGCTCTGCTTCATGGCTTCTGATTGTCCATACATGTTCATGAAGCTGCTAAGTTCATTATTGTGCCTCTAGAATTTCCCCACATGAAAAATGTCATTTCCCAGTCCCCCACTGACTCCATAACAATCCATCTCAGACATTTGTTATGCTTTGTATTTACTGTTAAATACAGTAAATTTGTATTTACTGTTAAATACATTTATTACTCTCATTACCTAAGAACTCATATGCTTTGAGTCCTGCTTAATGTTAACATTTTGGGAGCAAGTTTACTTTTGATCTTATGTTCCATTTTCTAAAAGCTTTTAAAATGATGTGAGGAAGAAGAAGAGAAATAACTAACCAATCAAGCCATCTTTCTAATTGTGTAGAGAAAGGTTATTATACCAACACTACACCTATTTAGTTTGCACACCCTTTGAATTATTGCTTCACATCTACTCCTATATTCAAATTGTGCATCTCACACGGTCATCAACCTTAACCAGACCATGTCCTTGCTGTTACCATTGCTCAACTTAAAAACACCAATTAATGGAAATTACTACTTCTGTGAGTACGAATGCTGCCCCAAATAGGACTACTCACGGGAGTGCAGCTACTCAAGCTTATCAGTGTCTGCAGGACAGGCTTTTAACTAGCCAGAAGCATACACACTGTGCAGCATTGTTTAACCTCCGCAAACACATTTTCTCCTGCCTGCAGTTGAAATCTTACTTTCAATTTTTTTTTCCAGTTTGAGAGTTTATTTTCAAATACAGTAAGGTATTAATTCTAAGAGAAGATTGTTACTGTCATATAAACTTTAGTCATTTTTGCTATTCTCTGCTTAAAAGAAATGCAGAATCATTTTAATTGAAGAAATGTGGATTCCCTTCAGCCTTTCATGACTTGCCAACAGCCAAGACAGCAAATAAAATAAAACAATTTTTAAAATTTAGCGTACAGTTAGACACCGCTTTAAAATTGTATTTTTGTTATTAACATACCTATATGTTATTACAGGAGGATTTTATTCCCTACATATATTGAAAGGCATACAAAAAGATAATCTGGGGGCACATTTCATGCTCAAGAACCTGATGAGGAGAGGATTAGAATAGACATATTTGCCATCTGAGCTATAGTAGGCACTATTACCAACAGTTCAAACGAAACAAGACTAAAAAATCCGAGGCATACAGTTATAGATGTGGGAGTGCTGCTAGTAGTATTTTTAATTATCATCATTCTGTGTTAACCACATTTATAAAAAACAACCCTTCATATTTTTAATACCTTTCACCACAAGCAACTCAAAAGTATCCAAACACTCATTTTTCTAACCTCGTTTTTCTTTCTTTATAATAAAAACAGTAAAGGTCTATTATCCATGAAGTCGCTCCTTCACTGCACATTTCCATACTTTCCCATTCATTTTTATTGAAATCAGGCAGCAGTCCGAGAGACTCACGTTCCCATGAAACGGGGCAGACATCCTTTAACCTGCATGTATCACTTTGTGAGGGTGATATGATCTCTCTGTTCACTACAAGACCACAGTTTTGTTAAGAGCTAAAAAAGACATGGACTCATTTTCCCTTGAAGCTGCTGCCTCAAAACCAGTAGCAAACCAAAGCCATCGCCGCTGCAAACCAAAGGTCACGTTGAGAAAAATGAAACCATATATGAATAGAATAGGGCTCCAAAGCCTCACCGACAATTTCATTTTGAGGCTCGTGCTATCTCTTTGAGGCTGTGTGTGTATGAACAGTCTCAAGAGAAGCGTTAACAAATATCTCTGAATTCTAATGTTAGCACTGCTGCAGCATTTTAAACGTCAACAGCCTGATGTACAATATGGAATATGAATTTCTATTAGCGAGAGATTGTATCCTGTTTTATACTGTGAAGTTTGTTATCTGCTTCCTGCCTTAAATTAGGACTGGCTCTCTATAGGTAGCAACGTGTAAAACAGCAATATATATTCATTCATCAGATTCATTGCAGGGCATTTCTCAATTACTCTCAAATGGGGGAAAAAGAAACAATGTCCTTTAGGGGGAATGCTTGAAGTGCTCTGTCATCGTTAATAATCCTGTATGCATTTAAGAGAATAAATATTTACATTATGAATTTGGGACAGAGTTATATTGTAGCATAAAATCAGGAAAGTTCGACTTCACAAATTGGAGAAAGGGGGGAATAAATATCCTCCTTCCCCCAAAATTGTCTGTTTTTTTCATTAATTTTACTTAAAAAAAAAGTAGCCTTTCCCAGTGAAAAGAAAAGCTGGAGTTGTCTGCTTTAAGCTTGTGAGAAAAAAATATTTACTGTCATAGCACAGGAATCGTGTAAGCAGTGAACAATGAATGCTTTACTCACGGCTGACCCAGAGTTTGCAGACACGCTCCTATTTAATTAATTGGGAATAGGAACACAATTAACTCATCAGTTGCTCGTCATCAAGAACACAGGGCTGAAATAACAGCATTT
Organism: Athene cunicularia; assembly: GCF_003259725.1. Lineage (NCBI taxonomy): Eukaryota > Metazoa > Chordata > Aves > Strigiformes > Strigidae > Athene > Athene cunicularia. Next base: position 7,377,667 of record NW_020799098.1, on the reverse strand, counting down.
ATTAAAGAAAAAAAAAAAAGAAAAGGTTGAAGACAGATATTCACTTGCATTTATACTGATACGAATATTTTTTAAAGTAGAACTATAGGCAAAATATATCTTAGACCAGTTTTTCTTATCACCGAAGTCTCACTTGCCTCGCAAAGAAGCCTCCTGCTCTCGTCTTCTGCAAATAGTGCGTGTGCTCTGTGTGTAGGTACGGAGGTTTGCTTTGCATGGCATCTGCTTCTCAGAGCTGAGGAATGCTTTCTGATGTCTCTGTCTTCCATGGCAGAAACTGGGTACAAAGTGAAAGTCATATCCCTTTAAACTTCTGAACTGGAAGACAAATGGAAATAAAAAGAATACATTTTTCAAAAATGCACACTGATAAATGCAGGGGGCTTCAGTAGACAGAGATGTTTAAAACCTGGTAGATTTATGTATTAGTAGGATAATTCAGACAGACCTACTACAAAGAAACTTCATCCCATAAACTCCGTGTCAAATTCAAAATTTCTTTAAAATAGCATGACTTGACTTGATTCAATACGTACAAGTGCTAGAGAAGTCATTGTGTCTAGTGTACGTGGTTCTCCTGGGTAATTAACCTCACTGGAGCATTGTACTTTTCTAATCAGAAGGCATCCAGTGCTTCTCCCTGACCACAGGGTCTTGGTGTGCATTTTAAAAACCCACCAACAGCGAGAAACTGCTTCTAGGTGCAACTGCCATACAAGCCATTTCTCTTATACCATTTTTTAGATAAATTAAATAGATGGAAATCACAAAATATCTTTTAAAAATGTTATACCAGACCTAATTTATGTTTTCAAACTTTTTTTTCTGACACTTTTAAATTTTTTCATTGTTCTTTTTTAAAAGTGGCATAAAATACGGCTATTTTCTCAGCAATAAATTTAAATGTATTTAATAGCCTGGAAATTACCTCTTGTATAGTTTTCCTGGACTTCCCATTCGCAACTACTTTTTCCAATGCATAGGTCAACCAGGTTTTGACCCATTAGTAACGGGCTACAACACCTTTATCTACTGCTAATATTTAACTACATCAGTATCAAATATCTACAGAATTTTTCATGCCTTTTGTAGGACTCTCCTTCTGTTGTGGTTTCATTTTTTTTTTTTTTTTTTGTTTTTGTTGTTGTATCTTTCCAGAATAGAAATGGAAAGAAAAAGGTGTAACGTAAAATGTAAGCTGAGCAGTGTATGGAGAGATGTTTTTTATCACTTTGTTTCATAGCTCTGTTTCATGGTTGGTCAGGTTGTTTGTATAATAAATGAAAACCCAACAAGAAATCTGAATAAACAGCTGTTGGGTGAGTGTGCTTTTCTGTTCACTGCCATATTGTCTCCACTTAGGTTTCTTTCCCCCCCCCCCCCCCCCCCCCCTAATCCTTCTGCTCATTCCCATCTCCTCCAGTTCAACTGATCATTACCCCATATCAAATGCATTACTAAAGTCCAGATAGATAGTATCTAATGCATTTCCTTAGACTAGAAAATCAGCTATCTTATCAAAGGAAGCTATTGGGATAGTTTGGCACAATCTACCTTCGGTAGACAGGAGACAAATGGTAAGAGGAAGATGGGGAGGGAAGAAAATGAAACCCATACAG
>NW_020799098.1:7181461-7375998 GCF_003259725.1 Athene cunicularia | reverse complement strand
CCCCCCCAACATAGTTTCTTTCTTTCTTGGCCTAGTGGGCACTGTTTAAGGAGCCCAGGCAGTGGGGCAATGCTGCACCTCAGTGGTCCTTTCAGTATTTTTGTGACTACTCCAAGTCATTGCCAGGGATAGGGGCACACAGGACAGAAAGGCAGTCACTGCACTGGTTTGCAAAGTGGAAGATATCTCCTGGGTCATGGACGGGAGACGCCTGATTTCACAGGCAATAGTATTATTTCTCAGTCATCAAGATCTATTTTTAAACCTTTTTGCTGCTGTTATTTTTCTGCCTTTTTTTTCTGCTTGTAGATGACTCCAAAGACATTCTGTGATCTAGGCTTCCACCCAAAGACATTCACGTTCCACAGCACCTCTACAGCTTCATCTCCCCCCAAAGCGTTTACACTAATGGACTTAGATAAGCATTCAGATCTTCACTTACCTTTCTTTTTGTCTGTTGGGGTTTTTTGCCTGATAATTCTATCCAAGTCTGCATTATCTAGCCTGATAATTTGCTTTCCAAGTCTGCATCATAGTCAGCTGTGACCAACCAGCATCACAGCCTTAGTTTACCTCTCAGCCATTCCCAGACAGTATTGACATCTTCATTTCCAGTCTCTAGCTGTGACCTTCTGTTTTGTACAATTTCACTGCTACCTTCAGTCCAATAGTTACCAAGCTCTTTCTCTATGATTTTCTGAACCTCCTTCAGACTATATCTACCCCCTAGTTTTGGTTCATGAGCAAACATCACCATCAACCCTCTGCCCTCCTTCCTTTCTTCTGCCACAGTCACAGGTGAAAATATTCAACAAGATCCAGTCCCGAAGTGATTCCTGAGTACCCATCTTTCAGGTTAGTACTTCCCATCTCAGGACTTCTGAGTTTTGTCCCAATTGAGCAGGCTCCTGCTCCACCCCCTAATCCTTCTGCTCATTCCCATCTCCTCCAGTTCAACTGATCATTACCCCATATCAAATGCATTACTAAAGTCCAGATAGATAGTATCTAATGCATTTCCTTAGACTAGAAAATCAGCTATCTTATCAAAGGAAGCTATTGGGATAGTTTGGCACAATCTACCTTCGGTAGACAGGAGACAAATGGTAAGAGGAAGATGGGGAGGGAAGAAAATGAAACCCATACAGAGTGCTGCTCAGCCTGGCAGGCAGTGACTGCAGCGTATTGGCACCATAGACACTGTCATTTTCCTTCAAGTAGCATAACCATGAAAGGGCTTAAGAAAGGGTTTGAAGTAGAAGAGTACGATAGCTTTGTGGGTAAATGTAGAAATCCCAAATGAGGGGGTTGGAATAAGGAAAAGCAATGAACCCAATGATCACGTTTACCAGCATGGCTGTTGACACGCTGAATGATGACGAATGGCAAAGTTGAACAGGAAACACAAATAGTGCTCATTTTTTTTCATAGCAGGAGAGCTAAGAAATTAAATGAAACCAAACACGCCAGTTTTCATTTCACATAATATGTAATTAAAACAGGGAATTCATGGAGACCAAAAGCTGAGGCCTGCACAATTTATGTAGCTGTGTGGAAGAAAAGTCCACCAAGAGCTTTCCAGCAGAAAGATAAAACTCTGTGTCAGTAAGTGCCTATGTGACAGACTGATGGAGCCTAACAGGGCACCCTTCTGCAGCAAAGCAGTCCTTGGTCTGCTTTATTTTCTCCTTCTGTAATTCCCTCAGACCTTTGCTCTTAGGGTTGTGGGGTTTTTTTTTAAATCTATTTTGTGGGAATAAATTTTTCTTCTAATTTTCCACATGCGTAAATGTTTGGAGATCCTTGAGAGCTTCCCATGGATGTCAGACCAGCTAACATCTGGAGCCTTTCTTTTCATCCCAGGAACATGTCTGTGAGCCTCATGCAATATGATCTACCAGAGGCAATAAGTGATCTGCAAGTTAGACTCTGCTCTATTCTAAGCAGTGGAAACAGCAAGGTCTTGACATACCTACCTACACGATATCATGAGGCAGCCCACGGTGAAATATTTCCACTATCCCACTGAAATCTTCCCTTCCTCTTTGAATCTACATCAATCATTTATGAAAGTGTTTTTTCCTAACTGTGCCTCAGGGGCCAATGAGCCATGGTCACTTTACGAATGAGCACTTGAACTCATATTCCCCAATTAGTTTTATTTTACCCATTAAGGATTAATGTCCAAAAGCTCATTGGCTGGTAAAATGCAAATACTTTTACCTTGACAGGAATACCTAAAAAATTATTTGGAAGTATATTCTACGAGGTCCCAAATGATTAGCAGTAGCAGTGTTCACTAAGACTAAAGACTAGCAAATAATAAAGTTACTATGCTAAACCAAACCTGTGTTGTGCTTTGATTTCTATTTGAGGGTTGTACACAACTAATATAGTGCAGTAATACTAAAGCACTATTCAGTAAAACCCTGAGCAGTTACCATTTACAGTATATCATAGTCAGATGACAGCAGGAATGGTGGGAGTTCATTACAGGGACCATGAATTGTTGGAGGTAATTTAGATTACAATTTAAAGTTTAATTTAAAAATCTATCAACAAATGTGAAAGTGCTCGGGGAACATTTTAAAATGCACTTTAATCTCACCAGCACAAATAGCTTTTCAGAGCCCTAAACATCATCACCTGGAAAAACAGTAAAACTTTACTGCATCTTTAATTAAATTACAAACACAAAGGATAATTAACTTTTTTTATTTTTATTTTATTCATGCCATTGTTTCCCTTCAGAGTCAATATCTTCAAGTTGCAGGAACAGGATGTTATGAAGAAGTTTACAGCCTGCACATTCCCCCAGGATATTATTGCATCAAACAGATGAAGTGCAACACACGCACATGCACACACGCGCGCACAAACACACACACAGAGAATCGACAGAGGTACTAGAGACTGACTAAGATGTTCACCAAAGCATGTAAGAAGCTTGGTTTGAAAAAAAGAAGAGGAATGAATCAATCAGCCAGCCAGCTGAAAACAGAAGGCAAACTCCGCTGTCCTAGGCATGTACTGCAGGGCCCACACATTCATACCATAGGACAGCCGAGAAACAGAATCCAGCTTGCTCAAGCTGGCCCCTTGCAGAAATGAAGAAATTTGCTCATGCCTTGCATTTACCTTGACTTCCAAGGCCCCATCATCGCACCATTATTTCTTGGCATTAGGATTCAGGATTCAGAGGGTATGTATTGTTCTTCTCCATATTCTCTCTGTAGTTCTGTACAGCCCAGACGGGTTTGCATCACAAGCAACTGCAAAATCAGGCCAAATTCTTAGAGGGCATGGTTATCACTAATGCCTCTGAGCTATTGTTTTAATTTAATTTTATTTGCAACTTGAACCTGTCTGGGTTCAAACCTGTGTTGGGTCATGACTCTACAGATTGTCTTCAGCAAGCCCCCAAGCACTTGCTGATATTGCAATACACACATCGGCATTGTCCTTAAAGATGTATATGCCAAAGCATTCAAGGGTTTGCTCATCTACACAGACTTAAATTGTAGAACATGTGAGAGTGATGGAGAGGAAACATAGCCAGATGCTAGTATTTTCATAGTTTAAACTCCAAAACGTAAGCACTTGGTGTTGCTGGTTAGAGATGTGTGTAGAACAAGAACACAAAACTACCCTAATGTGATGGAAAGATGCTGCTTGGAAAATTCTGCACAAACTGGGAGAAAGATCTTTAAAATTCTTGATGTTATTAAGGAGTCTAAGATGAGTTCCTGAAAAAATTGAAATCAGGCAGTTTTGATGACTTCAGCAATGGTGCTTAGTTTTCCCTGAAGGCATCAGGACTACTCACTTGAGGAGAAGAAATAAAATCAAATCTGTTCTCTTTCATTACCAGTGGTTTTACTCTAGGATATGCCTATGTGTCTAAAAGCGTAAACTACAATTTGATGATATCTGGGCTAACATACTGATTTACTACCATCAAAAGAGGCAGTCCTGTCACTGCCCATTTCCACCAGCAGCAGATCCTACCCTGGCCCTCATGATGCCTCTGTACTCATTTGCCTGTATGGTATGCAGATCCAATTTGCTAAGCCAGTGGAAAAAGTATTTTTTTGTTGCATTGGTTTTCCTCCAGACTGGCAAGGAAAATTATCTCAGAAGATGCTCATACAAGTACCAAAGGGGTAGGATCACCTGGAGCAGGAAGAAACAAGACAGAGATTGTCCTCTTTCAGCTGCAGCGAGACATTACATCATTTCAACTATATTGTTTAAACAGCCCCTTTGAGAGATCTCTTTTGGGGAAAAGTGCTGGCCACAAGAGAGTTGGGGCTGTGAGCAGACACACAGCCTCTTGTTTGGTATCTCTGGGAAACAGAACTTCTGGGCCGGCTTTTTTTGTTATGGGATTTCATCAAAGGCAGAGTTACCCCATCAGTGATGCAAGCCAAACAGCTGCAAAGCGGTTTCAAAACAGAAGTCATGGCATGCTAATACAGCCACACAGCTTCCTTTTCAAAGGCAGATTGCTCAAGACATAGGCAAAATATATTTGGACCTGTCTGCAAAATACTGTGTAGACATACCTAGAGAAACATCTGACTACATCACATTTTTTCCATCCCTGGGGGGAATAATGAAAAATATTCCAAATTTTGGCTAACAGCTTAAGTCAAAGGAATTAAAGACAAGAACATATGTGTTCAGTTACCATGGGACTGAGCAGCTTTATGAAATCCCTGTCATGAGTCTTTGCTGCCCTCTGTATATGAATGAGTTACATGCTCAAGGCACATATATATCAACAAGCACCTTCGTAAGAGGCACAAACACCCTTCGGAACGTGCCAGTCCCGCTCTCCACCCCAGCTCTGCCAGCACCTACACACCCAAGCAATAACCTTCAAAATCACCAAGACAGCCTGAGATTTAGACTGTCTGCACGGCCCCTTGCCTACACACTGAGAGAACTGCATGGCACTGAGAGATCCCACAGCAAGGTATATGCCATAAAGACAAAGCAATGTGTAAATATGTACAATGAATATTGAAGGAGAGGGGCACAACACAGGGAGATGAGGGGGAGGGAGAGGGGCTGCCATCCTCTGGAAATAAGTGTAGGACCTCATTACGTGAGCAGAAATAAAGAAATGAACACAGAATAAAAGGAGCACCACACAAACTATATATCATTTTAATTAAAATCTACTATCTGCTAAATATATGTACAGCTGTTGGATTTCCTAGGCCAACTGATTCAAATAGGTTTCACAAGGACTCACAGATAAGGAATTAAAAAATAAAATCAAGAGTTCCTTGATAACTAGCCAGAAACTGATCCCCTTTTGGGAAAGTCTTTATTTTATGTAAGTTAATATGGGAAGGGGGTGTTGATCACGGAAGACAAGCCTCTTAATTCCTTTCAAATAAAATGAGCAGGCATGACACAGTGCTATCACAGAAGAGAAAGAGCTGCCTGTGTGTATTAAATGTTAGTGCTTTGCCTGCTTAATTATTGGTTAATCTAGCAATTTAGCATGCTTCATTTAATTCTAATTAGGAGAATTAATAGGCAGGGAATAAAGATTTAAATAGACTGGCACAAAACAAAACTGAGACTTAAACTGCTCTTGGAAAATGAAGCTTTTTTTTTTTTTTTTTTTTTTTTTTAAATACAGTTCCTACAGCCTCACATGTCTCTCCTCAGCAGCACTGCTATCTTAAACAGGAGGGCCTAGGTCAGATGGGTGATCTTAAAATACCCTGGGTCCACTCCTCGCTTGGCATTGATGAGTGGAGCCATGCGGATTTACACCAAAGCCTGGGATCAGGGTGTTTCTTTTTGTTCCTCTCTCTCCCTCTGAATCTAGACTTTGGTGTTTGGCTTCCTCCTTGGAAAAGGACATATGATATGGTAGGAGATTACTGTATTATTTTTGTACATCTCTCTCACTTTCTGTCCTTTTTTTTTTTTTTTTTTTAATAGAAGATAATTTAGCAGTGACACAGTCTTCAGGAGTTACCCACCATTCATGTTAAGTGATGCCTTAACTCGTGGAATTGTAAATTATTTTATTCCTTCCTCAGTCTGATGCCTTCTTTATTTTCTCTCTCCTGGCAAAGCTTTGGGGGATGAAGACACGCTCCTTTTCCACTTCACCAGCTGGCTGCCTTCCATTCCTGCCGCCCCCAAATGTTACAGCCTGATTTGCATGGTGTGTTTGTCTTTGCTAATCAAGCTGCGTACTCTGACAAGTCCTACGACATTGGACATGGCTGTTCTTCTAATTAAGGTGCTAATTGAATTAAATGGCTGCGGTAATGAGCAGATGAGCAGCATAAAAAGTAAAGAGTCAGATAGGCCAATTAACAAAAGAGCTGAGCATAATTATAACATTTAAAATACATGCAGCTCTGTACCAATATTGTTAATTGTTACAGGGGAATTTATGATAATTGGCTCAACAACAGGCATGCAGGCTTAACCTGGGATGAAGCCTGTAATTAAAATAATTATATTCAACACAAAATACAGAGCAGGGATAATTAACATTTGATTTACATAAAAGATGTTTATAAAGTGAAGCAGAGCGCTGCACAAATGCTACACCAAACACAAATTCTCCTTCACCGTGGCATTTAGAAGTATTACAAAGGTACGAAAGCACAGGCCAGAATTCAACTTTGTTTCAGACCTAAGTGTGGGTCAAGGCTGACTTTCAGACCAGAGCGACCCTTATTGCATTTTGTTAGCATAGTTCAAACACATAGTCCTCACTCTGTTCCTATTTAACAGAGCTGCCTTTTAGCCGTACCCCATCTGTGGATGCTGCTGTGCCTGCAAAAGAGCGCTTTTAGCAGCTGGAGCCGAGATGCCTATGCTGGTAGCACAGCTGTCTTGGCAGAAAATCTCTTGTGCTCAGTTAACAAAATCTTGAGCCTCCACCAGGGGCTCTACCAGCACAGCAAGAGCAGCTGCAGCCTGGCTGGACCTTCACTCTGGGTTCTCACCTGGGGTGACCAAGACAAAGCCTTAGGAACAGTCCTGAGAGCCACCTGGACCCCGGGCTCCACTTGTACCTGGTGGATGATGAGCTTTTCCTGTGTTGCCTGCAGAGCTATGTCCTCACTTCCCCTCTGTTTTCCTTCTCCTCCCAGTGAATCACCAGTTTCATGCACAGCCTCCTTGCTTCTCCCTTTCTCAGCACAGCCTGGAGAAGAAGACATTGGTCTGACATTGGACAATAGACTCTGACATTGGCTAAGGAGGGGCCAGGACCTAAATCTTCCATGGCCTGCTTGAACTCTCTAACTGGTAAACCGGCATATATGAGAGCACATTGTCCCTTACAGCTGTGTTTTCAACAAATAGATGCAAGTGTTCACCTTTAGTAAAAGGTTTAGGACTTGGAGATGTATGTATGCAAAGGCTCTACTTTGGATACGCCAGTGTGCTCAGCCATTCCTACAGGCTGGCTGCTAAATTCAGACTATTCTTGTCCTGGCCAATGTGCCAGAATCCCAGGGCATAAGCCACTCTGTGACCACACCTCGAGCAAACTCATGAGAACGCTCACTTCTGCCCCGTGCTTCCACAGACACTCACTCTCGGCACCTGGAGAACACTTGCACTATAGGATGTAGAAATGGCCCAAACTCAGCTGCAGCTGACACAAAAATGCAAAATATCATTATGTTTTGTTTTTTTTTTTTTCATAAAAACTGGGAAAAGAGTGATAACGTTGGCAATCTCGTGCTCCTCAGGCTTGTTGAAGGAAAACTACAAATCATTTTGGTACAACATCTCTTCTGACGCCTGTTCATTGCCTCTATGAGATGTCAGTATCTTTATCTCTTAAAGCAAGCATTATTTTTTACAATTTTGTGTACTAACACAAAAATGTGTACTTACAGCTATCTGAGAAAGAGCAAGTCAGAAGCATGTACTAAGTATGTCTCACAGGAAAGTACACAGAATCAATGCAGGCATTGCAGAAAAGTACAGAACACAGACATGTAGGTTTCTATATATTTCTAAGCTGTACCGCAGCTATATACTTCTACATACTTCTAAGTTTGTGCTGCAGCTGCCATTTATTACTCCTGTCTGCTCTCTGCCTGCAGTTGTGTACAGCACTGAGACAATTAGTGCCCGGATGCTGTAATGCAACTAAACACATCGCAACGTGCATCAGAATCACATTTTGTCTTAATCTGTGATGGTGTGCAAGGGAGGAAAAGAGCACAACAGCATTATGGTGATTTTTAAAGAGCCTCTATGGTTCCCAGCTGTTACCACAGCAATGCTGAAAACGCTGCAGGGGTCTGTTGTGAAAGGGTGATAGCCAAACGAACAGAGAAAGGTGATTTCTAGCAGTGAGATCAGGAGCCATCATCAGCCAGCAAGGGAGGCTGAGCCTGAGAGACAAAAATGTTTTGAAATTAAATGGTAACACCGACAGGAGAGGTAGCGAGGGTTTTATCAGCGTATGTTTGGTTTTCTTTCCTTCTTCTCCAAGCCAATAGCCATAAAACTCTTTAGTCCACTGCTTCATCCCTGAATCTGACACTCCACAGAGAAAATTAGGAATGAACACAAGTACTGTAACTAAAGCAGTTTGTAGTCAGTTGTCTGCTATGCATCATTGTACTGTTAATCACCATAACAGGCTCATTTATCTCTAAAGTCTCTTTGTGGGTCTTTGGCAGAGGAAAACAACATGCTAAGATAACTCTTGATATACACGTCACTTTGGAATACATTTTGAACCAGTACAGAAACAGGGGTGTTGACAGCTTGGAGAATTTACGCATACAGATTAAAATCATCCCTTCTTATTTTTTAACATCTCAAAATGCGTTAGGGCTGGAACAGAAACAAACAAAAAGGTATTACTTTTCCTCAAAGATCTTGACATTTTAGGTTCTGATCCTGCAAGTGCTTAGGTACAAACCTAACTTGGGTGTAATTACTTCTATTGAACTTAATGTGTCTTATCATACAAGCAAAGTTGGGTGTGGGCAGAACTACTTGAGGAATCTGGGTTAATTATGCATAACTTCTGTCACAAAACATACCGACCTGTAAGGCAAATCAGCCAAGTTATACTGAGAGTATTGGCTGCTGCGTGATAAAGTACACTCTGAAACAGGGCATTTACACAGCTGTCCTTACAATGGAACCTTAAAAATAGCCTTTTATTGCAAATGAAAGTATAAAAACTTCTACACTAATCTAATTTCCTTGACTTTAAAACATGAAGTAGTATTTTCTAGATCTCCATGAATCAAAATATCTATTAATATAATGCTTATTCATATGCTATTGTGTATTTCACACAGATGAGAAAAAATTAACCCACCCAAAAATCACTAAAACAATCACTAAAGCCAGAATATCCAAAAGTAAACTAGCAGTCAGTCAGTTGTTTTTATTATTCAAAAAAAATGTAAAATCTCATCATTTTTACAAAATTCTAGGATAGCCTTTATTTCTTTATTCATCAAAACTTATTGATAAGTAGTAATTGGGCCTATGGTGTGAGCTACATGGGGGTTTTTGCCACATGATATTATATCTGTTCACTGACTTAATGCATATTCCCAACATAACTAGTCAAATGGGCACACTTGAAAATCAATTTCAAATGATATTTTTTCTTATGCCAAAATTTCAGGCCGTATTATTTAGTCAGTATGCCAAAGTTTCAGGTCCCTGTCCAAGGGCTAGAAGTCTCAGAGTAGATGTAGTGAACATATAAGAAGCAACAAGTGACAGCAAGTAAGTCACTGGAAAAGTTCTTTGGATGTCTCACATATGCTTGCACTCAACCACATTCTCCAACATTTGCTGTGGTCACAGGTCTATCCTGATGTATCCCAGAGGTTTAAGGTGAAAGGACATTACATTTTATCATGGGTTATGTAGTAAAGCCAATAGTAGCAATGGGAACAAGAAAAAGCTTAAATAGAAAAAGCTTAAATCTCCGTAGATCTTTAGTACATCTCTTGTACAGAGACATGTCCAAAGAAAATATTTCAATTCAGCTCAAAATCTAATTAAATTATGCAAAATAACCATTTTGATTTTATTTTTTCCAATGGAAAAAAAAAAATCTTAATAATCTCAAAACTTTCCCACTACCTATACTTCAATTTTTCAGAGACTTAATTTTCTGTTAAGCAGATTGAAAATAAATCCTGACCAGTCAGGCTTGTAATGGTAAAGTCAGCCCTAGATATGAAGTCAAGTGTTTGCAGAAAACCAGCTAAAAATGAGCAAAAGATGATTAAAACTAGGACTGAATATTCACTGAAGTATCTTGCTAAGTTAATACTGCTCTAGCAGCAACATCAAGTGCAGTAGTACCTGCTCACACAGGTTTTTCTAATGCAAGTAAGACTACCATAGGTTTCACCAAGACCTAAATGTTTACAGAATGGTGCCCAGCCATAGTTTCCTAGAATGAATATACCCTGTTGGTTAATATTTTCAGGTTTTCCAAAGCCTGTAACAGAACAACAAGCACTACCAGCAGAGCTGACAGCAGTATCATTTGCTTACCTGTGCCCTTTCAGACCTACAGGTACACCCTCATCATAGAACTACCTAATACAGGGAGCTGCATCACTGAACCTGATGACAGGTCTACGAAGGAGGCAGTCACCATTTCTTCGGCTGTAGTAGGAAAACAGGCAGATGAGAGAGGCCCATTACTAATCTTTCCAGCAGGGGTTTACCCAGTCCTGCCAGCTTTAAGCAATACAATAATGTGCGAGCCCAATCAAAATGACAGAGATACCATACCTTGACTGACAAAATCATATGGGTCTGGGAGCAGAGCGTTAAGGGAAGGATAAGACTTCTTGAAGAGAGATCCAAGCAGAGTTGACAATTTATCTTCATAGGCTGGAGTGCCACAGGATAGACCTGAATTAGCCAAGACTGGAAACAAGTCCTACAAGTTTTAGGAAGAAGAGAATTTTTTTACTGTGTGTTATAAAGTATGTCAGCAATCAGAATGTGAATATCCAGTACAGGGGTTTTAATGTGACTGCCTCACTTTCAGTCTGGGTAGCATATATTCTACCCCAGCACACACGTGCTTGAGGTCATGGCTTTGCCCATGAGGATCATCAGGATACATCCTTGTATCACCTTCACAGTTTTTGTGTTTCAAGTATATTAGAGGCCTCGTTAGCTAGCTCCAAAAACTACCATGAACGAAGGAAGAAAGTAAAAAAAGTATGGCTGTGGCCCAGCCTGCAAATAAAGGAAGAAATCTCCCATAACAGGAATGTTAAAAAATAAAACCCTGTAACTGTAACCTGGCTGTGTAATTTATATGTATTGGGATTCTTTCAGCTGGCCAGAGATACTATAATTATATTACAGGAATCTGACTATGTATTTGGCATATCAGTTTTGAAAACATGCCCCGGGGTTTCCAAGCTGCCATAATTTTACTTCAGCAGTAATGGAATAAATACAATCTAGATACACATTGCTGTTCTTCAGCATAACTACTTCTTCAGGCAGATTTACCATAACGCACTCTGAACAGAAAAACTATGGCTCATTTACAAATGTAATTTCAATTGAGGATAGTTTTCCAATCTTCTTTCATTTGAGTCTCAATTGAACTTCTTCTCCTTTTTGATGGCATGATTAGACATTGTGAGAGCTGTTGCAGATTAGTCAAGCACAGAGAGAGTAAATTGGGAAGGATGTTTTATCAGTGCACGTCACAATATATGAAAGCAGATGTGTATGCTCTGAGCTGTTCCCTCAAATTACTGTTATGGAATAATTTAGCCCTTTTGATTCTCACAGATTACTGCTTCCACTGATCATGCTGTCAAAATCAAAGTGAGTACTTCATTCCGCTTTTATTCATGCCAGATCTATTTTGCTTTCATAATGAGCAGATATTACCACTGCACAAAGAGGATAAAGACATTCACAGTGATAGATAGGCGAGAGATTAAATGGGATCTTTATGACTTCTTCAGCCATCAGTTTTGACTGTGCGATAAGACGAGTCGAGTTGGGCACTGATTTGTTCTTTATTGGAGCCAATATTAGCATGAGCTTACCAGTGCACAGTCTGATAAAATCCATTTAAGGTGGAATCTGTATAACAATTCACGAGTTACAAGAACTTCTCCTATAAAACGCATCTTCAGCAACCTCTGCAATGGCAAAATAAGCCATTTCAGAATTATAACTCCTTACTTTCTGGGGCAATAATTAATTTATAATTCTGTGATATAAGGGTCACATTGGGATTATCAACACTCCTGGAACCACAGGCTTAAATCCTCACTCTAAAATCACCACTTAGTTTTCTAGTGTTCTAATGGGGTGTTTGGGCAGCCCCTTAAAATCCAAGCCCTACCAGATCTACCCAAGTTTTAGAAGTTGTGTGGTGGAGTTTCTCCACTTTACCTGGCTACAGCCTTTCCACCTGTCTCACAGTTCTGTTGTACACACAGTCTTTCTCTCATTTCTTCTCCAGATTGCAGAAAGAGCACGGGCACATGTCTGTAGCTGCAAAGTCCTTTGCCATAAAGGGTCCCATAGAAATACTATCAGATGAGGGCCAGTTAAAGTGTATTATAGGGAAATTTAACAGGTGGGGAACTTAGAGCAAACTGGGGGACTCCACTGGGAAGCCAAGACTTTGATAAATAAAGACTGTCATGTTTCCTTTTCTAATATCTCAGATTGGTTTTAGGGGGCACACATCTTTTTGGCAGCACAAGTCTTGCTGGTTTTCATTCTAGTGACAGATTACAACAGAGTTATGGAAGGAATAGCACCTGAACCATGCTATCTGTCACTGCTATGGATGCTGTGATTGCTATGAAAATGGGAGTACAGGAGATGTGTATTTCCATTTTGCAGTTTGAGACTCCTGAGACCCAACCCAACTGCTCAGCTGAAGGTCCCAGAACAACACTTCCTCCTCAGGTTTCCCTGTCCTGCTGTGGTTGAAGGAAAAACCTATCCCAGATAAATCAGTTGTACGGGGATTAGGAACAGCGTCCAGAGATGCAAATGGTTGCATTGGTTATATCCAAATTATTTGTGGATTTCTGACTAGCAAAAAATCTTCTGAGGGACAGATTTTTTAGACCTGACTCCATTACGTTTCTGGATTAATTGTAAAGAGATGAAGGGGTTGGGGGGCAATTTTCAGTTCCAGATGCCAAATTGAAAGTGTATCAAAATCAATCCTGTCCATTTCAAAGCAAAGATATATGTGTACTTAGCACACTTATGTCATTTACTATTCCTCTGGATTATGAATGGGCCCAAAACCACCAATCAAAGTTGGAGGCTCACTGAATTTGATTTTGGTCCAACCCTTGCTGAAAGACCACTCTGCACTCTCTGTCAGGTTTTCTTCATAAGGTACCCATGGCCCTACCCATGGTTTTCTCTGCATGTAGAAACACCACGAAGACTCTACAAATATTCCAGTCCTAAACGAGACTACCCAGTGGTCGAGGCTGTGGAGTTATTCGCTTCAGTCAGTATCAGAAGCATGTTTCGCGTCTGTTAAACCTGCAGAACATAGCCAGAAGTCAAGGAACTGGGTTTTATCTTTCCTCCTCTTTTATTATGATGAAATCCTTCAGCTGCTTGGATAAAAATATTTTCTTTGTGCATTTTTCAGCATCATAAGGAAGCAGCTGGTTAATACATCTGTAGGGAAGTAAAGACACAATAATCACTCCTTATGATGACTTGGCTGTATATGTAATTTCTTGCATCTGTAATTATAAATTATTATTCATATATTAATCATATATAAATATATGAATGTTATATAAATTATCATTCATATACTAGCCTACATTTTATTTCAAAGTATAAGTCAAACTAACTCAGTAGACATTATGGTAGTGAATATAGTCATGTATGGACAAATGAACAAATTATACCAGGTCAGTGGGTTTTTGGATCGAGTTATATATTATTATTTTTTTCATGCACTGAAATATTAAGATAGTCTCAATGGAAACCAACATTTGCTGTCTTCTCCAGTTCTCCAAAATGACTTTGATTCCTGATGCTCTTCTCTGTTGTGATACAATGCAGCAGTGTATTAAGTGACTTAAAAGAACAATCATCTACCCATGTATTTAAGGGATTGTTTTCTGTCTGATGTTTTCAAAAATCTTTCATGTAGTTTTCACATGA
Source organism: Athene cunicularia (assembly GCF_003259725.1). NCBI lineage: Eukaryota > Metazoa > Chordata > Aves > Strigiformes > Strigidae > Athene > Athene cunicularia. The sequence continues at coordinate 7,361,811 of NW_020799098.1, read as the reverse complement.
ATATGCAGTAAGCGATAAAGTTTTTGCCAACATATAATAGTCTTGAGTAGGCAAGTACTATAAAAGCAATGAAGTAGGATCACTCTGAATGGGTTGCCTTTAATAACAAACACCTCCATAGCCACCTGCCAAAATGTCTTTTGTTTATTCAGCACTATTTTTCACATTTTATAATTTATTATGTAAAATTATGAGTGGATTATCAAGGAACTTCAACATTCTAGGGGAATTAGAGAACTAAACAGACCCCAAACCCAAACAGAAATCGAGATTATGTTTCTATACTCCTTTCAATGAATAAACCAAATCCCAAAATTCTATTAAAAATATTTTCAAATAAATACCATTGGAGGAAACCAAAACTTTTATGGACAACTCAAGAATGCCAAGGCTGAAAAAAGCATAATACAACCAAACCTAAACAAATGAAGCATCCAGAAGCAATGATTCACTTTACAATATAGATCATCTGTACTAACAGACAGGTAAATATAAAATTGACAATGGAACAACACCCACATAAAGTTTATACTTGGTCTCAGTTAGAAGTGATGAGATCTCTCATCACTGAATGAATTCAAGGAGACCAACAGGTCCTTGTCATTAGCCATCTTATGCTTTCTCCTTATTTTAAGCTCTGTCACAAATTCACTATTTGGACAAGATTTACTACCTATTTTTTACAATTCATAGGTTTTCTGAGAAAAAAAGGCCTGATCTGATCTGTCATTTTGCTTTAAGACAATAAGAAATCCACAGTTTTGAGATAGCAATTGATGATTTCAATTAAGTTAACATCATTCCTTTGCACAGACAATACAACCCCAAATATACAGGTAGTGCCCTCCACCATATAACACCCCAGATTAAGATTGACAAATGACAACCTTTTCCCATTCTGCCTTGTATTACCAATATCCTGTAGGTAACAGTCATAAACAATTTTCTTGTATTCATCCGTGAAAAGACAACTCCCCTGTGCTCTTAAACGACTGGGGATAGATGACTCTTGTCTCTAACCCAGTCGACAGTGCTGACCAGAGGCAGAGCAACAGCAAGATACATGTCCTTACAGACTGTGGTAGCAGCTGCATTACAAGTATATGCCAGTATTGAAGAACCTATCAAGAAAAAAACAACCATCAAATGGGTCACTGCACCTTGCCATGCACATCTTAATGTTCCTTAGCATGTAAAATCCATCTTTTCTTAGACAATCAGGGAGTGAATTAAAAGAGTTATTTAAAAGAATCCCATACCGGGGATGTCTACAGGAAATAAATTTATACCATTGAAAAAGTTCTTGCTTAACTTGGCCTTATTTTTACTCATCTGAAATAATACAAATAGACCCAAGATATGTAGTTTGCCTATTACTTTAAAAATCCACCTATGGCATAAATGCTTTAACTGACAGTCTCTCTTAGCTAGAAACCAAGGGGGATTCACCACTGCAGTTATAGCAAGAGGCTGGAGAACTGGGGCGAGGTTTTGATTCTGTTGGGAAGACAATTTGATCTGCACCTTAGTGACTCAGGTTTAACAATATATTATTTCTTCTCTCTTTCTTTTACTTCCATTTTAATTTAATTGGATAAACGACTGTATTTAAACACCTATAAAATTGGCATCAGTTCTATACACAGAGGTTTTTGTAGTAGGGTTTTATTAACAGTGAAATGGCAAACATAATTCATAACGCTGGCTTTTCTGAGAAGACACATGCTGGAGACCTGCTGTTCACACCCACCTTAGGACAGGGTTCCTCTCCCAGACACACATGCATGCACACACCTTGTGGCCTCAGTAAACTCTTTGGTACACAAATGTGATAGAGTATAAATATAAGAAAAGATACAAAACTGTAAGTGATAACCTTGCCTACACGTGGGCATCTTCCCAACTAAGCATTTTGCCATATCTCTTCCTCAGCTTCCCATCCTGTAAAATGAGGAAAATCATAATTATCTCATTGGCACGGAGACAAATTAACCAGTCTTCAAGAAACGCCGTAAGAGCTTTGTATCGTTTGTGTTACAGTAGCACAAAATATGAACAGAAAGATGATAAATGAATAAGGCAGAAAAGGAAGTTAATGCAACAGGACTAAGATACCCAGTTCTGGATATGCAGTTCAATGTGAAGCCTGGGGAAACTCGGTATTTGATATGGCAATCAAAAATGTATCTGATAGAAAGCATTACTGTAAAAATGATCGTATTCATTCACAGTAGATGTCATTCAATATGATGACAATGTGATTTGTGCCAGTGTTATGGGACTGGCTTATTTTGTATCTGCTACTGCTCACTGTGTTAGCTGGCATCAGTAAATTGTTTTACAGCTTTGGTATGTAGTAACTGGGTATTTGGCATGAGTTCACAAACTTCTAAACCAATGCTGACAGCAAACCTTAACAGAGTTGCATCTTGGCATGGGAGACTATGCTAGCCACCTTTCCAGACTTACACTGGGCACAGCTGGGCCATGTACCTGGAGCATGTTTGGGATGGCCAACGACAGCTCCTCCTGCCCCCCCTGCACCAGGAGCCTTCATGCAGCTGGTGTCAGCACTGGGAGAATCACCTATAGCACAGGCTCATGTCAAAGGCATTGCCATGACCACAGATGAGAACATCTGGATTGAACTAAAGCTTAATTGGGATGACATTAAGAAATGGTAATGATTTCTGACATGAATGAATTATGGGGTGGTGCCATTCTCAGAATAACATTCTTATTTTCGCTAAAGTTACCTTAAGAAGATAAGGAAATACATTAAGAAGGAACCGAAGCCATTATTCCAGCTAAAAACAAGGTGCTCAAAATAAAATAGCATCATACTGAAGGTAGGCATGTGCCACATGCTGAGTGCTACACCCAACTGGCACTGTTTTTCTATGCTAATCTTAAAAGGAGATATTTGTGAACAGAAATGTATCCAAAGGTCAGGGAAACATGGCTTTCATGGACAGTGAGGTGTCAACATATCTGAGAGGCTTATAGAAAAGAGGACCATCTGGGATGAGTTATTTATCTGTCGTTTCGCACTCCATAGAGGTGAAAGTAGAAGAAATGAGAAAATACAGCATTGTGAGTTAATATAAATCTTTCAGAAGCTATGAAAGTAGCTTCTCATTCAAGTTTAACTCAAAAAAACCATTAATGTCAAACATATGGCAAGTTGAAAGCCAAAATTGTTATGCTCCTAATATGCTTCCTTTTTAATAGATGTAAGAAGTCCAGGACCTAAAGCATTGGTGAGAACTGGTTTTGTGCTTATAATCACCAAAGAAATAGCCAAAAGACCAGAATAAGAGAGAGGAGAGGAAGGACATATACCAGCTTCTTAAGTAGCATGGCCCTTAGGAAAAGCCTTAAGAAAACTGAGAGTTTGTTGTTGCCCAAGGGTTATTGCAGAGAGATTTGGAGTGATGAGATACAACAGCAGCTCTTGTTGCCTGGCTCCTGCCCGGTTCAGGGACACAGCCTTTGTACATAGACTGGAGCAGAGGTTCCCACAGCACAGTCATTTATTTTTTTAACCTTACAGGAGCTATCCACAGAACCTCAGCTGGGTGCTGAGAACAAAAAAAGTGTCACAGTAAGGGATGCACAGCCAAGGAGAATCCTTCATTCCCCTTCAGGGAGAAGCAGACAACACCAGAATCACCAAATGGGGAAAGATATGCTTCTTCCTTCCCCCCTGCCCTGATATGCAGCAAATGCATTACTGGTGTCACCTCCATCGCAGTCCTGCGAGCCCATGTCCCCAGAGTGTTAGAGGGAGGGCTGTGCCATAGAGCAGGTACAGCCCTGCCCCAGTGCTTTTGCTCAGCAAGGCAGCCTAGAAGAAGACCAAGAGATTATATTTGCACTAAAGACTTTTGTGAAATCATGTAAGCAACCTACATTTGGGTAAATTTATTGCCATTTTGCATTTGCCAGATAAGGTGTTTGTAATTGCCGTGTTGTTGTGCCTCTCGCACAAGGCAGGGATGACTGACAGTGTGCAACCACCATGTCTTTCACACCAAACATGCTGCCTCTGCCCATGCTGAGGAGCACGGGCAGACTGCTGCGAACAGTGTTGTTTAACTCGCTTTTGAATTACACTCTGGCCATTTAATAACCTCTCCTGTTCCCTGATTTAAGCTACTGTCACAGTTTAAAGTTTTAGCCAAGGAGGAGCAAAACCACTAGAAAAGTGAAAAACAAAATGCTTCAGAGAACTAGATGATGAAAGGAAGAAAAACAACTGTTCTTGATGTTAAATTCAATGGCAGTAAATCCCCTTCTTTTTTCCAGTATTTTTTTCCCCAAATAATTTACAGTTCAAAACGTATCTCATGGCATACAAATCAATCTGTATTGAGCCTGTCTGCCATTAGGGAAGGTCCAGAAGGGGAAAAAAAATTAAAACGGTCTATAAATAGTTGCATTGTGACACATCTTTCACTTTGAAGATGTCTGTTATTTACATGGTTCACAAAGTTTTAATAGAAGTTCAAGTTGTCCTTCTGATGATGGTCCCCATCCTGCAGTAAGGCCAATGACTGCCAGGGGGTTTGTCCCAGCTGCAGAGGATCTGGCTCTGGAGTTGTGCAGATGTGTTCTGCTTGGTCCCTACACCACACGGGGACAAATAACACCAGCAGTCACCAAATCAGGGCTGTGCTGTTTCACCCCCGATTCCAGAACAAAAGCAGCTCCCTTTGGCCCCACCACTGTGTTTTAAATACTTTGATGAAGTTTCCACCTTAAGGATTGTGGGGAGGAAAAAATAGAAAAGCAAATTGCAGAATGTAGACTGAAGTACTTGCGATCCTTGTGACAAATACTAATGTATAAATCAGCAGCCCAATCCAGGCCCGGGCCGCTGATCATGTTCTTTGCTGAAATGTCACCTGTTCCTATCTAACGATTTGCATAATGCAAAGCTTCTCACTCGTAAAATACAGATTAAGAGGGGAAGCAAAGAGTCATTCTCGAACCATGGAGCCATTTCAAACGAAAAAAAAAAAAAAAGCAGTCTTTACTATTAACCCTGTCATAGACACAGGCTTTATTCTCCTATTTTGCATTTGAGACTATAGCTCCATTTGGAAAGGAAAAAAATCGGCTAGAACCAGCCTCATCTTTTTTATTTGTTTTCATTATTTCTGTTAGGCTCTCAAATTCAACATGAACAGAAGTGAAATAATTAAATTATTTAACACTGAAACTTTAGTGGAACATTTAATTGGTCTTACAGAGCCAGTCTGAAAGGCATGGACATGGACTGAGAAATTCCTGTCAACTTCAGTGGGGTAAGGCTCTAGTAGCCATTTTGAGGAAGTTCCTTTACTATTTTTTTTCCCCATACTTTTTAATTTATCATAAGGTGTATGTCTCTGAGTCCTATCTCACTGCCTAGGAATAAGGGGGGGGCGCTTTTTTTGTCTTTTCCTGAGTGAAGACAAACAGCGCTTGTGGTCACACAGAATACTTTTAAATCAACTTTATGCATTGTTAGATTTATGTTGATAATAAAAAGCATTCAGAGTACAGCTGGAGTGACAGACACAAAACCAGGGAGGTACGTTGAACTGAGTATTTTGAAAACAATGCTATATGCTAAAGATTAGGATGCTTGTCCTTTTCCACACTATCCGAACAAGGACTGGTCTCCTGCGGGGCTCTCAGTTCTCCCTGTAAGCAGCTGATCTCGGCCATCACTGGAAACTGGTTGTTGGTGCTCCCTGAGCTCAGGCTGGCAAAGCCGTTTCTCCAACTGGCTGTACTGTTCTGGGGCAGAGTTTAAGTTATTCAAGGGATGGAGGATGTTTTCTTGCAAGAACTCCAAATTTGCATACGCATGTATAATGCTACATGGGTGGCCACGGTCCTGACTGCAGCACATGCAGCATCTTCTCCCTCAGGCCACTTGTGTCTGGCAAACCCCCTGCCCAAGCCATTTGGCCTAGACAAAGTGTTTATAATAGTTTAAGGTCCCCGTACGTAAAACACAACTTCTTTCTGTGTGCCACTGTGACAAGATGGGAGATGGGAGCACGTGCTGATACTGCCACGTCCTGCATTTGATTGCCTGCAGAACAACAGTGGGGGATTTTCAGAGGAATGGGGTTTATTCTGGCATTCCCCACCGGGCAGCCAGCGCCCAAACCCATTAACCTTCAGAGAACGGTTCAAAGCTTATCTATTTTCTTGTGGTCCTGAACTGCAAGTTACTGAAGTCTCCTTGCTTTCTCTGGCAAGAGAGGGGGTTTAATATGTCATACTGAGCTTGCTGCACCCTGCTGCACCCCACAGGCACTTCTGTTTCTTTCAGAAGGCTGCGTTCGTTCAGCCACCACCGATTAAAGAGTTTTATGATTTTTTTCCCCTCAAGATTTTTAAATGCTGGGGAAAATAAATAAGCAAACCTGAGCATAATAAGGTGCAAACATAAACAGTAAAGCTGCAGCCATTTCTCATAAGCTCACCCATGGGCAGGAATGGCAAGCATGCTGCTTGCATGACTAAAGATTGGGCCAATTACTTTAGGATAAGGCAGAAAGGTTTGAAATATTAGATATTTTCTGTTTATTTAGCGATACTTTTCTGATGATAGAAAGCTGAACAGGAATATGAGTTTGAAAATAACCTGAAGTTTTAAGAGACTTTCGGGAAGAAAGTGTGGTAAAACTCATAATATTTAAGACTTGCAGGGGTCACATATGAGCAAAAGCTCTTGCATGATGCAGCAAGATGACATTAAACATAAAATTCAACACTGATTTGCATGGGACCCATGAAACAGACTTTCAACAAAATCTTCTGAGTCTGTCTTCTTATGTCTGAGAGATAACCCTTCCCCACAGAGGGTTACTCCCTCCTTGCTGCCTGTTTTCACAAAACATATCAGAAACAACCATGACCTTATCAGTTCAGTCAAGATTGTCCAAAAATTGTGACAAAACCATGGACAAGCAGTGACGTACAGAAGAGAACTTTATGGAAACAAAGTATGGAAAATGAGTTGCAGCTGATGAGAAGAAAATGAAAAGGGGGCATCAGAGGCAAATTTGACATTGCTACACCAGAGAATTTTATGTAAGTTTAACGACAGATCATGTCAAAGGATGAGAAGTATATTGCTGGGTTTTCCCTCCTCAGTCTTCTCATTTTATAGTGGATCTTTCAATATCCAGTTTAAAAAGAGATGCTTTCTGAAACCAAGGGCAAGAATATACAGGTCAGAGAAAAGTGAGTTGGAAGAGAATCTAACAAGGTCCTAAGCACCAGTGTCCACGAAGACTGCTAAAGGGACATTGTTTTGTAATATTTTTAGTAAAAATAGGCACAACTACTATACAAACATTATCAAAAGTTATGGGGAACATTTCGCTATGAACTGTCTGGAATCATCTCTTCTTCTAGGTACTTCTAGCTTTCTGATGTGGCACAGGGAGGTAGAGAAAGGTGAGAATAACGCTAAGGAGGGACAGATTCCCATTACAACCAGACTTTTCCCTCTTGCATCACCGCTTTCTTCTCCATTAGTGGTTCTTGATTGCATTGTCATCTACACGCTTGAGAATCTGCTGGCATTTTGCCCTATAGTGCATCTTCTTCCTGGAAGTCTATGGACTAGATGGTCTAATGAGTCTTTTCCACCTTACAATCTGTGAATTTTCTCTTTATACAGTACTTTGTTCCCTGTTTCCCCTTCTATCTCCTTCTGCAAATTGAGACTGGTTGAGAGGAGGCTTAAAAGAGAATGAACTGTCACTTAAACTCTCTGCATCACTCAGTCATTCTTATAAACGAGGATTCTCATATGGCTTCAGCTCTGTCAGGAAAGCTAAGCCTCTCAAAATTTCTCAGCATTCAAGATGTGTGGAATAAATTACAAAGAACAGGTTTATCCACCAATACTCTCTTTCAAAAGTAGCATTGCTGCTCAAAGATGCTTGCAGCATGGACACTGATGCACACCCACACAGAGCCTTCAGAAGCTTCAGCGATTTCAAAAAAGAAGCTGCACTGTCCATCTTCCCATAAAAGCTGGGGGAATTTTTGCATGTGTGTTTATATTGCATAAAGAGAACGATAAGATTCTGTAGACTGATCTGCAGTTGGCATAAGGATCTATATACCAGTGCCTTCTCTGGAGACAGGCTAAATTACCAGATATAAAGTCTGGCTTAATTTGCACTGTACTTTTAGGGTTATGAACTGCCTTTAACACCAGGAGAATTCATTTCTGAGATCCATCCTGATGCACCTTTTAATGCAGTTTGTTATGCTAACTCTGTTCCTCCCACAGCTGAAACGGAGCTAGCTATAGCCACAATTAATTAACACAGGCCTCTTTAATTGACATCCCTTTGCTTCATATAGAGGCTACCCCTTGTTTATGTCCAGTGTAGACAAAGCATGGCAATGTCTGCAGTACACCTGGGCAGGCACTGTGCCGTTAGCTGTGCTGCTGACTCACCGATACAGTTCTGCTCTCGGAGAATCAATGGCAGTACAGCAGTGAAGAGTCACATCTGGTGAGTATTGCAAGGATCCCAAGCAGCAAAACGCTTAAATACAGGTTTAAGTCACAAAGTTAATTGCTGAATTAGGAGCAGAGCTGAGCACTGGTACCTCTACGAGATATTTTTCCTAATTTATTTAGACTTCTGTATTTTCAGCAGCATTATGTAATGTATTGCCTCCTGTTTGTATTCCACTAATATTTCTAAACTTTTTTTATCACTGCCATTGCTCAGACCCTTTCATCTTATTTTATAGTGATATCTAAGATTATCATTCTCCACTTACATTTATCCAAGTTAAACACTGTTTTGCACAAGCTGTCTATACAAAATAATAAACGTATTAGTGATTGCTGTGCTTGAGTTCAAGCAAAAGATGAGCTGCTTTTCTACTCTGTTGTGAATACTATTAATCTTCAGAAAAAAAGATGGAGAAACAGACATGGGGAGAGAATAAAATGGGTCGCAGGTTCAATGGGTATTATCTGAAATATTTAATGTCTAGTATCACAACTCTTTGGTTATAATTCTGTTCAAAAGAATAGATGTGATATGATCATTGTCTCTATTTTTTTGGGGGGGGAGGGGGGCAAGGGGTGGTGGTGTGCTGCAGGTTGGACAACAACTGATCAAGAAAAGTGAGTGATTTTCCCCTCCAGATCTTTCCCTCTGCTTCTGTCTCCTGAGAACAATTCCTTTGCTGATTCTTGCAGCTGAGATTACAGTTCCACTTCTAATCAGTTACAGGATGTATTTGTCTGTCTTGAAGTGGGCTAATGTGCAAGATAAATGGTAAGATTACTTTGTTTCTGTGCTCAGTTACAGTGAAGAATTCAAGTTTACATAAACATCATGTACGGATCAGGTGCTTTCTTATAAACATCTCAAAGGTAAACTGATTATTATTTCATTGAATCTGTAGGATTTTCCCCACAGATGCTTCTTATATTTTCTAGGATATGAAGATCTGCATTAGACAATATGCTGAGGTATAGAACTGCACAGACCTGAAAGGCAGAGAATATTAGACAAAATGCCCAAAATGAGGTTTAAAACATCTGATAATAAAAGCAGCACATTGCATTCACTTTCATATAACGAATCTTAAAATCTACCAGAGTTAAAAAGATTCCAAGGTCAGCTCCACTGTGTTTTTACCAAAAACCACTAAGGAAAAACACAATAGGAAACAAGAAAAATTTTTTTTGTCCTTGATTTTCCCTTGAATGGAGGCAATCTTCTAGAATTTGCATTTTACACTCGGGGGCCCAGTTCCCTTCCTCCTGCCTGAACCACTCACCCCTGCTGTAGAAGTCAATGGGCGTTCGGTGTTCCTTGCTGAGGTAAAATTGATTTGCTTGTGTTTCAGAGGCTTATAACTCAGCTCTTTGCAGTGCAAGTAAATTGACAGCTTTTCCAAACTATGAACAACATGCTTTCTCCCTGTAATCTTAGATAATAGAATATATGTATATAATATATGCATGTTATGGAATAGAATAGAATAGAATATCTCAGTTGGAAGCGACCTACAATGATCATCTAGTCCGACTGCCTGTTATCAGCATCTTACCTGTTAAAAGAAAAACCAGAAATGCCAAAAGCACAGAAAAAAAGTGAAGGTTTTATATCTCTACAGATAATACTAGGGGAACAAATATCTATGATACTCTGATCCTCAACATCCCTTTTCATCCAGCCCCTGGTTTGGTGTGGGTTACCTGAGAGAGCAAGCAAGTCAGAACTGTTTTCAAGCAGCAATACTTTTAAAGGAGGATGTATTATCTGTGGTGCAGTTCATACATATAAAAACAGCAGTTATTTTTTTCACTGTAGATGTTTGGTTAAGATATCTGAAAGAAGGGAAGGAAGAATCTCCTCTATAATATATTTAGAGCCACCTTGTGGTCCTTCTTTGGATATCTCCTTCACCGTGTCCTGGGAGCAGACAGAGGTTTTGTCACTCTGACACCCATGTGCTGCTCCCATCACACCAGGCACTGCCATCCCCCTGTACCCCAACACCACCAATACAGACACCTGAGGGAACTTGCCGTATGATTTGATGATAAGCTTTTATTTGGACTGAGGCAACCTAGTTATTTATTTAGGCTCCTCCTTCATAACAAGGTCTCCCAGACAGTATTTTAAAAATATTGACTAGAACTTAAATAAGATGAAAAGAATAATCAGAGAGCATGAAGTCAGTCTGCTCTTTCAGCTTTTCCACCCAGTTCAGAGAGTGGGAACCTGGTGAAGTTTTTAGTCTTTTTTCCAAACCAAATGAGAGACATCCATCTGGACCATAGGACAACAGTGGTAAAAATTTCCTGCAACATATCTGAAGTACTGGTTCATAATGCAGACTTTAATGAACAGATTTCCAAATTGTGCAATAGTTCTGGGTAAAAAAACAAAAACAAAAACAACAACAAAACACCCCCCCCAAAAAACAACAAACAAACCAGAACCATAATACTACCTTCTTACAAATGTCCTTTTTACCAATATTCAAAGCAACATGTGGTGGGAACACCTTGGTGCAGTAAAACCTTTCTATGGGATAACTTTAACATATAAAGGCAGAAGATTATTAATATTATTAAAACTAAGTGTTTTGTTGAGTTCAGGTCTGAGATTTTATTTCTGTTAATACAGGAGAAGTAACAATGGAAATCAGGCAGGGCAAGACACCTCTGAGTGAACGAAGCTGTCTATACAATTTAAGTCAATAACAGACTGATTCATCTGCTCCTGTTATAGTCCAAGGGGAGCAATGGGCAAATTTGTGGCACAATTAATAGGCGCCTATAACAGGTTTGATAATCCAAGTGCTGGAATTGCCTCTCCAACAGCTGTGCAGGTGAGCCATCTCCAGTGCAGGTATCTAGATGGCAAATTCCAACACAAGGTGAAGTTACTGCTACCCATGGTCTCTGCAGGTGTTTACTCATCTCTGACAACATCAATAATTTAGGTTTGCTTGTGCATTAAATTAAATGAATATAGCTAGGGGTGTGCTTAAAGCTGATTTAAACAAAGAGGTGAAAAAATGGATGTCCTTAAATCAACCTAGAACATCTCACATTTCCTTACTCCTTTCAAGTGCAGGGGTTTGTACCAGTATAATTTTTAACTCTGTGCAAGATTAAATTTTTTCCCCTCAATTATCTCCTCTGTCAAAGCCTTCTGAAGTCAATGAGAGTCTTTTCACCAACTTCATTAGATTTTGGATCAGCTCAAATCCTTCAGTTCATGATCGGTAACGATTTCAGGAGGCTCGACTGGAGCAGCACACTGAGCACCACCACCCATGCACCTGTTCACCTCCCAGCACACTCCCTGAGTCACTATTTGTTGTTTTCTTAAAATGTGGCAAATTTGTCACTCCAGCCATAGTGAAGAAAGTGAAGAGGCTGTATGTAAGTTGGCACTGAATTGCTTTGATTTTTCTCCCATTCGAAGGTAGTTCCCAACACCAGCAGCTTAAGAAACAAGACTTCTATTTTATTTGTATTTGAAAAAAGAGACAGGGATGGAGGGGATGGGGAGTGTGGATAGGGGAAGAGACACTTTAGGAAAAAGAACACTCTAGATGTACCTCATGAAGTTGTTGAATACACCCTTTTCTCTCCTGGATGTCTCTATCCAAGCATCACTGCAAAGGTACATGTATGCTCAGACAGTTCCCCCAGGATGGTGTTCAACTCCTGTTCTCCCAGCTTGAGGGCTGCCCATACCAGTGCTCCCAGTCCAGGACCTGCCATAGGTACATGTCCAAGTCATCTCTGCTCAGTACCATCTGTCATGGAGACAAAATATCATGGGCAGAAAAATGGCAAATTTTTGCCCTAATTACCTGTAGGAGCCAGGACATGCATGAGCTCTGGAAAAGATCATAGAGAAGACTTACAGGAAAGAAATGTCTGAATATATCTTAAGAGGTTATGATAGAACTATCCCTCTCACAGGGCAGACAGAATACAGAGCAGAGAGGAAAAAAATCTCACTGTGAGCCCAGACACAGCCAAGTTACCATGTTAAGTAGACTCCTGGCAGGATGGAGCAGGTTTGGAGGTGCCCCCCAAAATGCAACCCATACTGCTGATGTGCAGGAATAGGATGGCATGTCCAAGCAGTTGGCACTGGACACAGAAAGAGGAAGGAACAGACAGGGCTTTGTACACTATGGAAAGAAAATGGAGAAGAGGAGCAAGAAAGAGAAGAACAGCTTGGTCCATACGAGGAGACTGAGCAAGCTGCAGTTGGCTAAGCTAGCATGGAGATGTGGAAAAGAGGAGGAGAGAAGGACTGATCCAGGCAAGTAAGGAAGACAGCCCAGCTGGCTCTTGAGCTGGCTGAGAGGGAAGGAGAAAGCAAGGAGAAGGGGGAGAGGCTTTGCCCCTGGAGTTGGGGGAGAGGGAAGGCGCTGGAGGGAGGTGGTTAATAGACCGCACTCGGATGCCTCACCAGGAATGGCAGTGACACCTGACTGGGAACTTGGGGAAAGAGTTGGCGGCTTATTAAAGCAGCCGGACCCCGGCTGAACCCCACGACTACACGCTAGGATTGCTGTGTGCCCCTTGATAACTCACAGCTGCTGATAAAGTCCACTGGTAATGGCTTTTTGCTAATGAGAAAAGTGCCGCTGATTATGACAAATAGCCTTGGACCAACAGGCTAAGCTGCTACATAGGCTCCCAATTGTCAGTCTGGGTGATTTTTGCATTTCATTATTTCTTTCCTGACGTCCTGGCTCCTTCTATCTTTAACGTACTCCCAGAGCCGTGTGTCACAATTTTAATAACACTTCTTTATCTCAATTTTTCCCCCCTCTCTCCATGGGAGCTGGAAACAAAAGGCTGTTACAGAAATAATGTTTAACCTCGCTCATGTGCTACAGGGAAAGAAACCCCATAGCTATTGTTCAAGAATTAAAAAGGCGTAAACCGGGCACACAGAGCCCACTCAACCCTTAAAGACAGACTTTTAAAAATACCTATTATTACTATTATTTAGAGCCCTTTCATGTACAGCTTCAAGGCCTGCCATGTTCCCTTTCTCTTATCCTGTGACAAAAGTATAGCACATATCTAAGCACCAAGAATGAAACCTTGGTGGACAGTGACACTGCACTGTCTCCCTATTTCCATTTTGAATGCCTTCTAATAATAGCATTATTTTAAAGGGAAGAAGGGAGAGGGGGGGAAGCCATCAAGGATTCAGAATAAACCTGCTATCTTTTTTGCAACTGGTTACAAAGCATCTTCTGTCATTAAAAATATGAGAGCTGAAGACTATTGGGTGGGTACAGCAGAACCAAGGCCAATGCATGCCCTTAAGACTAGGTGTAAAAATTATCCTTTTCTCCGCTTAAGCTCACAAAAGAGCAGCAAACAACTGAAGTTCACTGATTTCTCTCCTGCTCTCACGTCACTAGAATATGCCAAAGAAGACCTTTGCTTTTGAGGATTCATTGCTGCTTGTGGTCCTTGACTTGCAAAACATACTGATCCCACCACAGGTTCCCTGTGTGCCGTACTTCTGCTGTGCCACCAATCCATGCTGCCCACGACCTGCTCCTGCAAGAGGGAAAAGGGGTGAACCACAGAAGCATCTTGCAGAGGTTGTGAGAAAAATAGGGGCACGTGAGTCATGTTGGAGGCAGCACCTGAGCTATCGTGTTTTCAGACTCCAGTAGCCTATTTGAAAATGAGAAAGCAAGGAGATACACAAAAATGTTCCTGAGGGTAGAATTAAAGCTCTGTGGCAGACAAAGCGGGGGCACAGGCATTCCTCCCATCCCCATTACCTAGTCAGGCAGTGGGAGATTTTAAAAACTGAATGATCAAGGGAGTCTGCAGAAGAATCAGGAGCTAAATCAGAGTTCAGAGCATGGGATTTAGCTATACAACCTCACGTCTATCACTTGCATTTCTCTTTGTCTGCAATTTTATAAATTGCAGCACTAGAATAACATTTGCTTTACAAGTGTTATAGCTACGTTACATCAGTGACGTTAAAATTATCCCTACTGGAAAATAAAATTGAGCTTAAGAGTTCTCTTAGTCTTTCTATGACATATAACATGTAACTAAAGGATTCCTGCTTTGTTTTTTAAGCATTTGAGGAATTTTGGGCTTTCTACATTTTGTCACACCACACTGAAGGTGAGGAGAGATGAATCTACACTTAGGTTCTCCGTTCACTATTATCTATTCATGCTTTTCTTGGAAAACTTATGAATCATGAAAAATGTTTAAAATACACAAGAAAATTATAGTACCTGTTTGGACTTTGCTTACTTTAACTCTCCTGTGTCAAACATCCTGTTTTTATAGTTGTCTATAAAGTCCAACTTGAAAAAAAAAACCATACTAAACATATAAATTTATTGTACTAAAGACTTAAATCTTATTTTCTAGAAAAGTAAATGCTTTCCAACTTTATGACAGAGCTCACTCTCTCATACTGTACAGTTTGATCATTTGAACATGATTATTATAAAGAAGTTTGCCGACTAGTTTTATTTGCTTTATGAAAATTGCTGCTATTCTACAAGAAGAGTCTTTGTGGTATTAATTTTATTAATTAGAGGAAAGTTTACTGGATAAAAATAACACATTCAGTGTGATGTCAACTAAGTAATGTCAACCATAAGCACTGGTGCAAGATCAGAGCCAGAAAATTAATGCACAATTACAAAATCACTCGTGGAGCAACAGCCAGATAATAGTCACTCTCTTTGAGAAGGAAACCTTCACCATATCCTGCTGTCCCTTCAAGGCCCCCTTTGGTTTTCTCTAGCTGATAACCTGCTGAAAGTCATCTTTCATCCTGGGCTCTCTAAAGCAAAGCTTGAGGATTATTTCTCAGTCAGGCCATTTCTGGGATGGCATTTGTAACATTCACACATTTCTCCAATTTTGGAGATATATCCCACCAACAATTGATAATATTCCACCAACACTGAATTTTCATGTCTTAAAACTAAAAGTAGCATCCAGGCTGTAACACCTAACTGCAATATTCTCCCTCGCATAGTGCCATTGGTTTCAAGTCACCCAATTGAAGAGTTGTCCCATTACACTGAATCTAAAGGGTCTGTATTAAAAAAAATCCCTGCAGTTCCCCTTCAGCCAACCTCCAGCCTGCCATCCTCCCTCTAAAACGTGGCCTTCTTTCATCCCTCACAATCACCTGGAAAATGCCTAGAAAAGCATGGATGCCACTGTAAAAGAAATAAAATACAGTCGCAACAGAGGTCACACTTTAAAAGTTTCTGACAGCTAAAGAGATTTTAATATTTCAGTCAACACCCAGATTGTGAGCCAAATTTTTCTACTGTTAACCTGGAAAGTTTCAGTTATGTCTGATAACCAGTAAAATCCCATCAGCAGCTAGAAATTTTATAACACACTAACCTGGATACTCCTAATCTTAACAGCAAGAAGAGATAGGTGTTCCTAGTATTCATTAATTAAACAAACAGGAATTAAAACTTGATTTTTCAGGTTTTTCTAGTCTTGAAAAAAAAACAAATTATTTTTTTACACTCCATTTATTTGTGGAGTTTTTCCTGGCTTGATAGATTTTTGTGTTTCGTATTTATTCCTTCCTCCACAGAGAAAGCAATTCTCAAAATTCAGGTTTGGCTGCTATAAATGTGAGGGCATTGTTTTAAGGAAATATTTATATGTTTAGGTCTATTGACCATTTATACCATTATTTAAAGGGGTCATGGAAGAGGGCAGTGGTTATTAAAACGGAGAGAGCAAGCAAAAGCAGGAGAGAGACAGAGGGAGCAAGAGGTAAGAAACTCATAATGGGATTTTTCATGTGGAACGATCATTTTATCTAATACGTCTGAAAATGTAATCCATTACTACTAATTACCATGCTGGCATTGAAATACAGGATCACACTTACTCCAGATCCAGATAGGGGCTCAAATCTCCCCGCTCATTGTTCTCTCCATCCCACCTTACCTCCCTCCCTTTCTGCTTCTCCAAGAAGAAATCCAGCCCTTCGGACATTAGTGAAGAAGGGCCCGAGGTCTCCCTATCGTCCTAAAGCAGAAGCTAAACAATATTAGCCAATCATTTTTGATAGATGAAGCATGGAAATTAGTTCCAGAGTTTAACTGATAACTGAAACCACACAGTTACATTCCATTATGGCAGCCTTAATTGATGAGCTCATTAAGCCCATTATTAGAGAAATTGATTTCAAATAGGCACTTAAAACTGGCTGGTAAAAGAAAAAGGTGAAGAGATACCACAGAATGTGAAGAAAGTAACTAAAATACATAATGAAGCAAGTAATTTTATAGGTTTGTTTAATGAAAGCCTCAAGAGCATATTAGTTGCTGTGTGGATTTTAAACACTCATTTTATGTACTAATAAAGCTCGCGTCCATTATGGGAGTTCTGAATGCCTCCAATCTTTAATGCAGCTTTGCTACTAATTAATTAATTAACCCCAGCTGAAGCAATCAATTAGTCATGCAGAATCGACACTTTAAAGGTCTGCCAGGTAGCACTGGGTACCAGCATAGAACAGTGGAAGCAAAGTTTCTTTTAAAATTAATTTTATTTTGCTTTCAGCATAACAGGAAAAAACAAACAGGACTAAAATTTACAAGCTGCATTAGCAGTACAGTAAAAATGAGTGATTAACACTCTGACCTTAGATTATTTCAGAGGATAAAGTGGAATGGTACTGAGAATTTTAGAGATGAGTTTGGATTGGAGATGCGCAACCCGGCCAATTAATTTTTGATACGTTCATCTCAAGCGGGTACTGCTGCTCAGGTTAAATGCAGACTGATGCAAGTTTCTAGGAAGCTGCAAGGAAGTCCATTTTCACACATGGGGTCTGAGGAAGTGAGCACATGCAGTAAAGTTAGCAGTAATAAATCCCCCAGAAGCAGATCTTCAATTTATAGTACTTATTTGGAAAAACAAAAGAAGAAAAACAAGCCCCTTGGTATTAACCCCTCTTGTGTCTTTTGATTTCCTCCTTTTACCTTCTCTTGAATGCTAAAATGTGGAGCCTTTATCCAGAGGGCACTATATAAATGGCCCTTCATTAAACAAAACTCATCAGCCATGACCGATTAACCTCAGTTGTAAAGTGGGATTGCTGTCTACGTGAGCTTAAGCGTGGATGAGCTGCTTTGCTGGGAGACTGAGCTGAGAATCTTTCCACCGGTGTGAATTTGGAGGAAAAGCACAGGAGATTTCACTGAGGAGTTAAAAAATGGAGCAAGTCGGACTGTATTTCTTCTCTGAAGGATCTATTATTGCTATTATTATGGTTGTTGTTATTAGCAGCAGTATTAATCTTTTTAAACCGTTGAGTTTGGTCAGCTTGCTGGTACAGTGCTGAGGACTTTTGGCAGAAGGTCTCTGGGTGATGTTGGACTCAACAGAACAGATTGGGAGAACTTCATTCCAGATAAATGCAAGGACATAGAATGTTTGCTCAGGCCTTGGGACCACATTAATTTGTTATTTTTAAGTCAGCTCCAAAAGGATTCTGATAAAAGCCTGTGAAGACGACTTCGAGTGTCCATGTCCAATATTGTCCCTTTAGAGTTACCTGACCCTAATAACTTGTGGTCTCAGGAGACATCTGCACTTCTAATTTAGGCATATGCCTTGTCTTCAGCGGCATTTGGAGACTGGGTAAAAAACCATCTGCAATACTGAATCTCTGCTTATTCTTGGCACTTCTTATTCAGCATAGTTCCTTTTGGGATTGCATTTTAAAGTGCCTGTGCTCTCCCTATGCCTCGCTCAAAGAATTTAAAAGCCCTATCCAAGAGTTGGGCTGTGCACCAAGGGCTGGACACAAGAACTGTTAGGCACCTGTAACATCCAAGTCCATTACTGACTCTTGCATTTCATTCATAGACTTGGTCTGTATGTACAAATTTTCTGTTGACATAAAGTTGGGAAAAGTATTCACATGGATAGAGACCTGCCTGAAACTGTCTGAAATGCAATGTTGTAATCAACAATTTCTGCTACAAAGAGGAAGATCCTTTGATCGAGTCAAGACAGGAGGAGAAAACCTAAAGGAAAATTAGTCACAGCATGATTGACAGTGCAAGTATCCATGCCAGCTTTTATGGTTTGCTGATCAAAGCAAGTATGATTGTAGACTGATCAGACAACATTTTATTAAGCAAAACTAAGGACATATTGGAGTATGGATCCAGTACCAGACTTGACATTAAAAAAGGAATATAGTTCCTAAAACTACATCCAGGAAGGATGAATTCACAGTGAACTGAGGCAGAGAAAAGTTATAAAGATATCTTGAGAAATGGAGGCTGTTCTTTTTAAGAGAGCTTTGCTTGCTTAGCCTAGCAAAATGAAGGCTGATATGTGATATAGTTCTCCCTATAAATATATCAAAGGAGCATCTTCTCCAGCAGGTAGAAAATCTATTTAAGCTAAAGGGTAAAGTTGGCACAACAGCAAGCGCATATGAATAAATAATATTCAAATAATAAAATTCAAATTGGCCATAAATAAATTTAGACTGAAAACTAGAAGAAATTTACCATCGGAGGTGTGAGAATTGGGAATAGCCCTCAAGTGGGAAAAGTCAAAGGAGGGAATCTAAAGGGTTTCAGAAGGAACATTTATTTATGATAGTTTATGATAAAAACTGATCGACCTGGCTGACTTTTATATGCTTCAGAGAGGATCTCCTTTCAATGACTTTGGATGCTGAGATTGCTGCATGCAGCATCCAGGTGGGATTTTTGTCATTCTCATTGCTATGTGCGTGTGCAGACATTAAAAACCATGAGTCAAAAGGATTTTCCTCTGTTCCTTGGAGCATTATCAGGCATTTGTGTGACTGCAACCAGAAGTGCAGCCCTCTTTTTTTGTCCCCGCTGCCCTTGGGTCTTCTCTGGTACAACTCAGTGCAAAATCAGTGCCATTTCGTTTCTGAATTTATAGCAGTGAGTAACTGCTGAACAGCCTCTTTGGCTGTATGAGGAAGGCAAGGTGTTGTCCCACCTCCTCTCTTGAATGACAGAAGGCCCAGGAGATGCAACATATATATTGCTGATCAGCAATGCAAGACATACAGCTGACATTAAGCACAGATACACTTGTGATCAATTCACATTCGGACGTATTTCAGGGAGACAACAGATTTCATCATATGGTCCAAATGACCTGCTACATCCCTTAGCATGGCAGGGCCAGTGAATATGCAGAACATCAAGTTGAATCTTGTCTGTCTTCTGTCACAAAACAGTCAGCGAATGGTCTTCCTTACTGAGATATTTGAGCATAAAAAAAGAGCTGAAAGCATGGGTTTGAGTTCCGCAGTGGAATAAACAACTCTGAAGTTAGAAAAGTCGCATTTTGATTTGTAAATTCTGCACATTTGGCCTGGAAGTCATGGAGGGCAGTTAAATTTCAAGCCATTTACTTTTCAAAACAGAACTTCATGTAGTACAAGAAAATACTCTGGGCTCTTTGTTTTTCTGTATTTACTTGGTAGATTAGGGTGTTACTGTCATCTGCCTTCTTTCAGTTGGTGCTTTAGTGTCATCATTTCTCTCTTTGTGGTTTAAATCCAGGTGATTCCCCAGACTTCAAGTTGCTTTGGGACCAGGCATGAAAAGTATGGACAGCACAAAATGAGCAAAGAATCTCAGTTACTGTGTAGCTTCCATGCCAGGACTGGCTGGCTGAAGTTGGGTATGTCACACAGGATGCTGTAGTCTGTGATCATAAAAACATTTGCAATTTGAGTGACAGAAGAGATCCGGTTACTGAAATGATATGATCAGATTGATAAACTCACAAGCACAAACAGATTGACTTCTGTGGAAGGCTGGATGATTCAAATATCAAACCCACACAGGTTAAATATCTCTTAGTATATATTTAAAAGGCAATATTAACTGAAAACCTCACAAATCAGCCACATGCCAACAGGTGAGCATCGTCAAAGCAGGACCAGGAGGTCCTTCCCACACTACCCCAAAACAGTCTTCGATATGTTGACAGCCTAAGAACACACACTGAAGATGTGCAGATTCCCAAAGCAAAATACAAATTCAAGGTATCAGTAGTGAACCAGTTGTCACCTGATTAGGACTGTGCAGACTGGAGGCAGGTTGCCTGCACAGCACCTGCACTGACTTTATCCTGCACTACTGTGAAACTGGAGCTGTGCTACAATTTCCAGCTTTGTTTCCCAGAACTCCAAGAAAAAATATCATCACTTTAGCCCTTTATCTCATTTTACATTTGACAAAGTGATTATTTTTACTTCAGAGCAATCTGTTTTGCACTCTGTTGGTGCAAAAACTATTGTTTTGCTAAGAGTGAGCCTTTTTTTAATTTAGAGATTGTGAATATGTCCTAACACTAAGAAAATAATGTTTTTCTAATTTAAACATGTTGAGACCAGAATGAACACCAAGTAGCACATTAGGGAGGGGATAATGAAGGACAGGTGAGTATTACAGCCATAAGGACATTATTAAAATAAAGGTGGTCTGTGATGGTTCACTTTGCACTGAAATAATGTAGGAGCACTCGTATTGCAAGTGAAAACTTCTTGAAGCAGAGGGAGAACTGATCAGCTGATGGATGGTAAGCCTGAAGCCACTACAGCCGAAATTAGCATGTCCCTATGTTCCAGGATTAAATGAATCCAAATAACTGTTAGTGCAAGTCTTGATGGCACTAAGGGAGAAACAGAAGAGAAAGTGGAGGCTGTAAATAAAATTTTAAAAATGAGACAACTGAGTATAAAAGCACAGATTACAAATAAAAAGAAGGCATAATGCCAAACATAGGACAAACATCACCAAATCTTATCAGGGATTGATTAGTGCCTGATTCATTCCAGTCCTTCATCTGTGAGAAACCACTAGGGATATGAATCCAAGAAGATTAGAATCAGTTGAAATATTAGCTTGAATACAATGGCGTAAAACCTCTAAACATCACTATGGTAAACAGGCTTTATATACCAGGGCTGACTGTGAGCTGCCTGTTCATACAGTGCAGAGAATGAAGACAATCATGTTTCTGATTTCACGCAAGTTTTAGGCTTGTGTAATTCCAATGGCTGAGCCAGAGTACGCAAGCAGAATAATTGCTGTTTGAAAAAGAAGAGAAAATTACATGTCCTCTGTTAAAATGTTCTTGTTTCATCATCTCACTCCTTACATTTGATATCAGATATCTGATAGTAGTTTTGGAAGTTTTCCTTCATCAGCTGAATCCAAAGTGCAAATGGATCCAATTTTAATTTTTTGTTTAAGGTACCACAGGACTGCACCCAGTGGAGCTCTCCATCCTGAGCTGTTTGCCCATGCTTCTTGTTGTGAACTTCTTCAGCCCATGGAGAAGCACACTTCAACACATGACATAACTAATAACCATTCATTTACATACTTCAGTCCTAAATTTAAGGAGAAATCCCCTCAGTTCTGAATTAGCTAAGCCCCATTCTGGCCCAGGAGAGACTCCTTATGTACATCCAAGAGGCACACATACCCCACCCAGAGAGGCTGAGGACCTACCCCATACATCAGCCATACTCACTACTGTTTAGCTTCATTTTTTCTGCTCTCTCCAGGTAGAATCACTTTATTGTCTGCCTTGGTACCAAATTGCTATTTCAGGTGTATTAATCACCACTGAGTTTCTGGCTGAGGTTCAGGACAGGTAGATTTTTCCTTTGTGAAACAAGGCTCTGTCTAGTGTCCTGGGACCAAACAGCTTCTTGCAAGAAAAATTACCTTAAAACAGGAGTATTACAGAAAAAAAAGTGTAGATTAAACACCAGGAACAATGTTAAACTTGATGTTCGCTTACTTTGCCCCAGCTGCGGTAGGCTTTGCAATACAGCTTGTCTTTCTTTGTGTTATCTTGTACCTTCACACACTTTCTAATGGTATTTGGACTAGATGATTGTTGTGGGTCCCTTCCAACGGAACTATTCTATTCTAATTTCCTTCAGTCCCTACTTTGCTCATAACAATTAAGAAACTAAGGTACTATGTGTGGTGGGTTGATCCTGGCTGGACATCAGATGTCCACCAAAGCTGCTCTATCATTCCCCTTCCTCAGCTAGACAGGGGATAGAAAATATAATGAAATGCTTGTGAGTCAAGATAAGGACTGGGAGATTGCTCATCAATTACCATCATGGGCAAAACAGACTCAACCTGGGCAAACTTAATTTGATTTTTTTACCAATCAAATCAGAGTAGGATAATGAGAAATAAAACCTGAATCTTAAAAAAAACCCCACCTTCCTCCTACCCATCCCTTCTTCCTGGGAGAAGAAGAAACTTTACTCCCAAAGAAGAAACTTTACTCCCAATTTTCTTTGTCTCCTCCTCCAAGCAGTACAGGGGGATGGGGAATGGGAGTTGCCTCTGCTTGTGGTGGGAGGACTTGTCACACTCCTTCCCTACTCCAGTGTGGGGGCCCTGCCACAGGAGAAGTTGTCCACAAAATTCTCCAGTGGAGTCCTTCCCACGGGCTGCAGTTCTTCATGAACTGCTCCAGCATGGGTCCCTCACAAGGTCACAAGGCCTGCTCCAGCATGGGCTCCCTACAGGGTCACAGCCTCCTTTGGGCACCCACCTGCTCTGGTGGGGGGTCCTCCCGAAGGGAGATCTGGGAGATCTGCTCCCCCGTTAACCCCCATGTTTGCAGGGCACAGCTGCCTCACCATGGGCTGCACCACAGGCTGGAGCAGAATCTCTGCTCCGGTGCCAGGAGCACCTCCTCCCACTCCTTCTTCACTGACCTGGGTGTCTCAGAGTTGTACTCTCTTGTACTCTCACTTCTCTCTGTAGCTGCAGGTTCCTGTGCATTGCCCCCGCCTCCTCTTCTTAAATACATTATCACAGGGGCACTACCACCATCACTGATGGGCTCAGCCTTGGTCAGCAGCAGGTCTGTGTTGGAGCCAGCTGGCATTGGTTCTACTGGGCACAGGGGAAGCTTTTAGCAGCAGCTTCTCACAGAAACCACCCTTGTAGCCCTGTGCTACCAAAACCTTGACATGCAAACCCAGTATACTGTGAAAGATTTGAGTGGATAGGTCTCAGACCAGAGGACGGCCAAAGCTATTCACTGACCTGCTTCACCACCACCAAAACAGTCTGATCTGGCAAGCCATGTGCAATTTATCTATTCACCACAACAAATAAAACCCACGCATCAGTATAAACTCATGTCTTTCTGTTGACTTGCCAATGGATTGCACATGGCCACATCTGGGGTTTTGCTGTCACCTACCAGCACCATGTCTGTCACCCAGGACATGTTCTAGGGCACAGAGATGAGACTGACAGTGAGAGACATTTCCTTAAGATGGGGGGCATCTCCAGGGCCATGTTTGTAGCTCTTCCTAGACTGCAGCCTTGATTTTGGTACATTTAAGACACTCTTACAAACAAACAAACAAAATGCAGGGCAAAAGTAAGAGTGGAGGAGAAAAAACCCTCTTTCTTCCCATCCTACTGATGACATTATAAATAATATTACATAGAATAGAATTATTTAGATTGAAGAAGACCTTTAAGATCACTAAGTCCAACCATTAACCTAGCACTGCCAAGTCCACCACTAAACCATGTCCCTAAGCAGCACATATCTTTTAAATACCTGCAGGGATGGTGAAACAACCACTTCCCTGGGCAGCCTGCTCCAATGCTTGACAACCCTTTTGGTGAAGAAATTTTTCCTAATATCCAGACTAAACCTCCCCTGGCACAACTTCAGGTCATGTCCTCTTGTCCTATCGCTTGTTACTTGGGAGAAGAAATCAACAGCCACCTCGCTACAACCTCCTTTCAGGCAGTTGTAGAGAGCAGTAAGGTCTTCCCTGAGCCTCCTTTTCTCCGGGACAAACAATCCCAGTTCCCTCAGCCGCTCGTCATACAACTTGCTCTCCTGACTCTTCACCAGCTTTATTGCTCTTCTTTGGACACACTCCAGTACTTCAGTGTCTTTCTGGTAGTGAGGGGCCCAAAACTGAACACGGTACACAAGGCGTGGCCTCACCAATGCCCGTTACAAGGGAATGATCCCTTCCCTGTCCCTGCTGACCACACTATTTCTGATACAAACTGCGATGCCTTTGGCCTCTTGGCCACCTGGACATACTGCTGGATAATATTCAGCTGGCTGTTGACCAACACCCCCAGGTCCTTTTCCTCCAGGCATTTTTCCAGCTATTCTTTCCCAAGCCTGTAGTGTTGCATGTGGTTGTGATGAAGTGCGGGACCCAATACTTAGTCTTGCTCAACCTCATACAATTTGCTTTGGTCCATCAATCCAGACTGTAGAGCCTTCTCTTCCTACTCTCAAGCAGATCAACACTCCTACCCATCTTGGTGTCATCTGCAAACTTACTGAGGGTGCACTCAATCCCCTCATCCAGATCATTGATAGAGATATTAAACAGAACTGGCCCCAATACTGAGACCTGGGGCACACCACTTATGACAGGTCTCAAACTGGATTTAACTCCATTCACCACCACTCTTTGGGCTTGGCTATCCAGTCAAATTTTTACTCAGTGAAGAGTATACCCATACAAGCCATGAGCAGCCAGTTTCTTCAGGAGAATGCTGTGGGAAATGGCATCAAAGGCTTTACTAAAGTCTAGGTAGACAACACCAACAGACTTTTCCTCATCCAGGAAGCAGGTCACCTTGTCACAAAAAAAGATCGGGTTAGTCAAGCAGCACCTGCCTTTCATAAATCCATGCTGACTGAGCCTGATTGTCCTGTAGGTGCCATGTGATGACACTCAGGATGATCTGCTCCATGACCTTCTTTGGCACTGAGGTCAGACTGACAGGCATGTAGTTCCCTGGATCCTCCTTCCTGCCCTTCCTGTAGATGAGCATCACATTTGCTAACTTCCAGTCAACTGCGACCTCCCCGGTTAGCCAGGACTGCTGATAAATGTCTGAAAGTGGCTTGGTGCTCCCTCAGTACCCTTGGGTGGATCCCATCTGGCCCAATAGACTTGTCTGTGTGTAAATGGTGCAGTGGGTAGCTAACCATTTCCCCCTGGATTATGGGGGCTTCATTCTGCTCCTCATCCTTGTCTTCCAGCTCAGAGGGTTCAGTGGGCTGGGTACTTGGAGAACAACTGGTCTTACTATTAAAGACTGAAGCAAAGAAGGCATTAAGTACCTCAGCCTTTTCCTCATCCTTTGTTACTCTGTTTCCCCCTGCATGCAGTAAAGATATAGATTGTCCTTAGCCTTCCTTTTGCTGCTAATGTACAATATTTATAGAAATATTTTTATCAGCTTTTATGGCAGTAGTTAGATTAAGTTCTAGCTGGCCTTTGACCCATCTAATTTTCTCCCTGCACAACCTCACAACATCCTTGTAGTCCTTCTGAATTGCCTGCGCCTTCTTCCAAATGTCCTAGACTCTCCTTTTTTTCCTGAGTTCCAGCCAAAGCTCTCTGTTCAGCCAGGCCAGCTGTCTTCCCCAACAGCTTGTCTTTCAGCACATGGGGACAGCCTGCTCCTGCGCCTTTAAGATTTCCTTTTGAAGAATGTCCACCCTTCCTAGAGTCCTTTGCCCTTCAGGACTGCCTCCCAAGGGGCTCTGTCAACCAGGCTCCTAAGGAAGCCAAAGTCTGCCCTCCGGAAGACCAAGGTGGCAGTCCTGCTGACTCCCCCTCCTTACTTCTCCAAGAACTGAAAAATCTATCATTTCGTGATCATTATGCCCAAGACAGCCTCCAACCATCACATCACCCACAAGTCCTTCTTTGTTCACAAGCAACAGGCCCAGAGGGGCACCTTCCCTAGTTGGTTCACTCATCAACTGTGTAAGGAAGTTCTCTTCCACACACTCCAGGAACCTCCTAGACTGTCTCCTCTCTCTGTATGTCCAGCAGACATCTGGTAAGTTGAAGTCCCCCGTGAGAACAAAGGCTAGCGATTGTAAGACTTCTCCCAAATGTTTATAGAATATTTCATCTGCCTTGTCATCCTTGTTGGGTGGTCTAAGAGACTCCCACCATGATATCTGCCTTCCTGGCCTTCCCCCTGATTCTTACCCATAAACACTCAACTCTATCATCACCATGACTAAGCTCTAGACAATCAAAACATTCCCTAATATAGTGGGCTACCCCACCACCTCTCTTTCCTTGCCCTGACCCTTCTGAAGAATATATAGCCATCCATTGCATCATTCCAGTTGGGGGAGTCATCCCACCATGTTTCCATGATGGCAACTGTATCATAATTTTCCCGTTGTACAATGGCTTCAAGTTCCTCCTGTTTGTTGCCCATGCTGAATGCATTGGTATAGATGTGTTTCATTTGGGCTTTTGATCCTGCCACCCTTTTTGTGGGAGAAGCCCTAATTCCTATGTGACCATTCTCAGGCACTTCCACAGTTTCTAACACATCAATAACTCTTGCATCTTTGCTCCATCCCCTACCTCCACTGAGATGGCAGACTGAAGGACATTGCTAGCACACCGTCCTTCAAACTTTGGCATGCCACTCCCATGTTTATTTCTAGTGAACCTGGTTTTACCTCTTTCCCCTTTCAAATCTAATTTAAAGATCTTTCAATGAGCCCAATGATCAGCAGTGTGGCTGGGGCTTTTTAGGAAGGCATGATCCATGTCCTGAAGGGCTCAGATCCAGCAGGGCAGCTGCAAGGAGCAGAGCTGCAGGGTTTCTGCTATGGAGCCCTTTCCCTCTGAAGCTGCTGAGAGCAATTCCTCAGCATGAGGAGTAATAATCCAGTCCAGTTTATGCTTTGCAAAGATTATATAAACAGACACTCTCGCTGAATTCCTGTTGCCCCTTAGCTGCGTATGTCCCCAAGCTTACGGCTGCACATGATAAAAAGGCAAAGCGGGGAGTTCATAAGCTTAATAACCACTTGACTTTCACAAATACTTTCTGCTACAAGATGCTGAACAATTTAAAAATGTTCCAGTATTTATATTGCATCCCAGATTAAATAACTGTTGTCATTTTCTGCCTTCATTGTTTTAATAGTCAATTCAATTGAAAATAGGCCCATTAAAAGTATTCATTTGTAAAATATTGCACTATAGCTATTTTTTTTTTTATTTAGCAGTTCTGAAAACACCTACCAAGTGATTGCCATTTAAAACCCACTTAAAGGCCAATTTACACAACATTTGTGCTTGTGTAAATAAGGTTTGCTGTTATGCTAATGTGCAGTTGCACCACTTGTGCTGTTTTGAAGGATAATTCACAATTTTAAATTGTACTGTATGACAGAAGAATTCAAGGATGTTTTAATCACAGCTTTCGTTAGCATTAATCAGATGTAAAAGCACACACTGTTTTGTCTGCTTGCTGAGAAGCAGGCAGTGCAGAGACAAATGACTGAAAGGAGATTTACAGTTTTTCTACCCCAGATTTCCAATTAAACCTTTGGTTTATAGTTAATACTCTCAACTAGAAATCTCATGATAGAGACAATACACAAGAAGATCCATAACATCGCTTAAAAACACACCGCACCCCGAAAAACAACCTCCACAAACTCGCTAACAATAGTGTTTTAATTTCAAATAACTGTAATTTTTCGTCTGGACATTGCTGCAGATTATGCATTTTCCTTCATGATTTTTTAATGAAGGACTAATTTACCTATTGTTCAAGTGCATTATAGACTGTAAGTATGATTATTTAATTCAGCACAAAATCCTCCATGTCAAGAATAATTCATATTTACTAAATGTTTATAAATTAGGTAACTAAATCTTCATGGATGAGTGCCAGCTTCTACTAAGACTTATTTCTTTTCTTCATAGAAATTTCTGTAAGTGCTTATAGCCATACTGTGAGGAACTACAAAGAACTGATAGTAACAATATATTTACAAATGATCTGCTGCCATATAAACTCTAAAGCAGGATTTTTTTTATTATAGTTTTATACAGTGGCTAGCAAAACAGGATCCTAGTGCATGACAGCGGTAGCTATGGGCTACTGCAATACAAATAAATACTAATAATGTGTATACATTACAGTATAATCATATTGTTGTAGTTTAACCCCAGATGGCAACTAAGCCCCACACAGCTGCTCGCTCGCTCCCTCCCCGGTGGGATGGGGGAGAGAATTGGAAGAGTAAAAGGGAGAAAACTCATGGGCTGAGACAAAAACAGTTTAACAGGTAAAGCAAAAGCTGTGTGTGCAAGCAAAGCAAAACAAGGAATTCATTCAGCACTTCCCATCGGCAGGCAGGGGTTCAGCCATCGCCAGGCATGCCAGGCTCCACACAAAATGGTGACTTGGGAAGACAAACACCATCACTCTGAACATCCCCCCCTTCCTTCTTCTTTGCCCCCATTTTATATGCTGAGCATGATGTCATGGGGTGTGGGATACCCCTTGGGTCAGTCGGGGTCAGCTGTCCCAGCTGTGTCCCCTCCCAACTCCCTCTGCATCCCCAGCCCACTCGCTGGTGGGGTGGGTGAGAGGCAGAAAGGCCTTGACTCTGTGTGAGCACTGCTCAGCAGCAACAAAAACATCCCTGTGTTATCAACATTGCTTCCAGCATAAATCCAAAAGTAGCCCCATATTGGCTGCTATGAAGAAAATTAACTCTCTCCCAGCCAAAAGCAGCACTGGTTCAGCTGGTCCCATCAGACCCTGTTCAAAGACTCCTGTGAGCCCAGTAAGCTTTTATTTACCTTTGTATTTCATTCCCTGGCACAACATCCTATAGTCCATTTGTATTTAACCATTTAAATGTAATGCAGGTATTATGGACAAACACTTTAAAAACATTTAATAGTCTTTTTATTCTAGCTACCCCTCCTCTAAAAATCCTTCACTAATTCCTCCTCTTTATTTTGTTGCTGCTGCTTGTTTTTGCAGTTGTTGATCTGATCCCACCAGCTCTTCTCAGATTGTCCCCATTCCTCCAGACAGGGACCGCAGACACTGGCATTCACACCAGCAGTCAAGCTTCCACGAGCACATCCCTGACCTCTTTTGGGTTCAAGAGGTGTCTATCTATGTGGCTTTAAAGCTTTTATTGCACCATTTGTGCTGTGATGATTAAACCCTACAGGACACTCTACTATCAGATATCTCCTTGCCAAGATTGGTTTCTACCTTGCACCCACCAGCAAAATGTAGAGTCAGCATGCCATGCTACAACAATATTTTTCCCGTCTAACAGAGTGTATGGTCCATACAGGTGTTTCAGAGTCATTTGATGAACAGAAAACAGGCTGTGAGTCACACAACAAAACCCATCTACAGTGTAGCACTATGATTTTCAGGAGCATGCCTCACACATACAATGCTGCAACTTATCCTAAGGTTTAGGCAAGCTGACTTTTATTGCTGATAAATCGAGGCTCAAGAACTTGTTGCAGCGCAATGGATGGAGTAGAGCTGGTCATCTGTCAGCCAAGATCTCAGCTCAGACTTTATTAATATTCATGGTTGAGAAGGCTTCCTTGGACGTATGTGCCTCTTCAAAACATTCATTCCTGCTCAGTATCAACACTTGAAATAGTGATTTTTAGCAGTGTGACTATAAAATGAATTCCCATGCAAGCCTTCCTTGCAACAGTGAGGTGTATGTTCCTTAACATAGCTCCTTGCCTGTAATAAATTTAATTACCCACCTTTTATGGAAAACCAGAGAGAATGTAGGTATAAATTGTCACTGAAGGGAGGAGGTAGGTCTCAGTGCTCTAGAAGCTGTCCTCAGCACTAATGAGTATTTCTAAGTTTCCCCTGCAATGCTATTTCCATGTTTTCTCAGCTCTTTTCCCCCCTTTAGCTAAGGTATCACACAGCAGACAGAGCGAGCTGTCTCCCCATGAATAAAGGCTGCAAAAGGCACAAGGCAGGATGGGCAATGCAGGCTGGGCATGGAGGATGTGGAAGATCTGTTCAACCCCTGTAGGTGCAAGAAGATCCCTTGGAGCTGGGACAGTTAAGTCCTTGTACTGGGCCTGGCTGAGCCAGAATTGGTTTTCCCCTATAGGAGCCCTCCTGGCGCTGTGTTTTATGCTGGGAGCTGGCAGGGTGTTGATAGCACCCTGGTGTTGTGGCTACTGCTGAGCAGGGCTTACACAGCACCAAGGCTCTTTCCGACATTTCCCCCCCCAGTGGGATGGGGTGGGCAAGATCTTGGGAAGGGACACAACAAGGACAGCTGACCCGAACCGACCAAAGGGATATTCCAGACCATATGACATCTGCTCAGTATAAAGCTGGGAAAAAGGAGGAAGGGGGTGGGGTCACCCTTGGTCCTCGAGGCAGCCACTACGTGTATTGGAGCCCTGCTTCCTGAGAAGGCCCCACATCACCTGTTAATGGGAAGTAGAGACTAAATCTGCTTTCTTTTTTTTAGCTTCCACACACAGACCTTTGCTTCGCTTTGCTTCTATTAATACTACTTTTGTTTTACCCACAGGAGTTGGGGGTTTTTTACCTATCTTATTTTCTTTCCCCTCTTTGCCCTGTTGAGAAAAAAGGGGGAAGTGGGGGAAGTGATAGAGCAACTTGGTGGGTACCTGGCATTTAGCCAAGGTCAAACCACCACAGTCCTCAACCCATTCAGAGCTATTTGGGTGGCATTCCCATATCCTAAACTTTGCTGTCCCTGAGAAAGGGCTGGACCTCAGAAGAGTGATAAAAGGCTTAGCCAGCTTTCTGAAGCATCTCAGACCCTATAGGGTTGAAACACTTTAGAAACCATCCTTGACAATATATTAAACTATTTCTGTCAATGCTTCTACAGCTCATCTGATAGATACTAATGGCTTCAACCAACAGTCCTATTTAGCATGATTATTGTTTTCATTTTTTAAAATGCACTCCATGCTCAGTTAGTGCTAGACACACCTTCATTACTCCTATCTGTTTGGAGAATCGCAGCCTCCAGACTGACATATGAGACATCTCAGGATGGCTGAAAAGCAGTTCATTACATGAATATATCACATATCCTGGTAACATCAATTGCAGTAACAATTCTTAATGCAGCTAATAAGGTGTTAAAAGTCTCTACTGTTCTTTTGGTTATCTGACTTGTTTAAGATACCAACCCGGATTTTCATCACTTCTCAGTTAGAAGGTTTAGCAGATTTAGTCTTCATTAAAAATATACATATTCTCTAAGTATGATTTTTTTTTTTTTTTCAGAGATTCCTCTGCCCTTATAAAGCAAAGTGAAAAGTGCCATGGAATTACTGAGTACAGAATGATCTGCCAGTTGTAGTGAATACAGATTGCAAGGCACTTTCTTGATCATTGACAGCTGTGGATGTTTATGTTGCAAACCTACAAACAAAGAAAAATCTGGACTACTTTCTTCTTGATGACAAGATCGGTTTAAAGGAGTAGCCATTTGTTACATGAGGTGTAGGCAACAGAATAAATCTAGCCCTAAAGAATAACCATTCCAACATCCTAAAGTACTTTTACCCAATAACACCCCTTCTGGATGGCAAGGCCTGTGTGCTGTCTATCATTTTCTATAGCTCTCAGCATATGGAATTTAGCTCAGAGTTGCCAAACCCAGTCTGTGGAGAAGAACGAATTCTAGTTTAAATTATACCAAATATTAGTCTAAACTAACTCCCCTTCACTCCATGCTCAGCAGCTTTCCCATACACATCAGTGGGAGTTTTACACAAAGATTACAGAAAAGGTCGACTCACAGCACGAGTACTTTTGGTCAATAAGAGCTCAGAAGTCTGCTGGGTCCTACTCTGACCCAGCCTGTGACCTCAACTGCAAAAACACACCTTTTGATGACTGAGGACCAGGAAGCAAAGTTGCATGTGCATACTTTTTTAAGTTTAACTCATGAAGCTCCAATCCCAATGTTAGCAATCCAGTCCAGTGTTAGCAATCTGCTTCCCTCCCTCTTCCACTTCTGCTTTATGCTGCTCCCAAGTCCTTCTTGTGAGATGAGAAATAAAAGAAAAATACAGATAGTTAAAGGATCTTAAAATAACACTAATCCATTGAACTCCACTCCTGTAAGAATCAGAATTACAATGGACTTCCATATTAATTTACCACATCTATGAGACACTCCAGCTTATGGCCTGAGTCCAACTGTTTTTTGGTCATGCAACCTATATGAGAAATTCTGGTCTTCTGATTCTCAGAATCAGTCCCATATTCCAACAAGGACATAACTTAAGTTTCAGATGAGCTCAAGTCCTTTACTTATGGAGGCAAGCTGCATCCGTACATTTTATGGAGATCCCCAATAAATCCCAGATCCACACAGATAAAACTACTACATATTCACTCAATACCTTGTTTAGCACTCCTTTTCACTCTAGCTTTCTTCCCTTGCCAGTCTCTTCTCTCAACGCTTCTCTCCTGCCTGGGTTTTGAGCTTGTCTATGTGAGGATGTTATATGGGGTTAATTTCATTTGTTCAAATGACATTTGTATCTCCACACACAGCCTTCTGGGGGACGAGAAGCATAGATGGTGTGTTAGGCTGCAGGAAAGTCACCTTCCTGGGCAAAGCAACCAGTCTTCTCCTGAAGACCTTTGGGGCTGATCTTCTTGCCCCTACATTTCTGGCAGTGGGCTTATCTGCTGCCTGGATTCCCACAGCAACCTGTTTGGGTACCGCCCTGCTTTCCCTTGCCCAGGGTCTGCCTGGACTCCATTGTCTTCTGCCATTCGGCCAACAGAATGCCAGGCTATGGGGGGATATATCGCTTTTTCAGATGTGGAGCTGTCAGCTCCTTCTGGCATCGCATCACATCAGATGGATCTCCACTGCAGGGTACAGATTTGTGTCTTTCTGTGTACAACCAGCCTGGAAATGCCACTTTTTGGAGATGTACCAGTATGTGGGACAATCTAAGTCTATACATTCATTGAATCATCTCTCCTTTTCTGTTTCTATATCCATTCATGAATCAGCTTCATGAATCCAATAAATATTTAAATGTGGATCCAAGCCCCACTTGATTTGTGTATTCTCAATCACATGATGGGGCAAAAGCTAGGTATCTGTACAGCCACACTGTCCATATCATAGCCACATCCAAACTATATTAATGCTGGTTGTATCAAGTGATGGTGTACAGATTTAATGTTCCCCAGCAAAACTGGAGGATGTGGAGAATTCATAGCCAAGTTTCACTGTATTGATCAGCCTGCAGATATGTCATATTGTCCCAGCTAGGCTCCAATCTTGTACCCAAAGTAACTTGGATACCTAATTTTTTGAACACTTGATCCCCAGAAGTCAACAGGCATTGTCCAGGGGCACACAGCAGCGCACTGACTGCTCCAACCACTGCTTTGGAGTTATCCCAAGAGACAACAGCTCAGCCTCAGGAGGGACAACTGCTCTTTTTCTCCATCCTGTGATCAAACATGGTAATTTTTCCTAAACATTAAGTTTATGATGTCATTCTGCATTGTGTCAAAAATGGAGAAACCAAACATTCATCTCTATGTCCTCTGTTGAATAGCTTTCTGGTCTCTATTTTGTCCCTACATTGTTTTCCCTAAGAGCAATCACCAAGGAGGTACCACTGACCACAAAAGGCCTGAAATATCAGATATTGAAGGACATGCTGATGGCAGCACTGAGGATGGTACTGGGCAAACTGGGGGCTGCTTTCCCTCTATGCCCGATTATATCTGTTCTGGCAGCAAATAAGAGGCTTCCAGTTTTCAGACTGTCAGTATAGCACATTACACAAACATTAAATTCCCCTAAAAAATAAAAATCTCAATAGCTGAGTTATAAACTCCTCAATGATAATCGTAATGGAAACATTTATATACCCCCATAGCTATAATGGGATTGCTGCAGTAATCCTACACTGTTTATGGTGCTGATATTTTAAATAATACATTCCATATCTTTTACTTTTCCCCTTTTTTTCACGGTGCTGTACACACTTTGCATCCTTTCAATGACAAACACTGAGCAAAGTGCACCTATAAATTATTTCCTCTTTGAATCCTTTTACCAAAGGAAAAAAAAATCTATGTGCACACACAGCAGCTTGAGTACAGCAGTTAATCAGTTGCATTATTATTACCACCCACCTCATCCTGTTAAAAAGCCAGATTTTTCTACCATTTGTGCTGCTTTTAATCCATAGGAAGTCAATTTTCCACTCATATATTAGTTTATTTTATATTTTCAAATTGATTCTACTATACATTGATTTCCTGTTGTGTGTATTGTATCCTGAGCTAGGATTATACGTTTAGTAGAAGTGGATATTCCTGCCACATAAAGGTTGCTTCAGCTCTATAGGACCCTTATCTTGAAAAGGGAGAGTCCAATTTTATTGAAACAGCTAAAATCCCACTTAATTGAATTTTTTTTTCTAAGATGTACAAGCTTAGAGACTTTTGGTTTCCAATTCAACTTCAGCTTCGCGGTGTTTAAATTTCCAAACCCATAAAGACCTTTATGAAAAAGAACTTACAAATATTGTATTTCTGATATGGTGAATTACTGGAGAAGCTCAAGGTAAGAAGCAGTGAAATATCAATACTTTGTAGAACATCTTTTGATCATGCTGGCTTTTCATGGCCTGTTTAACACATTCCTATGGAAAAAGATCATGTTTGAACCTACATTTTACAATGTTAGAGACCTGAAACGCTGCAGAGTAGAATTAGGGCTGTGCAGTGGAACAGAAAGAAACACATTGCCTGACAACATCTGATGCGAGAAGATGAGGCAACAAGAAATCCTGGTTTTGGGGTGAAATTTTTGGCCTAGCTTGCAGCCACAGGGATTTTGTTCTCTAAGCCCAGGGAGTTTCAGTTATGAGTACAATAAAAATTTTCTCTGATTAGATTACTGCTTAAATTGCCTCTAGTATTAATTTTTAGAAATTATATCCTTGACTTTCCTTAGTTCTTAAGTTAAAAAAAGACCTTGGAGAGTTTTTTTTCTTTTGTTTCGAAGAAAAGCTAAAGCTCAGAGGAAGCCGCTCACCTCCCTAGTCGGACTGCCTAAGCTTGGTTATACTTGTCATTTGGCTCACCCCAGCCATGGCCATGTTTTTCATCTCAGAGAACACCATGCTTATGGTATCTGTTCTCACAGATATACAGACCCAGATTCTGTAAGTGGATCTCCATGTACATTGGCACCATTGCCCAGATTTCAGCCAGGCTTTGCTGCCAGACCCCTGTGTGTGACAGGTCCGTCTGCAGGATCAGACCTTTCACCACAATTTCCTCTGGCCTGTGCCCATCCGCAGCTTCTTCCCGCACAGCACGATGCACACCGATCACCCTATACGCTGATGATAAATACAGCGTGAGCAAAACCGTGCTTAGGAACAAAATGCCGTGAGAGAAGTGCTGCAGCACTGCTACCCACAGGCTGTAAAAGCAGGCAGGTAGGCATGTGGCTGTGCTCATACAGCAAAAGCCTTTTTTGAGGATCATACAGTTTATATGTTGAACACCGAGGCTGGCTGGGGGCAGGGGCACATGTGCAGACACAAAACTAAATGAAAAAGGTAATATTTGTATTTGAATCAAATTATTTTTGCAAATCTAGGGTTTCAGTGAACTTGTCAGAGTCATTCTATGACAGTGGAAAATTAGAGCCCAAACTCACAGGTCCATGAAGCCTCACAGCCAGGTCTCAAAGTGACTGTGATGTCATTAAACCTCAGGGCCAGACTTTTCTTGTGAGTTTGCTTCATTCAAAGCAATGCAAAGCTGAGTGAGGCCCTATCATCCCAAATTCAGCGTTTTGCAACCAGTCTTGCACCAAGGACTATGCACAACACACAGCAACAAAGGATGTGGTCCAAGTGGCTCGGAGGAGGTTTGTGATGTGTTTTCTGGCCTTCGGTTTATAGGTACTTAAGAGACTGCTGTATAAAGCCCAGCATCTAGTAATTACATTAGAGAGGGCTGAATGTGAGGCCCAGAGAATAAATCTTGCTGCCTGTTGTTCTTGCACGGGGAGGGAGGAGATGCAAAGCATCTTCCCCTCCCCTTGCAGAGCAGTGGTAACAGGGCTGGGCTCCCCGAGGAGGTGGAAGGATGGGCTGCTGCAGAGGGAGAGAGGATCCCTCTTCCCTGACAAGCAGATTAGGGGCAGTCAATGACTGGTTCCAACTAGAAAAAGAGGAAAATTTGGTCAACGCTGCTGGGCCAGCAGCAGTGACCTGCTCTGAGGAGGAGTTGCTGGATGGATTAATTATCCTTCTTTTTCTGGCAGCAGCGAGGGAAGGTTCGCCCTGTCATTTCTTAGGAAGAGCTACGTTTTTGCACCGAAGGAGCAGCGGCTCATGCATTTCACTCTTTGGAGAGTCTGTGCCCGTTCCCAGTGGGTCAAGGTGCTTTTTGCTGGGGACAGTCCAAACACCCTTGCCAAGGAAACACAGAAGGAAGGTGGCAGAGGAAAGCACACTTGCATTCAGCGTGCAGAGTTCAGGCAGGTCTAGGTCTCCTGCATGCTGTGCACCCATTTCTGCTCTACTCCCTACCCCAGGCTCTTTGTGCTTTCACCATCATATAATTCAGACCCAGGCTCTCCTGCCCCTCATCCTCTGTGTCTAAAACGTTTTCTTCTTTGTCACTCCATTTCAATCTGTCCCCCCTCCTTTTTTTAACATTATTAAAAGACCCAGACCATAAGTATCAAGAGACATGGTGGAGAAGCCACATGGTTGTGCTGTTGTAGCCTCCTGACCCTTTGCCCCTTCCCTTCTCCCCAAGCCCCCATAGCACCTTCTGGGTTTTGTTCACTTGCAGAGATCTTAATTATTTAAACTGCAAGCTCTTTGGAAGCAAAGACTGCATTTTTTATGTGTGCAGTAATTAGCACCTTTCAAGCAGCATCATGTAATTAACACCACTAGTATGAAAATTACTATTTTTATTTTCTGCATGCTTTATAAGTGGTAGAGAAGAAATCCTATTTCTCAACAGAAATTACATCCTTTTTCTAGATGTACATCTCTGCAGAGGTAATTTTTTTTTTTTTTGGTCAGTTTTGCACTTTCCCCATGAAATATATTCACAGCTTCCCCTCCACCATCCCCCTAAGTGCTGTGTAAATAAAAAAAAATTCCTAGATCTGCCCCAGTGTGGAACGTCTCTTTTAAAATGTCACCATGTTCATTTTCAGAATCCTCTTCTGCATGGTTATCTCTTTACATTTGCTACCTTGTTAAGCCCCCACTGTGGTAAATAAAACATGAAGAGAAATAGAGAAAAATGTAAGGCTTTTATTTACTCTCATTTTTTGGATATATTTCTCTAGATGAATGCTTCTCCCTTTAATGAAACCCTTGACTGCTCCAGTGGTGAATGTGATTTAAGTACAGTGGAGACAGCTATGATTCACAAACCCTGTTCTACTCCAGCACTGACCGTTATCTGATGCCTCTTCATGCACAGTTGCCCAAATGACAGTTTAATGGCTCACTGTAAAGGCTAGTTATTTTGTATCTCTATCCAGTGAAAATGGCTAATGGTGATAAGGAAAGGAAAAAACAAAGCAATTGTTCAGATCTTCAGACTCAACCGAGCTACTTAGCACGTGCTGAGAGCCTTCAATTAATTATTTCTTCAGTCCAGTGAAGCACTCCAAGATGATTTTAAAATTCACCAGCTGCACTAAGTCTATGTTAACAGGGTGCAAGGAACTACAATTGCATATAAGCAGAGCTAACGGGTTTATTAGGGTTCTGCTGATCATACCAACACTCACAGAAATAAACACTAAAAATACCCCAAGCTGATTTAAGGGGAAAACCAAATAACAAAAAAACCCACCCCAACACTTCCCTCCCATTTACTTTGCAGGGAGGAAAAACAGAAAAACACGCTGAAGGAAAACACCAGAAAATTATCTAATATGTCTGTCTCAAGGGACAAAGAGATTACTGTCATCATTACACTGTTCACTTGTGACCGCATGTGTGCACACACGTGTGTATCTCTGTGCGTGTTTCTGCCTGTTTTTAAAAAAGAGTAAGAGAAAATGAAAGAAAAATCTCTGGGACCCAATACAAAACATTAGTTAAACACATTTCTGATTTTCAGTACTTGAGTCTTCTCTATACATCTATGGCCCATAGCACAACAAGGCTCCAATCTCAGACAGTGCCTTCAGGAGCTGCCACAAGGAAAAAAATTGCTGACTTTAATCACTGGCAGAATTGGCACAAGCTACACTCTGAAAGTTAAGATACCAAGTCAAACGTAAGAAAAATTTGCTAACTTCACTTTTAGCAAAAGTATACCCAGGATATAGGTTCTGGATAACATTTGCATCAGGGGTGCAATTTAAATGTCACGGAGAATAAAATAAGTAAGAGGGCCTGATGGAAAAACTTATTCATTGAATCATAATTTTGTGAAAGTTTACAGTGAATAAATTTCAAAGATTTTTTTTTTTTTTTTTTGGCTGGTCTAAACTGTACCACCTGTTAAGATTTAAAACACTAACTGTGGCCAGTGATGTTAGGTCTTGGAGTTTAAGCATAACAAGAATCTCTCTGAATAATCAGTTCAGGTCAATAATAAGACATCATTCATGGTGGCGTCATGGTGCAGCTTGAGGCCATGCTAAGCCTACCCTTCCTTGCCTGAAAGATATATGCTTCTGAATAGCAAAACTGACAACTGTGTGATCATCCAAACTTCTGCAGGGCAGTTGTCAGTGCAGAATGACCTCTTTGTGCTCTCAGTTCTTTAATATCATTTAATGGTTTCTGTATTTTTTTTTCCCCATGGACTCCCTACTTAACAGAAAATATCCTACTGAGCAAACAATTTGGAACAGACACTTCTAGCTTTCAAAAACACCAGCACCACATCTGGCAATAAGGATTTTCCCAAAACCAAGCAGAATCTAGAGTCACATCACAAATAATTTATAACATACAGCTTTGGAAACACCTTGAAATGAGCTAAATGTATCATCCTGTTTGTAGTATCAGCAGTGCCTTCACACAGAGTAGGCAGTAAAAGGAGTAAATTGGAGATTGCAGATTAGTCAATCCCAGGACCAGGATTAGTCTGTGCCGGGGCCCACCAACATAAACACAGACCTGAGATTTGTCATTAAAACTTCAATATAATTTTATTGATATTAGTTTTATTACTACTAGTGTTTTTTAAATGATTCCTTTATATATCTGTCACATCGTGACAGATTACAAAAAAAGTACTGATTTGTTTTTTACCCTTGTTTTACAGGTGATGCACGGGAATGCTCCCTTTGGTTGTGAACAGTGGGAAGCCCATTAGCTGTGCCTGAGGCCTCACTTTCAGTAGTATCTAACAGCTGAGTAAGAGATGCGAAGAAGAGAAAGGTTGTTACTCTTTTGGAAAATCAATAGACCCCGTGCTGAATAACTTGTCTTCATGTTTGAGCCCAGAGCGTAATGTTTACAGTCAGCTGGCTATAACCATCTAAATCTATAGTCACCGAAATACCTATTTTGTGCAGCCCAGTGCTAATTCAGTAACCAGACATCAAGCTAGCATTAATGCGCCTTAGCCACACATTCAAATATTTCACTTTAAACTCCCTAGATCTGAAAATTGAGTTCCAGAATGAGTTTGGCTTCCCAGTGCCCAATGGCCGAGACCGTTTGGTAGCTGTTAGCAGCACACCAACACAGCTAACCTGTCATTCCCAGCTCAGGCAGCCTTCAGCGGTATCTGCACTCACTCTGAGTTGAATTAAAATTTAGGATGATATGGGCATGACAACTTTCCCCCATCACCTGTGAATCTTGCAGCTCATAACACTGGTAAATGCCTATGTTCCCAGAGACAGAAAACGTGTATGATGGCACTGCACATGCAAATGAGTGCAGAAGTGTGCAGATGCCAGGCTGGAAGTGTAATGTATCTGGCTGTTTTATTCCCTATATCCTTATCACCTGCTATCTCTGTGTATCATGCAGGGAGCATGTTTCACTTCTTTGTCTTGATCCTCAATGTATGGATCTCTTTGAATAAAAGGTACAGTTTAACTTGAGAATTTCACGTTGCAGCAGCTATTTCCCCTTGTACATTCCTGTCCTCTGCAATGAATACGTGGCGTTAATTACCGGGAATTGCAGCTCTTGAATTCAGGGGATAATTGATAATACCTGCATGCAGAAAATCCCCATCATGATGTTTTAAAGATTCAGTTAATTAGCCCTGTGTCTGGGAGATCAGGCATTAACCATTTGCCTTAGGACTCCTCCTTCAGGCTTTTTTTTCCTGAAACCTCTGTTATTTAGCTTTTCGGGGTGATTAGTATAGAGAAAGCCAAGGGAGGAAGGCCGTGTGTGAGATGTTGTCACAAGGGAGTAAGGAGCCCTTTGTCCTGTCATGAACTATCCTAACAAAACATTCAAATAGGATTTAATCACTGCAGTGGCCTGCTCACATTGCTCTTAGGGTTAGATATCCCCATAAATCATGCATAGCTTGGAGACTAGGGTGTCTTAAAGTTGTTCACAGCTGATTCTCCACTGCGCATAGCAGATTGAGATCACTTATTGCTTTCCATGAGCTTTTTGGTGCAGCCATTCTGGCTCCTGTCTTTCATTCTTGAAAACCTAGCAAACCACAGAAAAGAGGTCAAGAGTTCTTGCCTTGTAAGCTCTGGTTTGAGTGAAGTATGCTAGCAGCTAAAAGCAGAATAGTTTTGTTACTGATCTTATAGTTCATGTTTGATTACATACTAGTGGGAGGGAAAGAAATGATCACCTTTTTATATTACAAGGAATCAAAATCAATTTTCTTTCAGATTTCTTTTTGCAATAGGTATTCTAGCTAAAGATGGCTTTAATAAAATTTTTAAACAGTCAAGACTACTTTATGTATACTGATACCCAGTGATTTGTTTTGACCTTTTAATGATATTGTTATCAGTCATGAAATTCCCTTCATCACACTAATGTGCTTCATCTAGGGCCTGGGAAATAAGTCTAAGGAAATAAGAGGGTACTTTGTAGTTTTGTTTCTTCTGTGATTGTAACAGAGGTTGTCTGGAGTGGAATATATGACAAACTATAGCCCAAGGAATTCTATTGAAATTATTACGTTTCTTTCCAGATTCACAACCAAACAGCCACAATGCAATGTGATGAGTGTACAGTAACAAATCATGGCTGCTCTTGAGCTGGTCCTTTCAAAGGAAAATGCTCAATACTGAATTCTTGAGACACCAGATTCTCCAGCCATGGAAAACTGGTCATGACCCAGCACTCAAAGTCAGTGCCCTCGAGTGTAAATTGTGAAGATTTAGCAAAAACTGCAAATCATTTCACAGGCACCACAAAATTCAACCTGAGCACACTCCTGCCTTTCAGAATGCATTTCTGCATATAGTTCTGCAGAGACCTCTTTCCTCCTTCAGATACTTGTCAATAAAAATACAACAAAAAGTGAACAAAGTAATTAAAAACCATCACTGGTAAAACCCAACTGTTTCCAGTACACAACTCTGTTACAAAGGGCTCCATATCTATATATCTAAAAAGGTTAAAAAAAAATCACCCAAATTGTATTGACTGAAAGCTACAGGTCAATATAGAAATAGTACTAGTTAATCTAGAAAAAGAATTCATTTCCTGCTAAAGTCATGGGTGATTTTTCTACACAAGACATGTAGTACTATGAACTAGCAAAACAATTACTTCAATTATTTTCCTAATAATTTACATTGTTGTGGCATATTCTTCTGCATGTTATGGAAATAAAACCATTTTCCAGCTCTCCCAGACTGTAGCATTCCCCATTACAGGCTTTCAGCACTGACCATTCCAGCACATGTTTATATGCAGAACTACTGCAGCCAAAAGGATTTCTTCCAGTAATTCTAATTGGCAAAGTTTGATTTGCAACTGCAAATGTAGCAATTAAGTATGCAAAGTGGCTAAGCATTCAAATATGACTAGATAAACTAAATACAAGGTTGTGCCAGCACACAAATCAAACCAAATTATTTTGAAATCATTAAGTTATGTATGCAGTCAGAAAACCAAAAATATAACCTAATTATATAACTTGTCCTCCCCACAGGAGCATCAGTAAAACTAAAAAGTCCAGTAAAGTCTAACTGAAGACATGTCTTACACACCACATAGCTAAAACTAATCCCAAATGTAATTGGAATATTTTTGGAAAGAATTTTTTGAACCAGCACTATTAATTTTCTTTTTAGGCTGAACTCATAAGTCTTCCTTCTTTTACAGCATCCTGAGAGTTGTTTAGCATCACTGACTTCAATGGTGTAACTCTTGATGTGTGATGGTTTAACATGTTGTCCTGGTTTAACCCCAGACAGCAACTAAGCCCCACACCTGCTCACTCACTCCCTCCCTGGTGGGATGGAAGAGAGAATCGGAAGAGTAAAAGGGAGAAAACTCATGGGCTGAGACAAAAACAGTTTAACAGGTAAAGCAAAAGCTGTGTGTGCAAGCAAAGCAAAACAAGGAATTCATTCAGCACTTCCCATCGGCAGGCAGGGGTTCAGCCATCGCCAGGCATGCCAGGCTCCATCCCATGTACCGGTGACTTGGGAAGACAAACACCATTGCTCCAAATATCCCCCCCTTCCTCCTCTTCCCCCACTTTATATGCTGAGCATGATGTCATGGGGTGTGGGATACCCCTTGGGTCAGTCGGGGTCAGCTGTCCCAGCTGTGTCCCCTCCCAGCTCTCTCTGCACCCCCAGCCCACTCGCTGGTGGGGTGGGTGAGAGGCAGAAAGGCCTTGACTCTGTGTGAGCACTGCTCAGCAGCAACAAAAACATCCCTGTGTTATCAACACTGCTTCCAGCACAAATCAAAAAGTAGCCCCATATTGGCTGCTATGAAGAAAAATTAACTATCCCAGCCAAAACCAGCACACATGTAAAATTTAGTAATTAGCCTTAGAGAATTTTTTTAAATACTAGTGGTATCTATATGCTTTATAGCTACTGTAAAGACTCAGGATGGGATAATTTCATCTGTAGAAGCTTAATATAGCAGAATCAAGCTCTGTCTTTCCTTCAAAATATTTTTAACTTAGCTTAACTCTGTTGACTTCAGAGTTGTTCTTTATGGACATGAGATGACATGAACAGAGAAATAGTCTTTATGCATTATGCTGCCAGCCCACAGAACAGTATTTGCTCAACATTCTTTATACCAGGATTCATAATTTGCACAGAAGTAACTCAGAGAGCTGACACACTGCTTGTGGCAACCAGTGCAGCTTCAATGGCTTGAGACAGACACTGAGCCTGAGCTCCAAAGATGGGCACTTTTATAAATTTGAAAGTGAAGGGTTTCACTAGCAGCAGAAATTAATAAATATCTATTTCTTCTTTTCCCTCCCTCTCCAAAAATCAATTTAAAAATTGAGCTCCGTTTTCCATCCAGTAACAAAAGACTGGTATTCTGTATTGTACACTCCCGCTCGTATTATGAATGGCATGTCACATATTGCAAGGCTACACCTGCAAGGGAAAGAATGAAGGTTGATACAATCTACCCCAGGTTCTGCAATGTCAGGACACTTATCAGTCTGTAAAATGCAAGGGCAAGATTTAGGGTTTATTTAAAAAAAAAAAAAAAGAAAAAAGAATACTGAATGAATAGATACTTTGCAGACTTGTCTGAAGGTTTATGAGGATGACAATAAGAGCATGACATTGTTATTGGGAACATGC
The DNA here is from genome assembly GCF_003259725.1 of Athene cunicularia. NCBI lineage: Eukaryota > Metazoa > Chordata > Aves > Strigiformes > Strigidae > Athene > Athene cunicularia. The sequence goes on along the minus strand of NW_020799098.1, from coordinate 7,317,572 downwards.
ATGGCTCTTGGCATGCACAAATTTCAGCTCATATTGTGGACATCAGTGAATTACATTCCCCATTCTACACAAAGCTTTGCTGTTTGGATTTTTTTATGAAGGTTCAAGGCCAACATCTTATAACTCCTTATGGAATACTGAGAATATAAGGCTGTGCCCGCTGATCAAGAAACTTGAGTCTGAAGAGATAAAGACCAAAGAATGTACTTTGGTATTTATTTTTCTTAGCTGACTCAATGTCTCATTTGAAGAGTAAAACAGCTTAGGGACAGGCCACTACCTTTCAGCTTTTTCTTTTACCTTGAGTACAGCAGTTTAAACTGGGGAATGAGAGCCATGATATTTTTCTGGAAATAGCCTGAAAGTTCAACCAAAGTGTTATATTTTGGCATGATCTGATTCTGACTATTCTTACTGGTTGTTGAGTCTCCGCCATTCTCTTGACTTCCGAGACCCATGTGCTGGGTCTACAATTTTCTGCAATCACATACATGCAAACCAGTCAAAGCCCATATACAGCAGGGAAACCAACAGACACATCACCTTCTCCCAGGAACCTCTCCGGACTGAATTCTTCCAGTTATCTTTAATGGAAGCATTTTCTATTATAGCATTGTCTAACATTAAGAATTAAATTCCCAGCAGAAACACTCATTTTCTCCTTCAGGCTCCTGTCAGCCAAGCACAGAAATCAATAAATTCTGAAAATAAAAAAAGAAAAACACTAGGTAGAGTTTTGACTCTGGAAAGAAAGGAGCACCAGAAATTCCCACGAGCTCTATCAAGCTCTTCGCATCAGGGTTGCTCTTACTCCAGATACTGTCATCGTGGCCAAGAGTTAAAACTGCTGCCAGTGAATAATTGAGTAGGTCCTAACCTCACCTGAACAGCCCACAAACTGTGCCCATTTGGTGCTGCAGAGTGTCCGCCTGGGACATTCTCAAGCATTTCACACACAGATCTGGAAGCTGATACCCAACACTTTATCCAACCTTGCAACCATTTAAGGATTTCAGATTCATGCTCCGTTACAAGGCTGTCCTGCTCTCAATTAGCACAAAAGGAAAAACACATGTGGCTAGTGCCCAAGGAAGATAAATAGTGCTTGCTACCCTACACCCTTTAAGGAATCCTACCTGAAAAACAACCAGTGAAAGAGAAAACATGATTCTACTCTTTTTCAGGCTATCTGGATTCTTTAGAATATCTGCTATTAAGCACTTTCTCTCCACAATGCTCTATTTATCTGTTTGAGCAGGTAGAATATATACACTCTACCAGGCAATTCACATAGCCATTTTAATAGCAGAATGTAACTCCTCAGCACTAGAAAAATGAAAGTGAAAGGTCTATGAATTATTACAGACCCACTCAATCTCTGGCCAGGCAGCAGTGCCCTGAACTGTAAAGGCTTTTTTCTTGTGTTTAAGTTACCATGGAAGATGAAATAGTCACACAGATGTACTGGCCAGTAGAAACTGGTATTGCTAGCTGTGTATCATCTATAAATACTTTTTTTTCCTGATTTATAACCTATCTCCACTTCGTAAGTGGAAAAAAAAACCCCACCAACCCTCAAATCTAGAAATGGGTTTGTTTTTTCTAGTTTTAAGCTCAAACTTTCTCTGTTGAAGTTTTCTTTTTTCAAAATAATATTGAGCATGTTACAATTATTTTGTGGGAATGCATCAGATTATACATTGTAGTGCTGTATGAAAATAAAACTCATTCCTGTTACAGTGAAGTTGTTTTCTGCTACATGAATATCTCGCAATACATCTTGGCTCCAGACCATATTGTTTTGCAGCCTGTTATCTTGCTGTGATTCTCTCACTGTAAGGTTGGCATGTAAACTAAATGTTGCCTGAATCTCTTCTCTAAAGCAAAGTCCATATTCTAATCTCTGATGCACCAAAGTTTCTTTATAACAGATCAAGTTTTGTAATTGACCATAGGATGTCACATGTGAGTATCTAGGAAGAATATGCTAAGTTAAATTGGGAAGGATGCTCTAGAGGAAAAGACACCAAACAGTGTCAGGAGTCCTAGACCCACCCATGGGCCCAATCAGAGACATCCTGGGTGACACTGAGGTGCTCCATCTAGGGCAGTGCAGTATGGATAGCATCCGCTATGGATCATACAGCCCTTAAATGTATTCAGAGAGAGACAATAAGGGATTAAACTCTGCCACACTTACTGCTTCACAGCAAATAGTGTGGGAAATAAATCCCACCATCAGGAGAAAGGCCACATGCTTCTCAGCAGTGCCAGGTAGACATCTGCTTTACACACAGGTGCTGCCCAGTCAAAGGAGCTGAAGAAGCATCCCTGAGATTTCTGGTGCATGTCCCCTGCTGGGCCTGTTGCCCATCCTGTGCACCCCAGGGTGCAAAGGTGCATGTGAGCCTTCAAGGGCTATTCACAGAATTACACAATGGTTGAGTTCAGAAGGGACCTCTGGAGGTGATCCTGTCCAACCTCCAAGCAGGGTCAAGTCACTGAAGAAGGGTCAGCAGCTCAAGCAGGATCACCTAGAGCAAGTTTCTCAGGATTACATCCATAAGGCTTTTGATTATCTGCAAGGATGGAGCTGTGCTTCTCCCCAGCTGTCCCTCTCATCAGCTGCTGTTAGACTGTGCTCAGGCTCTCATTACCAGAAGCAACCCATTATCTAGTAAAACAACTAGTTGCATAATTTCTTCTACAGTATAGACCAGTAGAGCATGAAAGATTGCAAAGATTGGCTCTACTAATTCTCAGCTATGAAGAAAGCCCTTATAGATCTCTGGTTGCTCCATCACACATTGCACAACCAGACCAGGCTGAAGGGCAATGAGATGGTTTCCTGGCCCTCAGGATTGAAAAACTACAGCTGGCACTTTCATGCTAATAAGGCACCCATGGACAGCATCCCAAATATCTCAAGCACACCACACAACTCATGTACAGCATCTGCTGCCCTTCCAGTGTGAAGTGGTTGCTCATCACCTCAAGGAAACACATTAAAATAGCAAAGCCAGACTCGATGTCTTCCCATTGAAAATCAGGGAAGCGAGAAAGTTTTAAATTCTGTGCAAAATAACTGAAACCAGAAGCAGTAAAGTTTGCTATTATATTAGCTAAGCTGTAACTAGAAGTTAGGCTAAGGGAGGTCTACTCCAATTTTTCAAGGCACATCATCTGTACAAGGGTCCTAAAAAGCCAACTTTTCACTGCCAGACTTCAGAGAGAAATGTGTATGACTATTTCACCTTGTTTGATTAAAAAATTTGCATTATAACTTGTTTGGGGTTAAAAAAGTATTAGGAACTTAATATTTCACATTGGTTTTGGTCTGTGAATTTTTGAATCATCTAGAGAATATGAGCTCCTTGATGAAAAGTACTATTTTGTGTTATGAACCAGAAAATAATGGCCTATCAGACTATAGAAAGTGGTCTAAAGCATCTATCTTTAATCTTCTTGTGTAAGTGTTCTAGACACTGTAATTTCCAATAACAATAATGGAATAAATACCTCATTAACCCCTTTAAAGCTTCCAACACCATGACAATATCTAAATGAACTGTCAGTGGAACAGGCATTGTTCAGTAAGACAGCAGACCAGAAAGTTAATATTGAGCTATATCCCAATGAAGTAACTGAAATGTATTCTCATCCTCAACAATCTGATGGCTTGTATATTGTCACAAAATGCAGAGGGAAAAATTTCAAAGGAGAGTCCTCTACATTCATAAATCACCTCACATTTCAGATCAGCTCTGAAACAAGAGATAAAACAGCACTTACTAAATTTTGGAAGGGAATGTTTGCTTAGATTTAAGTCACCGAAAAGCCACTGATTGAACTTCATATTTACACATTTCTGATTCATAAAGCTATTGATATTATACCATTCTTATCATAAATTAGTGTTCTGACAGACTAATACCATTGCTGTGCTGAATGTCATAGATATTTATTGAATAGGAAGTAAAAGTGTAATATCTAGTATGAGCAGAATATTCACATAATAAAAAGTATAGATTTGGCTTCAGGGAACAATTCATAGTGCTCAGAATGCATCAGAAAGGAAAATAGGGACTTGTGCAAAAATATGAAGATTTTAATTATCAACTATGGGCTTGTGGTGGAAGTGTCCAGATCAAAATCAAAGCTTGTGGGTGAAAAAAATTAGGACGATATTATACAGGACACTGGACATTCTATTGACTTGAACACCATTGTAATAGCCACTGAGGTAAATGCACCGCAAAAGAGAAATAGAGAACAGGGAAAATAAAGCGAAGAGAAAGAGTTCTGCTTTGCATGCAGGCAGGGAGAACATAATATCAATGATGAATTCTACCACACAGCTCCGAGACACACATTTTACCCTGTAAAAGGATGATAGATAGATTTCCCTAAAGAAAATATGAAATAACTAAACAAAATTTAGGTTGAGAATTTCAAAACTACCTGAAAGAGTAAGATATACAATTCTCAATAAAATGTGTGTGATTTAAACACATGTAACTCTACAAGGCTTTGTAAATTCTGTCTTAAATGAAATTGAATCAGTTTTTTAAACAGCAGCTACTGATACATTATAATTTTGCTCAATCTATGGCACACTGAATTTCAAAAGCATGTTGGGTACCCTTATGAAGTCAAAAAAACTTTAAAAACATGGATATCTAACTGGAAATATCTTAATAGAGGATGGATTTTAAAAGCATAGAAGCCTGGGTTAAAACACAGGCTTTCTAAATGCGGCTGAATATTAGTCAGAAAAAAAAGACATTAACACCTCCAAATCAGAATTCTGATGTGACAACTTAGACCTTAGAGAAACAAACAGGACAGTGAAACACTGCAATAAAATTGTAAGGACCATGTAGCTAATCGTCCCAAGACCCAGAACTTGAACCCTGAGTTATTAACATGAGCCTTTTCCATTCAAACTCAGGAAGGAATTTCCTTTTTCTTGCTGGAAGCAAAACCAACCTCTCGGGGTCCCTGTTGATGAGATATCTTGGAAAGATCTGCGGCTATGTGTTCCTAATTGCAACACCAGGAAGAGTGACCTGAAATTGCACCTCCCCACCTCTTGCACCTTGGGCAAGATAGCAAGATGTGCAGTGCAAACCATTTAGCTCATCTTTCAAAACACTGAGCGTGAGAGGCATTAACTTCCACTGCTTCACCATAATCACTAAAGCAATTGGTCCCTAATCTGGACATACTAATGTTTAGGTAGAAGGACAACAGCACACCAAGTTGTGTTTCATGGTCTTTTCCACTGTTTCCAGGGATCAGATTTCCCTCATGCTCATCACATCCTGATGCAACTTTGTTAACTTCAGGGAAACAAGGAAGATGTTCAGCTCAAAAATCAGCTTATGTCAATCAAGTCTTGAAATAGATTTGAACTTCAGAATACATTTTTTTTAAATCATGGCTTTTTAGAACCAGTGTACAGGTGATATGCCACTGTCTGCACAATAGCCAGTTCTGAAACACTCTTGAGTTAGCAGCAAAGTGGAGATCCCAAAGGATGAGTTTACGTTATAAACTTCAGAATCTATTACGTTGCTATCCCAAAAAACCCCAGCACTACATATCTTCCTTAATGCCTTGATCTCAACCAGCAAGTAAATCTCAATTTTCATTACTTCTATTTTTAACCTCTTAGAGACTGTGAAGCAACCATTACAGTGTCTGTGTATGAGAAATTAGATTGTTATCAGAGGATGGCTTTAAAACATCTTTACAAAGGGATTCAATCCAGAGCTGTTTGTCTGCTAGATACTTCTATTGCCAAAGTCTTTCAAATTGCTTTGAGAAGCTGCTCACAGAAGACTTATGCAGGCATTGAACTGAACAGCATGGCAACAGGTTTCTATTTATTTTTTCATTTTCAGTGGTAAGGTACTGTTGCTCAGTCCCTTGCTGGGTATGATAAAAATGGCTTGTTAGGCAGTCAGAAATCAGATCACCACCCTCCAGCCACAACAAAAAGCAGCACATAATACAGAATGTCTTTAGAAGCAACAGAATGGAAAAGACCAAATCTGTTCACCTTCTATCACCTCTCTGATGCTAGGGGAGTCTCTGCCTCTGATGGAGTCAGAGCCATCCTTGGACACTGCTCAGGCTTTCCTCAGACAGTGACTCCTAAGTCATCTCAAAACTCGCTTAATTCCTTACTGAAATGGCCCAAGATGTGCCAAATGTCTGATGTTTTCATTAAATGTCTTCTAACGCACACAACACCAAGGTTGTGACCAGCTCTTGTGTTCTCTCATCTCCTGTTGGATCTCTCCTGGAGCACCAGCAACCAAAGGAGGGCCAAGGAACAGTGCCCTGGCCTTTTCCCTGACACATGGAGACAGTCGGATTGCCCCAGCACTCTGCACAGAGGCTGGTGTTCATGATGAACCAGGGAAGTTCATCTCTCCCGTAGGAACCAACCTGGGTATAAGACTTTACACCAACTTTGGGACAGTTAATTTCCACTTCTCAAACCAGCAAAACTGTAACTGTTTCTAGTTCCTCCGAACAGGAATCTGACTGCATTTTTCTCCCCAGCCCTGCTGGCTGCGTGGGGACTCAGCATGCAGATCCTCTTGTACCCCTGCTACAATACATCTCACCTGCAGACACATCTGCTGGCCCCACTGCCAGCACAATGGTGAATAAAACACACACATATAGATGGCAGCACAAATGCCCATGTTGTAAAGCTAGCGTTTTGAAAGACTCACTTCTATTTTCCCTCCTCCTCTTCATCAACAAAAGCAGTGTGACCAGCAGATTGATGAAGGCGATTCTCCCCCTCTACTTCGCTCTTGTGAGACCCCCCTGCAGTGCTGTGTCCAGCTCTGGGGGCACCAACATCAGAAGTACACGGAGCTGCTCGAGTGGGTCCAGAGGAGGCCATGAAGATGTCCAGGGGCTGGAGCCCCTCCCCTGTGAGGACAGGCTGAGAGTTGGGGTTGTTCAGCCTGAAGAGAAGGCTCCGGGGAGACCTTATAGCAGCCTTCCAATACTTAAAGGGGGCTACAGGAAAGGTGGGGAGGGACTCTTGATCAGGTAGTGATAGGATGAGGGGTAATAGTTCTAAACTGAAAGAGAGTAGATTTCAATTAGATATGAGGAAGAAATCCTTTAACATGCATGTGGTGAGACACTGGCACAGGCTGCCCAGAGAAGCTGTGGCTGCCCCCTCCCTGGCAGTGCTCAAGGCCAGGTTGGACGGGTCTTTGGGCAACCTGGGCTAGTGGAAGGTGTCCCTGCCCATGGCAGGGGGGTTGGGACTAGATCATCTTTAAGATTCATTCCAACCCAACCCATTCTATGATTCTGTGATCCTGCCTTTCATCTTCACTTGTATCACTACTTTTGGGGACAACTTGATTTTGCTAGCTATCAGGATACAGCAGAAACTCAAAGCCTGTGCATGAATTCACTGGCAGTCCAGTTCCTAAAACCTTCTGACTCCCTTGAAATTTCCTGCCTTTTCCAGCACCTTGGCACTGAGATCTTAGGCAGGGACATAGGCAAATTTTATAATACAAGATGAGGTTCAGCAGGACAAACCTGGATCCAGCTCGTTCAGCTGTTCAACCATAAATCCCTTGCTAGGTCTGTTCTCTCTTCTATAGGGTGGTATTGAGAATCAGGGGAAATCATGTTTACCTGAGAATTGTCCTGATCCTGCAAAGAGAAACTCAAGCATGAAACTGTGCAAGCAGTCCTTTCTGTGACCCACACCCTGGTGTGGGATGCAGGTCCTGGCCAGAGGATCTGTTTTCAGGTTTTAATCACACTCTGTGGTATTAGATGATGTGGGATGATTTCCAGACTTTATTATTTGTATTAGATATACTTTTTGCCCGAATTCTGTGACCTGGTCAATAAGTATTTTATGACAAAGTGCAAGTGGCAGCGTTAATAGCAGTTTGTAGCTACATGCACACATGAGAGCCGAGAGTAATTTTTATGACTCCAGTAGAAGTGTGTGTAACAAACAGAAGTCAATTTTTATGACCATAATGATTGTATCCTCTCAATGCCTGTAGAAAATAGCTTTACGCAAATCAGTTAATTAGCACCCAAGTGCACTTGCTCACAGACTGTTCAGCTGTTCCACCCAATACTATAAGAAGCTTTCAGAGAAGTTTAATATATTAAAAAAAAATTAGTAGCCACTCAAAATCTAAAATGTAAAGTTCTAGTCTAAAGTACACTTTTAAAGTGTTTTACAATTCTGTAAGTCATTACTAAAATTTATACCACCAGACTTCTTTCAAACAGACTTTTGAACTTGAAGACAATAAAAATGCATTTGGTTTGCACGGTGACCCCAAGTACTTAAACTGAAAATTTCAAACCCTCTGTATTTTAGTATTAACATGTATAATACCTCCATCTTGCCCTTTCAGAATTGCATTCAAAACAAACGAGCTAACACTCCTTAGAGCAACGTTATCATATTCTGGTCTTTATTATTTCTCTTGCTAAATGTCTTCTTTCCCAAGACTCTCAGACTGATTTAATACCCTTCCTACTTAGCCTCTACCTTATGCACAGAAGTACAAGTCTTTTGCATCAATTTAAAGCCAAAGTGATGAATGGAATTTAATGATCTTTTTTGTACAGTTCTGTATAACACTAAACAATGGCCAATGCATTCATTCATGATCAGTTTTTTGCCTTGTTTTTAATTAGCTTCCTATCTGGAGGGGCGGTGTGAAAAATTGCACCCCAGGCCTTACTACATCTTTCTTTTATAAAATGTATGTACAACAAATAAAAAGCACATTTTAACCTACCTGCTACCTATTACGTTAAATGTCATTACTACTAAAGACTGGCAGCTCAGCTAACAAACACCCTCATTATTTTATTCCAGCTCTACTTTGGGTATAGTCAATCAAATCATGCTTGATTTATGTCAGATGCTAACAAAATACAGTATAAATAGAGCCATTGAGTACAATTCAGTGATTCTGTGTTTATTCAGCTCTAAGCTATGAAGCTAAAGTGGATACCATTTATAATCAAGACATGCATTCTTCATGGCCATAAGAGTTAGCAGGCCATAGCTAGAGCACTTTTAAGGCTGAGAGAATATAAAGTGTTCCTATGAGCGGACTCAATTTTTTTTTAAGTATACAAATTAATAACTTATATAAAGATAGAAAACACTACCATGACTATATATCATTTTTTCTTTTGATTGGGAAAGTTGTTTGATGGATTTAAAATAACCTAATTTGCAATATAGGCCTCATTATTAATGGTTAGTGATTTTAGTACTTTCCAAAGGTGACTTTCTACAAGGAATGGCTTTTAGAAGTATGTCTACATTACAGTTTCAGACACACAGGTTATTGTGAGGGGTTTTTTGTGCTTTGTCTTGACAGTTCTGTACATCCGGGCTATTGACCTGGGGAAGCCCAGTTTGGTTGTGGAAAATTACAGAAACCCAATTGTGTTCACTGAGTGATGGAAGAGCCATGAGCAGTATTTGCTGCATGTCAGCTGGAAGCCCTTCCCAGAAAGTTCAGCGCACCAATTCCGCTCCTCACTGCTCTCTACTTTCAACAACTGGTTCTACTCAACAGCTATAAGCTGCTATATATTATACAGGAAAGACTGAGGCAGACAAGACTGCAGTTCTCAATACAACTCCAGTTTTCCTAGAAAGGGACATACTTTAAACCCAGATTTTCAGGTTTATGATGAATGTCTTGAAGTGACTTGTTTGCAAATGGCAGCTATGCACTGAAGAAAGGATAACAAAATCCTTGTTAGGTATGCTCCAAATTATGTCTTTGGGTTTACCCAGAAACGTAGTTTATTAGAAAAAAAATGAAGTAGGAGTAGTTTGATGATAAATGTCTTAAAGTATTTCTGGTAAAAATGCTGTTATGTCATGCACAGAAGGGATCAAACCCACATCTTTCCTGTGTTTGATAATGTTTTCCCAGAATTATCATGCAAAGGTCAGCTAACGACAGCAGATACTGTTAATGGTTCTTACCTCTGTTTCAGATCCCAAGAGCAGCCAAAAACCATGATGACTGGATTGAGGTGCTTTTCATGAGTTCCTTACAGCATGAAGACATTGAGAGATAGACAGAACTGGATGGGTCTGCCAGCTGATTGTTTACATATCCTTACTGCATGCACTACAGAGCAAATTTGCGGTGCACTTTTTGCACAGAAACAAATGGGTGAATGTTATTCATTCATTTGCTCCTTCCACTAATTATCATAATGATGCCCAACATTATTATGAAAAATATCTTTTAAACACACATTGCCTAACTTGACAAAACTGACAATCTTCCTGGCAATCAACCTTCCAAACAAGTTATAACAACATTAAAGTTTCCATTTGGACATTAAAAAAAACCAAACCAACTTTACAATCAACAAATTAAGACTCATCAAATGAAAAAAGCAACCTCAGCATGATTTGTCAAAGCAATGCAGTAACAGAGAAGGGCATGAGAAACCAAGTTCTCTCCCTTACGCTTCACTGGTAGGGTGAAATTCTTCAGCACTATGCAGCACCAGAGCTTGGTGTTTCCAGAAGAAATCGAACCTGCTATGTGTTGGCAGAGTAAAAACAAAAAGTAAAAAAAAAATGACTATACAGATTCCAGCCTGTGGCAGCAATCTATATGGGATATGAACACTACAGATCAACAGCCTTTAATTTGGAAATATCAACCAGGAAAGGGAGGGATGGACTTTTCCAGCTTATCTGGAGCAAAGACAATGAGTTCTTCCACTCAAGAACCACTGGGAATGAGGTGACAGAGATACAGGCTAGAAATAAGATTATGGGGAGAAAAATGGAGCTTTTATTTTTGTTTCTTTATTTCACCAAGGTTGACCTGTTAAAATAATGGCAACACAGCATTGAAACAATCCTAGGTCTCTGTCAGACAAATCATGGCTCAACGTATTTTCTCTCGGTCACATCAGAAAGTATGAACTTGCAACCTTGGTCCCAGCTCGTTTAATGGCACACTGACAGGACAAGAATAATTCACAGGTTGAGCTAATCAAAGGTGAAAAGGGAGAATCAGTAAATGTCGTATCCTTTTGCCACTTTCATCAATCCGACTAACTGAATTTGAGCTAAAGCTTGGCAAATTTTCTGCAAAGGGAAATTAATATGTAACACATCTGAGTCCTGGTGCTGGCCAGCAAAATTGGAAAGCCGGCGTTATATCAGAGGGCGATTATTGAGGGAGAGAATGGCCAAAGCTGAGATAATCAGAAAGAAGCTCCTGTGTGTCTCTCTCCTCTGATAGCACTGTGACCCTCCCAGCCCTGCACCTGAGTAGAAATCCTCTATTTTTCAATTTTTCCCCATCAGGAATATATTCTATTGCCCATTTCTGTTGCCCACACATGATTGAATCAATTCAATTACCTTGGAAAAGTTGATACATATTCAGGCCATGAAGACGCTCAGGATAGAAAGAGAGGAAAAGAGACAAAGAAATCCGTATTTACCCAATAATAAGTTTCATTTGGAGAAGGTTTGAAAACAATTCTCCCTCGCATTTGTCCCTGTCAGATCACATTATTCACAAATGAAGTTTACAAAATATCAATTCAATTTCAATAAGGGAGCCTGAATCCCAACACACAAGGGCTGAATTTACGAAATCATAACACTTGAGGGGACCCTGGTGGCTTCCAAATATTTTCCAGTCAGAGGTAATCAAAAGCAGACCTCTGAATACTAATACATTCAATTTCACCCCTTTTGTTCGCATCTGTTCCCTTATAATATTATTTTCTACACTTCCAAATCACTGATGATGACAGTTTGCAGAAAAAAGTGTGTATGGGGGGGGAGAAATCATATAGCTCAAACATTTTTGTGAAAACACTCTCAAATATGTCCAATTAACCAATTTACTGATGAGCAAATCAGTGAGCTGTAACATGGAAAAGAAAATTAGGATGTTCCTTCAATGCCACCCCAGATTGCTTTCTAACCACATTCTTAACACACAGTATGCCCCAGAACTAGCTGCTGGCATTAAAATTTGCCAATTAGAAAATAAATGTGGTTTCCTCATTAATCTGTCCTCAGCTACCACCCCAGTAAAGAGAAATAGAAGGAATACTAGCAAAGCACCAGGTCCAGGAAAGTATCCAATTCTTTCAGCTCCTGATCTTCTACACTCAAAAACTCCTATTTTCTTGAACTGGCACTGGACTGGGGTCTTAGTGATAATATGACACAGGTTTCTCAGAACAAATTATGTTTTTCATAGCATCTGCTGGATCAAAGTTTCCACTAGCATTTTATTCAACAGCCTCCAAGATGCTTCCTTAAGATGTTAATAATCCAAAAATGTTCCATGGTCATGGGAAAATACAGTATTTCATGATCTTCCCCTGCTACTAAGATCTACTGATGCAACATAGAACTTAATTTTAATAAATTCACAAGTTTTAGCCAAAAAAAAAATAGAGCATACCACTCCATCCTTCACTGACAGGTGGTCAGCATGATGTGGAAAACATGCAATTTTCTAATAAACTTCACAGAAGTACAGGAGAGAAGTGGTTTCTAGATCATTTAATCTCTCCTGTATTTCTCTGGCAATTAAGTGCCATTCAGATATCCTGTAACAAGCCCAAAACAATGTTACAGTCTTTTGTGTCTATTACTCAAAAACAAGAAAGCATACAACAAGCAGGAACCCAAACAAGAGTCCAAATATGATGCAGGCTTAATTAGATGTGTCCAGCGGCCAAATCATTCCCCGTGTTGCAAAGACAGACCACAGATATTCAGACATTCTTTCCAATTAGGTCTGCAAGGAAATTTCTCAGCTAACGTGACTCCAGCCAAACAACTGAATAGTCATCTCTGCCACCACAGAGTGCTGGTTCATCTGCTTTGCGTTACATCTCCTCAACAGCCAGTCGGGTGCTTTAGAAGATAGAGAAACAATACCACAATGCCATGATAGAAGTTGTGCATTAAAGTCAAGTCATTGATGAGGTCACAGCTGATCAAGCATGAAGCTGATAAACTGGTATGATCTCTATGGGGAACTGCAAGAGTTATGTTCAAGTCCAGGGTCCACCAGGACAAGGACCAGAAGGGACCACTGTAATAACATGACCTAGCCTGCTGCTTCGGCATGCACACGGGCCAGAGGACTAAAAAGCCAGATGTAAGCGACTGTCTAACCTCTGGATGCAACAGCTGTGCTGATCTCATACTGTTTTCTTCTGTATTTAATTCCTCAGTTAGGACACTACATACTGAATTTGTCTAACCTCAGTTCCCAGTCACCTGACTTCACCAAGCTCTGGCCAGCAAGGCTGGAGAGTCCCTGCTATCAACAGCCCTCCGATGTATTCTTCTAGGACTGCAATAAACACAAAGTCTATAGTGTTTAAAGATAAAGTCAGAAACATATCTATCAAACACTATCTGGCTGTGCACCTCTCTGAAACCTGTTCCTGGTAAAGAAAGCTTCCTATTGTGTTTGGCACAACATCAGATCTCCCTAAACCCCCTTTAGCAACATCAAATTCCCCTACTGTATCCCTCTATTACTGTTTCACCTACAGCAGACTTGAACTGAAGCTGCATATATGCAGTGCCAATAAAAATAATGCTACAGGAGCTACACTGTATTTTCTGAAGTTTGAATAGGACTGTGGCTACCTATAGGTGTACAACTGAGTCTATGTAAAGACAAATGTAGCTGAGAGATTCACTGATGCGTTAATGAACTTAACATTTAATTCTGTCTCGTTCATGGGATACAAGTATTCTGGCCCTGATTGCATAAGAACAGTAGTGGTAGATTATTCTACCTGTAAGGTTTTCCTGAAACGGGAGTCAGAATTTAGTATTTGAGAAGCAAAAAGATGCCTGAGGGTTGCTAAATGCCACAATTTCCTCCAGAGGGTGGTAGTCAGTCCTGTGTCAAGACAGGAAAGTAATTCTGAAGACAAAAGCAATAGGATTGGCCCAGAGCAAGAAGACCAGAAGTTCCTGAAGTTCCTCCACAATGTCACTGTCTCTTCAGGATAAAGGGGTTTTTAATTTCACCTTCTTGCTGCAAAGAATAAAAGATACAAGAAGTGACGTGATGGTATATGTCCATGTTCATGGTTATCTACACCTATGTGTACATGTGAAAATGTACCAATTGTCTGCTGTGATAAGCACAATAAATTACTCAAAAGACTTGAAAACAAGTTTCATTTACAACTACGGTGTGCCACTGAAAAATACAGTGCAAATTGCTTAGCATGAAATTTTACTTTTAAGCTTATTCCATTACAAAAAATCTTCACAGGCTTCTTTCCCGAGTTGCCTTTTTCTGGCTCTGCATGGAAAGATATTAGTTGAATCAGCCCCATGCTGTTATAAAAATGGTTTTATACTTTGTGAAATTATGCCAGGACAAAACCAAATAGCTCAGCTTAATTGAACATTTACACGTTATTGTGAACTATCAAACCAATACTTGCAAAAAAATTATATTAAAATGGGGGTTAATCTAACAATTCACAAACCATATCATTTTAAAAACATAGCAATTGTTGTTCTTAGCTCTGTCAAGATCACATGCTGTGCAGACACCTATTAAAGAATCCAAGCTTTTCTTAATATATTAGGAGAGTGAAAATGTGTAATTGGAAAAGAAAGTGAAAACTCCCTACAAAAGGATTTGGCATGGACATATCCTTCAATGGATTATTATTACCAGTTTCACCACATAATCTAACAACAGTGTTCAAGTCTACATTTTTTTTCTAGTATATTAGGAGAAAATAAGCATTTAATGGTATTTTGAGAACATTTAAACCTCATCATTATATTCTAAAATTGATCTCAGTGTTTCTGCTTCATGCAACATGCTGCTACACTGATTTTGTCAAATGCTAAATCTAGTTCCTCTGGGAAGCCAAAAGAAACGCAGTATAAATTGTGGGTCATTTTACTGTCCTGGTTCAGCACATATTTGCCAGCAGATGAGTAATGAAATGAGACAGATAAGTTGAGGTTGGGACCATTTTGTACACATCATCCTTAGGAGCTATGGACTGAAGTATCAGCTTCAAAGATGAAGCTCTGGGAGATACAAAGACGAGATAATGTCTCTTTTTTTGTAGTGGCTGTTCTTTCATCAAAGAATGAGATAGTCCCTTTCCCACAATCACAAATGTAGGAATGCACAAGTTAATTACTTATCACCTTTCGTATGCTGTGTATTATTTGTGGCTGTTTACAGAGTGACCACTCCAGACACATAGCCTACCCACCCCACCAACACCAGCCATCTGACAGGCAAGCATCTAATCTAGACAAATCGAGAACTTTGTTCTATGGGAAGGAGAAAGGAAGGCACTTTGGAAGGACAGCTCCTTCCATCCTAAAACAAGACTTCTTAAGCAAGTGACATTTAGATATTTGTCTCAGGTTGGGATATGTCTTCCTTCACAAATTCCTTCTCCTTGACATAGCTGCTCCACACTTCTAGTAAAACTACAACCATGACCTTCATTCACAAACACGTGCTCATTTAGTTTGAGCCATGATGGCTGTCTCTAAAAATCGACTTCCCTAGCTCTTTCCAGATTTCATTTTTGAACCTTTGGTAACAACATTCCACGGGGTTGAACACAAGAGCACAAATCACACAAGTTTAACGTGTTTTGAGAATGATTGTCTCTGTAGACAGTCTGTATTTTCAATTTGCAATCAAATGTCTCACCTGGCAAGACTCACCAAGGTGTTGACTTCACTTTTTACTCTGAATATTTCATACAGCTTTCACAGCAGTACTCCTTATATTATGTAATAAATCTGATGGGGTAACAAAGCCAATCCAAAAAGCTGCAAACAGCCAGTCTTTGAGGAAAAAGCAGTCCTTCTGTACCAGATGCTTGCCTTCAGTGTGAAAGGAATAATTCATTTCAGAAGATATAAAGTTGGTCACAAGCTTAAAGCAGCAGCTGGTGTGCAGAGACCACCTAAGAAAGTAGAGCTAGATTCCTTTATTCTGGACCACAGCCTTTAAGATATTCCCCATAAGTGAGGATAAACTTAGAGATACTCTATACTGTTAGTTTTACTTTCAGAGATAAGAAAATTTGACTAATTTATTTGAAATGATGAAAAGTCAATATACAGCACTGTATTCTTTCAAATCTCCCTACCGCTTCATTCAAGTCCCTCAGTTTTGGCAATGAAAAAACATCCATAAACATCAGCTTTAGTTTTGCTGATCATTTCACTTTCAAACACACAGTGCTGGAATGTTTGAACTGTAAGAGGGGTTTTAAAATGTAAAAACATTTGCTGCCATTGTAAGTGGAGAGAGAAAAAGCTCCTAAACCCCAAAACATTTTGATCTGCTTCAAGGATTTAAGTAAGTATTTTCACAAAGTCTAAATTTGGAAGTATAAATGAACCCTGATTTCTGATCAAAACAAATCTTAAAGCGAACATTTCAAAGCTCAGGGAAAGAAGCTGCTTTGCTTGGATTTATCCTAAACATTGTATTCTCTTTTCTTTCTTTAAGTTTTCCCAATTTTTGATTCAGAGACTTTCACCAGCTGCGTAGTTATACCCAGTCTGCACATAATCAAACAAGTTAAATAAGAAAAAGATGATGAATTATTTATTCTCCTCAATCTCTTGAGCCAACCTGAGGTTTGGAATCAACGTTGAAATGCAAGCAAACAAACCTACCGCACTGATAACCCTCAAGAAGGCACTGCAGGTTCAAGTTCATTCTAGTAATCTTTTTTCCCCCACTTTTGCCAATGTTAATTCTATGCGTTGAAAACTATCCTAGTGCTTCAGAGCAGTCCTGCATGATGCTGTGCTGATTCTGCCTATTAAAGTGGTCAAAATACCCTACTCCACAATGGTTTTCTACATGAGGAAACTAACCTGCAGTCAATTCATGGAACAGATAAATCCGTACGTATTGAAGAGTCTAGAGTGGCTCGAATGTATTTCACTTTGGAACAACAGTAGACACCTACAGAGAGGTTTGCATGTTAGGGATTCTGAAATTCAAGCAGGTCTTCTGCATAGCTCTGGAATTCACTTCTTTATCAGCTCAAAAACTTAAAGGATGAAGAAAGAGTCAAGGCCATAGGATATGTAAAAAAAAAATCTAATAAGCTTATGGAGAATAAGTTTGATAAGTGACCTTCCATACCTCTATTGCTACTTGTTCTTTTATCTGTATTTTACACCATCGTGCTAGGAGAGAAACTCATGCACAGGACTGAGTTCCCATGGAGGGGATACTGCTTTACATAAACCCAGGAACATACTAAAGCAAGTCCAGGCCCTGGAGACTGTATCTACCCCTACAGAGGCTGCAATTTCTTCACGTGTGTCCTTTTCCTTCTTCCCTGGTACAACCACAGATAAAGCATTACAAAAACATTTCAGTGTAAATATCTTCAAATTACTCATTGCATACTGCACAGAAAGCCAGGGAGACCCATCGGATGACCCAGTGTTTAAACGGTTGGTTTTGGCTGCCTTTTCTCTTATGTGTAATATTCCTGTATTTGCTCTGAAATCTTTATGTCTGAGGATAGTTACTGGCATGCTATTCCCTTGATATATTGATCTTAGGACCAAAGCATGCTGTAAAATGAGACTATCATAATGAGATTTAAAGTTATTACAGGCAAAGCTGTAGTAACATATAGTAAGTTCCTGGCATTTTAATTTACCATTGAAAAATCACGTACCTACAGTAGACACTGTTAAAAATACCCTGGAAAGATCTTCAAGGCCTGGCACCTATATTTTGCGGCTAGGTTTAAAAAATTATTTTAAGTGAACTCTTATGGGAGGGGGAAAGAAACAACAAGACATTCTATTAATGGAACAAGAGTTTCACCAAAGGCATAATGTATTCAGAAATATAATAAATGTCACTAAAAATTAAAGGACCTTATTCTGCTTTATACTATTGCTATTTTAAATGACACTGGCAATATAAGACAACCAACTCCCCCAGCCCACCTAGAAATAAAATAATAATAAATAAATCCCCCTTTAAACTACAGTCATTGTAAGAATGTCTTTGTGTAAAGGAAAGCTGCACCAAAAAATAGCAAAGTCAACTGAAAAACCCAAAACAACGATACTGGAACAATGGCACTGGTCAATGATGGTCCTTTGGGGGAAAAAGGCGTTGGGCCAACACAGTGCATGTGTAAGCAGGAAGCGCTAGAAGTAGTGAGGGAGCCATTAACTGCTGATTCAGCTCCTGGCTGTTTTTAATAGTCATGCAGGGAATGAAAGTGAAATCTGTAAGAATCTAACAACATTTTTTTAAAAAAAGGCAAAACAGTAAGAAAAAAAATCTAATTGATTTAAGGCAAAAAAGCAAATGATGCAAGGCCCAATCCATTCCCAGACAAGAAAATCAAGGAGAGATGTAGCTCCAGGGCAAAAGAACATATTACAAAACAATTATAACATAAAAGCTAGAACTGTTCAGACCAAAAGGTGAGATTTTCTTCACTAAAAGACATTACCTAGACCAGATTGAAGTGTTCTAGGACCGGAGATATGAGCAAGGAATACAAAAATAGATCCAAGGGACCTCAGGCAGGAGCAACACTGAGGGCTGAAAGCCAGCATCCACAAAAAATGGCAAATCTCGAATAGCACACTCTTATGGTAAACACCACAAATGTGTTACATGCATTCATAATCCACATTTCTTGCCTATATTCACCAATCACCAGTGGTGTGAACTCAGCATGAAGGTGAGGCAGACTATCACCTAAAAAGCAAGTGGAACTTTTTGTTACAGTTAATCTGGATACCAGTGCATAAACCAGTATCTGATAAGAAAAGGTGACATTAGTGGAGAAAGAAGTCATTGACAATTAGAAAAAAAAGTTAAAAGAACCTACACTGCTGGCACTCTCAAAATCTGCCATTAAGGCTAAGAACTTGCAGATGGTAAACAAAAGGTAAGGCAAAGCAAAAGCCAGGTTATGATTAGAGATTCCAGAAATTATTGTCTCATAAAAAGAGCAACTGAGAGCACCTTTGATGGAAAGAAAAGCTATTCTAAGAGACCAAAGGGATTTATATGCTAGCCCAGGAATCATCATCCCAACTAAATCCATCTGAGGAAGGATCAGCTAACAGTTTCTCTAGATCTCATGAAGTACGTGTTTTGCCAGTTATGTATGAAGGACACAGCCAGCATAAAGATAAAAAACAATCAGATTGTATTTTACACAAAAGGGTCAAATCGGTGATCACTGGGGGTACAAACAAGTCAATCAGATTATACACAACCAACACCAATCCCACTGACCCCAACAACACCACCACATGACCAACAACAGGTGGAATAAACAGTGAGATACAGTCTCCCATAGAAGGGATAGGAGCCAACCAGATCAACCAGCCAAGTACATCAGACCAAGGAAGTCACATACTGAATCTCTACACAGCAAATGTTTGAGAGCCAGACCTGAGTGGAGCCCAGTCCCAGGGAGGCAGGAGGTCCTTCCCCAACAGGGAACTCTGCACAGGCCATCCACCTCACACACAAACACTCCCTGTACGAGGTCCCAGCTTTTTATCCCAAGTGGGACACCTGACCTTTGTTTACTTAATGTGGGACACCTGGGGCTCATTTACCTAATGACTCTCCCTGCAAGGCTACAGCACCCTGGAGGGAAGCCTAAAGGGAAACTCACCCCCCTTTGGGAAGGACTGTAGGAATTACCCATATGTCAACCTTAATTTGGGGTTGAAACTCTAGCATTTCAGTCAGGTACCAACTGGAAAAAGAGGTTGTCCAACAAACAGACAGTTACCTCAGCAAGCTTCAAGAGCTAGTCTCCGTGTCATGGCACAAATGTGACAATTAACTGTGGTGGGACACATCTCCAAACAAATCTGCACGTCCATATGAACATGCAAGATATCCCAGAGAAACTGGTTATAAAGATTTTAGATTCTGGGCTATATCAGCATGGGTTTTCCAATGTTACTACTATAATATATTTCTTGGAAAAGAAGATACAGTGAATTATAGCTTATGGAAGTTCCAGAATGACTGGGACATCTTTTTATCTTGTAAGAAAGCTCATATTACAGGATAGCATTTAGTTAGGACTTACCCTCCAAAGTCAGACACCCCTTCGGCAGGTGAGTCTTGGAAAATTACTGAACATAACGATAACCCATCAGCACCTGCATGGACAGCCACCACATGGGCACTTCCTCAGGAGCGATGGAATAAATTGGGATCCAACCAGACAGTTTTTTTGCTCTGTCCTTATTCTCTATCTGTGAGTTTATGGAATACTACAAAACCTGAGAGAGCATTTACACCCAAGAAATTCAACACAGTGAGGCCTCTGGAAGAGATTCAAGGAAATCTCCAGAGCCCAGCGCAATGCCATGTAGACCCATCAAGTAAAGTCTATGTGTTTCATGGAAACGTTCTTTTGAAGTTATCCAAGAACTCCTATGTCCTAGATATTGGTAATTTTGCATCAAATTTCAAAGCAATTCTGGAAGCGCTCAGCATTGTAGTCATAAAAAAGACTTACTGCTTTGTCATATGTATCCCAAGAGAAGCCTTAATAGACCTGCCTGTGAATTTTGAGGGTTATGATCTAGGTGAGCAGACAAAAACCTGCATCATAACACAAACTCAACAGTTGCCTTGCCAGCAGTCTTAGCAGAGTGGTCAAGATGACAGAGATGAATACTTCCTCTCATGCAACAAGATAGAAACTGTATATCAGAGCTGACACACAGAGTGGCACGATCCAATCCTGCAGTATGCATTGTTTGAACTATACCTATTTTCTGGCTAAATGGGATTTAGTACCCAGAGCTATCAATACAATTTTCATTGGCATATGCCACCTGATTCTAAGCCCAGAAAAATCAGACAGAAGCTCATGAGCCTGCAGTCAGCCAGCCAACATAAAGCCAAAGAAAGCAAAAATCCAATAGGACTTTTAATCAACAACACAAGGAGGACAAAAAAATAATTTAATAGATCTGTTCTCAAAGCTTTTTTAACCAAATGTCTCAAGAATATTTGGAACTGACTTGGACATTTGTTGACAAATTCAAGATAATCCAATCTTGGTCTCATAACTGAGTTTTCCCTCACACCTGAAGCTACTGAAAAGAGGGGTATGATCATAACCAGAGGCCACAGCCTACTTACACCTCTCTCATCTTTTCAGGTGGGTGGGTGATATTTTGGAAATTAGCAATAATAACTGAAATACAGTGACTATATTAACTCTGCACACTTACTATTTGAACCAGTTATTTATTAATTATGACTAATATATCAATCCTGGATCAGTATCCCACACTCCGAAGCAAAGTTCCTGTTCCATATGAGGATAATGGTGAAGTTGCAGAGCCATACCACCTACCAACTTTATCATACCACCAACGGCTGAGTGCAGGTTTTTTTTACAAGTTTTTAAGTGGAACTCCCCTATTTCACCATGAACTGAAAAACCCTGCCGAAACATGCATGCTTCTAGGAATATTACTTATTCATGTCTAATAGGCTGTAAGTTATCATTCCTAGGCATACTTCAGGGTAATTACTCCTTTCCAGCTTTCTTCTCCTGATTTGATATCTGCTTCCAATATTTTCCTTCTGGATTAATGTCTAATTATGCATTTTTCAAGACTGCATCTCATTTGTTCATGTTCTGTCATGTTTCGAATGTTTCCTGTAAGCATACCTATGTCTTTCCTGGTTTTCACAACTCCTCACAACTTGGGTTACTTCACTTTCTGGGTCATTAAAGGTGATATTAGTACTGAAGAAAGCATTCCTGTTCAAGAAAGTGTCTTCGTGTGTGCTTTAAGCGCTGTCAAAGTTGACAGAATGTAAACAGCTCCCTTAAACAGAAGCTTACAGGCTTCCTTGGCAAGGACCTATATCATGTGCTGAGTGTCACACACATTCACTGTCACTCTCTTTTATGCTCCAACAGATATTTCTCTATCCACAACATTCATTATGAGTCAGGTGGAATGATTTTTGTGGGTATTACTCCATGACACTGGAACAAAAGCATCACTGACCTACAACTACCTCATGACCATTGCAGTCCATTCACCCTATTTTTCTGCAGTGCCACGAATGCGAAATATTTTGTCCACCTCAGTGGGACTATGGACATGAATGATGTTAAACAGCAGCACATACTTTTGGTCTGATATCCATCCAGAAAGCAATTTTTTTTTGTTGAGATTTGATGTTACCAATGGCAACTTCCATACTAACTTTTTTTTTCTCATCTGTCTTTATGTTATACTTGGTTTTGCACATTTACCTGCTTCATGCAAAGTTTTCACAGTTATTTTAAATTTAACCATCAATTTTTAGTTGCCTTCACAGCATAAAAATATATAATACTCTAAATAGGATCCGGAATTTGCCATCTTGACTGCCTACACAAGAGCTTCATAAATCTGTACTATGCTAAGCTATACTAACCTATATGTATTCAGTAATTCTTTGCTTCTCTTTACCAAGACTCTGAACACAAGCCTTTCCACTTTCTGTTTCTCCAGTTTCATTTTTTCTGTTTTTTTATTTTTTAAAAAATAATACGGTATCTTAGTTATTTTTAGCTGGGATAATTCAAAAAACTTCTCATTTGCATGTAAAGTGCAGTCAATGCAAATTGATCAAAACCAAATTAACAGCAATTGGTTTCAATATTTTCCCTGTTTACACATTAGCTTGCTACCTTTAACATATAGATGTATCGAATTCAGCTTAGCAACCTGAGCATGAATGCTGTGGCCTTTAAATAGAAACTTATCTGTAATTAAAATCATGCACAAGTTTTAGTGGGAATCTGTTTACTACCTAGAAAGAAAGTTGATTCTGAAAATGAATAGAATTTAGCTTAGTATTTCACGTGTTTAATTCTGAATTAAATCCCCTAAAAATATGGGGAGATAGGTTTATTAAACTTCAGATTATATGAAGGTTATGTCTAGTTCTGAGTGGGTTTTTGCAAAAAATTCAAAGGATACCCCTCCTTCCCACAACACAATTGATTTCTTTTTTTTAAGATATCACTGCAAACTGATAATAAGTTAACACAGTTATAAACATTATGAGCATTTTTTGCAAAAGACATATAATAAATACGCATTGAAACTACAAGCATGCAGTATAAATCATTTGGCACAGTGTTCAGATGACAAGTAATAAGGGCTTTAGAATAAAAACCAAAGCACATATACAGTGGTTGCTATAAGGAAGTGATTTATCCTTTAGTGTATATTGAATTGCTTATTATAATTTAGAATGGTAATTGCTATGGCTTCACTATACTGTTTAATTGCTACAGTACACTGATATATACCATGGACGACACTGCAGTAACTGCTGTCGTTATATAACAGTATTTGCATAATCTGCACTGTAGTTTATTCCTATAGTAGATAATGCAGCGTGTGCAGGAATCAAATTGTGTCTCACCATATTGATTGCAATTAAGGACACAAATATGAATACAAAGATAAGGCTTTTTTCAAGGTATATATCACAGGACAGTCACAGAATTCAAGTTTAAGTCATTACTGTGCTAATCTTTCTAGGAAAATAATTATAGAAATGCAGCCTCTGAGATTTTTGTAACACAAGTGTAAGACAGAGTTCTGCATTTTGTGCAAAGATCTACATTTTCCAGGCCAGATCTTTCTGACAAGTGTCTGCAGTTAAATCAACCTAACCACTCCAGAGCAACAAGGAGCAGGATTTGAACCACTAAGACAAATTCATTGATACACTGCTGACAAGGACATATCCTTCCCAACACCGCACGATGCTGGGAACTGGCTGAAGTTGTGGTCTGTGCTGGAGGTCTCTACGTTGATGAAATGGCAGCGAGATCCTATGTGAAACAAACTTGGATGACACCTTGGCTCCCAGTGTGTTCACATTCTGTTCAGCTGTGCCTCCTACTCTGCAGGGACCCACTGGTGACCCCTCTGAGAAATCAAGTCTCCTCCATCTGTCCCCGGACACAGGTTGCCCTGGTTAAATCTGGGCACCTAGAGTTGAGTGCATCCCTGCAGACGTTAGCAGCCTGGAAGACAGAAATATATTACCACAGAAAGAAGCCATCATTGGAGATTTTCCTATGCCAAAGGTCAGCACAACAATTCTAGCTGCTCTTGGGTACCGAGATAGCATACAGGAGAGGAACTCATACCCAGGAGAGTGGGGCTAACTTGCAGCGAGTTGTGTAGATCACGATCAACCTTTTCACTTGCTTCTGAAATCACATGTGTCTGTGGGACAATATAAAGACTCCAAGTATATTATGCCACAAGGAGAAGCATCACCACCTGTTTAAGATGCCATTTTCTTAATTCCTTGTTTCTTTGCCTTAAAAATGCAATGGAAAGCTTAGAAAGGATTTACAACTGGCCTGACTCATGAGTGTTTCAGGGAACGAACAGAGTCATGTATTCATAAACACCAGCTATGCTAAAATGCTTGAACAGATGGCACGTTTTGATGGATTTGTTTGTATTTTTGTGAGCCAAAGTAAGCAGTATGATCTGGGAGATTTGCTGTGTGTTATTCCCATAGATTCTGACTGACACAGCTAATTTGTGAATCTAACAGCAAATTAGCTGAATTTCAAATAACTAATTTGAATTAGTCTTCAAATCTAGCAATTCATTATTCTTCCATTTTTAAAAATGCCAGTGCACCCAGTCTAGAGTCAAAAAGAAAATCACATCACATGTCTCAGACAACCTCAGTAATGAATTTTCAAAGCAGGGGATAAGGCTCGGCAAAAATGTTTGGCAAATATTTGCAAACAACTACTAACAACTCCCTGAATTAAAAAGTCAGAGTTGGTAATACAGGATTTAAATAATTAGCTGAGCTCCACTGCTAAACAAGGGACTGCAAAAAGTTGTCAGGACAACTCACTGTAAGAGCAAGTCCTGCTTCATTTCGTGGACTTCTGTGGTTTCAAAAGCAATTGATGGCACTGGACACTGATGTACGACAAATGTAGCATGCAATCACTTTGATTGTTTGTGATCATGACATTTTACAAACACTGCTTCTCTGTCATTTTCTAAAGTATTGTTTTAGAGGGTTGTGACAGAGGTAAAAGAAATTAAAAAAAAAAAAAAGAAAAAAGAACAAAACAAGGAGAAATGTCACCCTGTCTCCCTAGACAAGCCAGATTGAAAAACTGAAGAGAAACCGACTTGGATGAGATAGATTCGTAGCACTGACACCGTGCCAGCAAAATCAGAATTAGATTTTGAGATTATTGAAGTAATAAACCCACAGATTCTTTTCACAGGAGTTTACAGTATACTATCTATATATGATATTGAGTGCGGCAATACTGGCTTGTAGTTAGAGCACGAGTTTGCTGGATGCTTTTTTATTTGACTCTGTTACTGACATACGTGTGACCTTGAGGTTCAGACCCCACTTGTGAGATGGGGATAATAATCTTAACCTATTTTGTAGCTGAGTCGATGAAATCTCTGAGAGCTCTCTTTAAATGCCTGCAACCAATAATTAATGCATCTTACATTCAATTGTTCTTCTTATTTTGTAAGAGGAATTAAATAAGCTTGAAATTTATTAAAAAAAAAAAAAAAAAGTTTCCCTGCACCCAGCCCATTGCATTTGCAGATGGGAGAACAGAAGTGAACACAATTCAATCATCCTTTCACCCCTTCAGCCACAAAACCAAGGTCAGACCGTAGATTCAGCCCACGCACTTGCAGGCAGGTGCTCAGGCAATATCTGAACATTTCCTATTTTTCACATGTATCTAACAATATCTTTCAGGCTTTCCATCTGGTTAAGACTCTCATCCAAGCCTTGTCATCTCTTCACTTGGC
This sequence comes from Athene cunicularia, assembly GCF_003259725.1. Lineage (NCBI taxonomy): Eukaryota > Metazoa > Chordata > Aves > Strigiformes > Strigidae > Athene > Athene cunicularia. Next base: position 7,291,618 of record NW_020799098.1, on the reverse strand, counting down.
TGGTCCACGCTCTTTTTCCCTTCATGTTGGACACTGCCCATTAGGAAGACCCACTGATGATAGTCACCCCTTTCCCTTCCACTCATATTATGCCTAACAAAAACCTTTCCAACTTTAAAGACTTCTTTTGCTTAGCTCCCTCTGTCAAAAACATCAAGTACCCCGTTGTAATAATATCCCTTGTTTTTTGTCTGCTAGCTGTCTAAGCTATTATCAGCTTTTCCTGAAAAAAATCATGTTTTTTCCCTCATTCTTGATACTGAGCAGGGGAGAGACACATAGAAAAAGATGAAGATGGTGCTTACCTTATTTTCAATCAAATTCCCATTCAAAACAAGTTCTACTGTAGGGCCTTTAAATCCACACAACTACAGAGGCAGGCAGCAAGTGTGAACTATACCCTTTTCAGCTGAAATTTTCCCTTTTTTCCTGCTTCTCCCATAAATAAAAAAAGCCCATACTTCATATCTAGAACCAACAAGGTTCAGCTAGCTTTCCTCTTCAACCACTTCATTTTGTTGGGAACTTTTAACTGCTCAGGATGGACAGCTTCTTGTTCTCCTTGTCTGTATTTGCAATATTCATATGACATTTCAAGCCCAATTAATGATCTAGAAGCCATCACAGTTTGAATATTTACCGCCAAAAATAAAATGAAATTTCAACCTGAACACTCTCTAAATTGCTCTGGAAAAATGGGAAGAGCAATCCTATAAGAACAGCATAGTGAAAATATCATTAGGGTCACACCACAGAGGGAAGAGAAGTGCCTGAGTTCAGAAATCACCCTGGCTCAGAATACATGGATATAAACAGATCAACCATAATCTTTACCTGGAAATTGTAAGGAGGTTTCTAATTAGTGAAGTGATGAAGTTCAGGAATACCCCTCCAGCAGGTGAATTTCAGTAGGGCAGTTGGAAACGGGAAACCTAAGTAGTTTCAACTGAATTTTGATGAACTATAAGGGCAATCCAGTGTGCCCATCTAAGCAGAGGAGTAAGTTACCCAACAGATCTTCTCCAGTTCCTTGTCCCTACTTTGAACATTATTTCTGCTTCAGCAGTCAAAAGTTTTCATAATAATTGGTAATCAATGGACCAACCTGCAGCTCACAGCAGAAATATATTCTCAGCGATACATTGATGGGTTTTAAGATTTTCTACTAAAAAAACCCTTGTCTAATGTAGGTATCGTACCATCCCACACTTCTTTCAACAGTGCTAAATGATACGATTTACATACAACATCTAAGCATCCATACCACAGATAAACTTGCATACAACATGTAAAGTTGTTTCAGCTACAAGCCCTGCAAACACCCTGAACTCTGAGATTCAAACACTTTATTTCATATGTATGTTCAGGACCAGCAACAGGTCTAAAGCCAGAAGATATCTACAGTGATACCTGACTCCTTTCTAGGAGTTGCTTTTGCAATGTCCTAGAGAAATAACAAGAGCTCAGCCTAAGTGATTTAAATATAGTAAACAATTCCTCTGACAATCTGAAACAAGTGAACAGAGACGCTTTCACACCTATTCATCACTCCTTTGTCTTCAGGGAAGATCCTGAAACCAGCACATATGTATGCCACGTACCCATGGTGTGACCTTCGCTTTCCTTTACATCCATGCAGCTATGCACTACACACCTGCAGGAAACATCAGCAATAATATTATAATGTTTCACCAAAAGTGAACCAGATAATCTACACTGGAAATTTTCAACAACATAACAAAAATCCCCTTTTTTTTTTGTACCCAAAGCCCCAGTGTAGATGCAGTTATACTGATAGAGTACTATATATCCCCTGGGGTGCACCATCAGCCTCATTGGTAAAAGCACACATGAATATAGCAGCAAACTTCTTGTAGCACAGACCAGACTGAAGAGAGAGTGACAGAAACCCTGTCTGTGAAAAACTGGGTAAGGTAGCTCCAGCTGCAGTAATGGAGGTTCAAATGTACAGACCAACTCTCAGTCACTCATTCCTAAGGTTATAACTTAGAACAAGAGACATTTTAAAAACCTTTGAAAACTGTCATTTCCTACTGGTAGGAGATTCTTCTTGTGTGACCAAAACACAGACCATTTCAGAACTAGATTATAAAAAAAAAAAAACAACAAAAAACCCCCAAAACAATTAAATTCTTCTTAGCTGAAACTTCAGTACACTTTTATTGGAAAATTGTTTTTATCATCTGCCATTGTATTGTGTAAGTGAGATAACATGGGTTTTAAATTCCTAAAGAGTTCCTTGTTTAATTAGGAGGAACCGAATTTTGTAAAAACTCTTTCTAGAGCTTGTTTGTGGGAAATCTGTTTTATTAGTCTTTGACTAGAATTATTCACATAATATAAGGCAACAATTGACAATAGCTCATACTGACCTTGAATTCACTATGCAAGAATAAATATAATGTCAAATTTTATTCTTTTGCATGTTAAGCACCTTGATAATTTCATATAGTTGAAGGGGGGCAAGCGGGCTGTTTTAAGAGGATGTAAAGTTAAGCATCTCTTTCAACTCTTTGGCCAAATCCTAAAAGTGAGCAGCTCTGAGAATATAAGGCAGGGGCTGTTCTGAACTTCAGAATGGCCATCATTACCTCTGATGTGAACTCCATGTAACAACCAGAACTGGTTCCAATTTCTTCCACGTCACTGCTGGTAAAGCTCCTGCTCCCAGCCAACCACTTGTAGAGGTGAAGGAAAGACCTTGACTTCTTCAGGCAATACCAGATTTACACTGTTCTGGGTAAAACCAGGATTTTGGCTCCTTATGGGTTGCTGCCACCCACTTCAGCCAGCTTCTGCCTCTCTGCGCTGCCTTCTGCAGAACAAGCAGAAATGCTTCAAAACTCCCCTCGTGTTTTTTGACTGTCACCCAAGTGGCTTCTTGTGTAACCATGGTTTTAGTAATTTTGGGTTAGAATTCTGATCTGAAAATGCTTTTCTACCTACAGAAATACTTGGGATAATGACTGATTGCCATATGTTTAAACTTTCATCTCAAAATGATACTTGTAAAAAAACAGTATTCAATATTCACTGTGGATTCTGTCATCACACAAGAAGACAGGATGGCTGACTTTCCCTTCTGTACTACACTAACCTGACTTATTAGACAGCGTCCATAGCAAGCAGTGAATAAATAATATCCAGAGGTGTGGCTGAAGCCTAGAGATAGTGGATGACCTAATAGATTGCTCTTCGCCTCCATGAAGGTGTTTGCAGATAGTTCATTAAACGGAAACATTCAAAAACACAGAGCATCTAAGTACTGTTGAGAATCTGGGTCTGAACAACTTTCCCAAGGTCATACACGATGTCTTTAACAGTATGAGGAAATAAACCCATGCTGTCCACATTGAAGACAAATACCATAACAACCGAACTGTGCTCCCTCTGTAAAAGAAATGTACAACAGGAGTCCCTGTTTCCAGATAATACAGGGAGTCACCCTCCGATACATGAGAATATTTACATTTGGGAAATAAGAAATCAACAGTTCTTTTGTTTTAACCTTTGTTTTGATCTTGAAGCTTCAATCCAACGTTCTTAGCCTCCAAAATCAAAACAGTAAATTGACATGTCATAGAGCTTACAAAATGAGGAGTGTTATCAAAGGCAGGCTGTGTAACCAGACCTCATTCAGTACATAAGTACAATTCATATTGTTCTCACCTATTACCAGAGCTCGAATATGTAAAAGATGAACCATTCCACAATCTGCATGCTCATTTATATTACCTTTATGTGAAACTTAGGAAATAAAAAATGTTCCATTTCCCCTTCAAGTGTAACACTCTGTGTTCCACAATCTTGCTAGTTATCTTGGTGAGACTAGACTTGGCCATATTCTTTGCAAAGGAAAAGTGGACATTTATCCCTTGGGTGTTTGAGTTTAAAAGTGAGGCTGAAACTTCCAGAATAAACAGTGATTCAATTTTCTGATGTCCCAAATTTCATGTGAGTTTAAGTTGTCTTGGGGTTGGTATACATTTAAAATTTTCTAGTTGACACAGAAGAGACTGTGGTTCCAAATTAGCATAAAGTAGAAACATTTTTGCAGGGTTTCAATCCAAAGTAAGGTATAAAGTAGAGGCATCATCTGAGTTTTGCTCCAAGTTTCCCAAACTCCAGGTTCAAATTAAACTTGAGGATAATCTCAGGCAAAAGATAGCAGGTTTCTTGGCATGAAATTCTTCCATAGCAAAACAATTAAGACAGTTTTAAAATAGCATTGGAAGGATCTCCGTTTAAGTGCTTACAGCCTCTGCTGTGCAGCTCCAGTTGAAATAAAACCAAGTCCTTATTCCTACCCCGCATTTAGTTGTCCTTCTCCTCTAATCTCTTTTTCTTTATGGCTTCCCAAACTGCTTCTTTATTCTCAACCTCCTGGACTGCACTACTGTTTTTCCCATCTCTCGCTGCTCTTATGGGATCCCCTTTCACAACTGCTCCTCATGCCACCACTTTCTTTTCTGAAGTGTCCCCTCATCTCAGACACATCTTCCCTTACTTGCAGGACTTCTGCTCAGTTCAGTGTTTTGCCTTCCTCTTTTTTCCTTTTCCTCATTCCTGCTCCTCAACTCATCTGCTTCCATTTTCCCTGGGCCAGTTTAACTCTTGGCAATTCCTGGCTCTGCTTCTCTGCCTGTTCTTACTCGTGGTGACTTTCCTAACATCTAATCCTAGTCTCTGGCTGCAGTGTTATCATTAGCCTTCAAGACATGGACATGAGAGAGCTCTCTTTGCAGAAGCCAAGCAAATATAAGACTGTTATCATGAACAGAGCTTCAGACTTCTTTGCTTCAGGCTGAAAACACCAATAAATTCACACTTTCCATAATCTCACATTATTCATGTCCTCTGAACTTTCAGTCCATTTCAGTCTTGAAATAAAATACTGCAAACTGAGTACTGTTCTACCACTGGGACCTTACCAGTACCAGGTAAAATTACCTTACCAGAGAAAAATGTATGATTTCCTTCTTCATCAAGTACCTTCTTTTCATTCAAGATCTTTCTTTGGTCTTTCTCCAAGCCTTACTTTTCCATAAATAAATTTAAGCCCAGCTCTGCCAGAGATCAGAACTTCTGGTCCTTTCATGTCATTCTGGTTTTAAGCTATATATTTTACCTAGAAAGGCAGTTCCAGTCTCAAAAGAGCACACTGAATATAATTAATTGTTTGTTGTTCTACCCAATAATTTGATATCTTTTTGGTATTCTGACAAATGTCAACCTAGGAACTTAAAGTAAAAAGAACTAGTAATGGTGGATATATCACATGCTGAAAAAATAACACTGACTCTTATTTTATGATTTTTTTTTTTGAAATTTTCCACTTTGTTCATTGAAATGGGAAACAGAATTGGTCTAATCTGATTTTAAGACATATGCATTTAAGCAACATTTAAAAAAAGAAAAAAAAAATCTTTTGACATTACCTTTAAAATCTGTGCTAAAACCATTTTTGCTAAGGAAAGTTTTACATAGCATATAATACCCATATGCTTCCACAGTTGGACAAGATGCTACAAAAGAGATTTCTTACTTTTACTGAAGGTAAAAATGCCATGAACAGTTATTTGCAGGAAAATCACTAATCCTCTAAAACCAAAAACCAGCACTAAATTAAATTTTGCTCTTTAAATGATATTGACAAATCTCTAAGTGAGATCAATTTTTAAAGTTGGCATCAAAAGGGATCCCACTTGTTTCGCTGATTTATTGACAACAGCTTTACATATTCTTGCTTATAACAGTGAAAACAGCAATTTAATTTGATCCCAAAATTCCCCAACTTCAGTGGACTCTTTGTAACATTTAGATAATAATTTATTCTGAATAGTAGTCCCTCCAACACTTGATGCAATGAAGAGTGAAAATGTGCGGGGAAGCCTCTCTGAACCACTTTAAGCAGCCTTTTAAGAACCTATCCAGCAAGGAAGATTAAACATTAGCTGATTACCGACAAGTAATTAACAATGTCAACGAAACACAGAAACTGAATTAATAATAATTATATCATCAACACGCTGATCATCTTGTAGAGAATCCCAGGGAAGAGGAGAGGTTAATTACTCACTGCTCGCAGAACAGCAGGAAGTAGACCACAACCATGCCTCTGCATGGTGTTAACTGCCAGGCAGATAATTAATTAACATCATAATTGTAATGCAGGCAGCATGAAAATATTGAAATATTACTTCATTTCCATTCTATTACCTATCCAGCATATTCTATAACTTCAAGGCTTGAACTACAAAGCTCAGTTGTGACCAGCCTCCTGGGTCACGTGGCTTTGACTTTATTTTCCATCAGAGGTCTATAATGAATGACAGACTGAGAGGTTTGGGCAGAAGACAAACAGACAGGAGGGATTCCATTTGGACACAGACTTCTCCTGTCTTAACATGGGAATTTCAGTGTAATTCAGGAATAGTTAAACCTGTGGGCGTGTGCATGGTTAATGAAAGTTAGACTCCCAACAGTTTCTTACAAAATAAATTAACAAAAGATTTGGAAAAGATATTGTCACATACTTGAACCACGTCCCAAGCAGGCCTTCAGGCAGAAGTGGTATGGAGGTTACCTGTCACATGGGCCTCGCACTCCCATGCTGAATGTCGTGACCTTCAGCTCTTCTGAAGGTCATTCTGCAGATCCTTTTGTTTGGGTGCCCTCTATGAGACATGCTCTTCTCCCATCGCAAGTTGTTTGGCCTGATGCAGGAATGCCTACAGTCCCTATTGTGTGGCCTACAAGATGGCATACCACATAAATGCAGTCATGGTCAATCTTATCCAGGACAGGCAAATTTAAACATCCTTCCTGACATTTTGGTCACAGGAATGAAAAAGGGACTAAAGGATTTTGTTGTATGTAGGATAGTAATGTAAGTCAGAGATGAGATATCTGGGCATTCACTGCTTGGACATGTCAGAAAGCTACTCCAAATGTCATGGTACAAACTGAGCTACTGAAACCAACCACTTGCAAAATGGAGCTCAATACACTGATTATCTGACATGGGGCCAGGGTGGGGATTTGATTTAGTCAGCTAAGAGGTCCCCTACTGCTCTGTTCTGTTGAACAGCCATAAACATTTTTAGATGCCCACCTGCCCCACTAAAAAAGCATAAAAGCACTTTGTGTCCAAAAATATATGTCCTATAACCATGGCCTTCTGAGACTTCAGCCTGGTGAAAATAGGCCATCTCTACAGCCATAAAAAACCCTGCTTTAAATCAGAGGAGAGATAAGTGCAGACAATTAACTTACTAAAGCTGGTTTCATTTTCCTGGTTTGTGCCACAGTCAGAAAAAACAGAACCAGAAAACCATGCTGGGAAAATGATGACTCTGCAAAATGCCCAGGAGAATTAGAGCTGAAAGCCACCATTACCAACAAGTAAAGTAAAAGGGTTGGTACTGGAGTAGACTTCAAGTTGTGCCAGGGAAGGTTTAGACTGGATATTAGGAAGTATTTCTTTCCAGAAGGGGTTGTTGGGCGTTGGAATGTGCTGCCCAGGGACATGGTGGAGTCCCCATCCCTGGAGGGGTTTAAGAGTCGGGTTGACCCAGCGCTGAGGGATCTGGGGTAGTTGGGAACTGTCAGTGTGAGGTTAATGGTTGGACTGGATGATCTTCAAGGTCCTTTTCAACCTTGATGATTCTGTTATTCTGTGAATAGTGCACAAGAAATCTGGCTAATATTTCTTTAAAACTGTGTGTCACAACTGATCTTCTTGAAGGTAAACAGCAACATATGTCAAAATGAGCAAAGACAAATTTCTTTGATCAAGAGATATTGACATTTGATCATCTGTAAATTTAAATTCCCTTTAAGAAAAAATAAATTCAGGGCTTTAAACAGAATAGTTTTGCAAGAGGTACAGTTGACCTAAAATAAAATAAGCTTACCAGAATCAGATCCTGGTAGTTTCTCACAGAAAGTGTCCTGAAAGACACATGTTAAGAACATGCAGTGCACTCCATGTTTGTGCACTCGGCTGTTTGAAAAAGAAACTGCACAACAGCCTTCTGGCAGAAGAATAGGCTGGTGGTTATGCCAAGGATGTGGTGGACACATCGTGATTTAATTCCTAGGTTTCATGTGGCCTTTCTGCATGCAGCCTACCTGCGACATATGCAAGACTGTCACACTATTTAATTAATACTTGTATAGCTCCATCTGCACCTGTAGAGCAATCGATGTTATACCTGGAAATATATAAATAAGTTCATTAAGAGTTAGAAACATGTTTCAAGAGGGAACACATATTACAGCAGACAGATCTCCATAACACTTCTTGAAAAGAGAAGGACAGCTGCTCTTGCATTCAGGCCAATATTCCCTCTCTTTGTAACAGAGGATCTAACACCCAGAGACTGTGACCTCTCCCCTCTCATACAAATGCTTGTGCAGTCACTACACTATCAATCTTTAACTCATAACCTTGACAAGCACTCTGGGACTGACAGGAGCTGCATAACACGAAGTCCTTTTCCATTCTGCCTAAGGTCAGGCCTTATTTCAGTATGCAGCTAATGAACTTCTCACTGGAGGTCATGCTTGGAGTATTAAATGGATACATTGAACATCTACCAACAACATTAAAAATAGGAGAGTTTGTTCTTATTTGTGCTCTAATAAGTCTGGAGTAATCCTACTGTCTTCTTTAAACTTTCTCCAGCGCTAGGGTAGAGTGAAAGCATTATAAGAATTGGGGCCTTTGTGGTCAGCTGCAATCATTGCTGCCCTCAAACATAGCCGCATCCTCATGAATACAATTAGGGCTCGACTTACTCTGAAGCCTATAAAACTTAGAACACACCAGGTAAGGGAGTGGTGCAAAATGCAGAGCATCTTTAAATTCCTGGATCGTTCCTTGAATTTCACTCATAATTAATGAAGATGATTTTCACTCTTACAAAATGATAATAAATAAATACAACACCAAATGACCCTAGTCAGGGCTTGAGACTCCTTATTCTATGACCTAAAGAAGCTAATTCAGAATTTAGAACAAAGGACAGACATGTTTGATGGCTAAGTGCAGCCAAGAAATAAAAGGATTTGCAGCCCTGAGTGAAACGCCTTGTATTAATGCAAGAACAAAGAATATCACTCCATTTTCAACATCTTGCGAACATCAAACCAGCGTTCTAATGACTGAGTCAATGATAAACTGTACAGATGGCAAAGATAGTTAAGAGCTCACCTGTTCTAGAACATTTAGTGCTATTAGAATAGCTATTTAAGTTTATTCGTATCAGTTTGTATCAGCAAAGTATGCTGGGAACATCCATAAACCTCCCGTTGCCCCAGTGCCACCACTTTTGGTGTGATGTTCAGCTCCCACGTGTCCTTCTGTTTCCTCCCATGATAAACAGATCTCTATGTGTGTGTGGAAGAATTTCTTAAAAATATAACAGTTCCCTCTGAGAAATTTCATAACCTGTTCCTTTCAGTACCCTTTTTAACCTTTCCACCTTCTTTCAAGAAGAAACATGGGACCAACAGAAACTCTGTTTATTTTAGACAAATTTAAAGAAATTATTCTATCTCTAAAATAAATATCTGTAAATGTCACTTTCTGCATCTTTTGCATTTCCATAAATTGAATTTTACTATGTCATGATATATAATGTCAATATAAAACCAGAAAATGGGAGATGAGCCACTTTAGCCTGCATCACTGACACACACAGATATATTCAAAGCAGCTCTCCCTCTTGATTCATTTAAATGGGCACGACACCACTGTAATGAATACTTGTATCTCAAATGATGGAGAGAAGATACATTCATATGTACCTCATCCTTCAAAGCCGAAGGAGACACGCATGAGGTGTGGTCAATTTTTAGGAGTTGCTGTCTGGACACTGTAGTCCATAATTCTTTTAAACACTACTGCTCGTTGTCTAAGGAGTTGTACGAAGTTTTAGTGTGGGTTTTAAATCAGTTGTTCCTCTGTTCTTTTGTCTTTCATGCATTAACTTCTTCACAGATTCTAGGCTTGACTAGTCCCGAAGTCTTCCCTTGATAATTTTTTTTTTTCCTTACACACCTTGCATTTTACATATGTGGGGTTTTTTTTAATATAGAGCTAAACAAATGTAAAATTGCCAGTGTAAGTCAGGTAAACTAAATAAAAACCAATAGATAGCAATTCCCAGAGGAAGCACATAGTGTGATGAGTTGATCTTTAATGATACAATTGCATATTGAACATTTCAAGTAACTTCACCCAATTACATCAAAGACACTGGTTACTGCATTAAAGGTTTTGTTAATCTCAATAAAGAAAGGGTGGTCTGAAATGCAGCCACTAGATAATTAAAATTAGAATGCTATAGATGGCTACTAGATTGCTCATTTTATATAACGAATTGAAAGCCTAATAGGAAAACTCATAATACCAGCCCTCTTAACATTAACAATTACCATGATTAACAATGATACTCACAACTCATTTTTCATTAGAGACTATGGGCAGAGATAAGCTTGTTTATATAGACTAGCTTTTGAACCGATGAGCTATTTATCACTTAGAAAGCCATGAAAGGACAGAACAGCACCCAGCAATTAAAACTTGCAAAGTGACCTTGTGACAGTGAAAGACCCACCCTCCTCTGAAGCAACAGTAAGGCAATTGTTTTTAAATCAGTTAGAAAGGGAAAGATAATTTGTTGGTTTGTTAAATCATATATCTTGGCCTTGGAGTGACTGGAGTGTATTGCTGCACACAGAAGGGCTCTCATACGGTTGCAGGCTTTCCAGTGCATGCCACAAATTGGAGAAATTAAGTTTTAAGAGATACCAGATCAAAAGATTGATGTGCAAAGGATCAATAATGCTTTATATTAAAACATCAAATAAAGAAACAAAGTTTTGCATAGATATTTTCATAGACAAAGATCAAAGCATAGGCCATGTATGTGCCTCAACTTGATATCCCAGTCAATCCTCATTTTTCCTGTTCTCATTTTGAGTTTCCTGTCTCACTGCTTTAGCCACTCATTACTCCTTCTAGACTAAGCTTTTGAGAAGAAAAAAAAATCTTATTTACCTGTCACCAAAAAAATAATACAGCTGGGTCCTGCTCCCAAGGTGCTGAAACCTTTTCTAGGTTCAGTTGAAGCGCTGTGGAGTCAAGAAGATGCATGTATTAAAAGAACAGCACTGAAGTGAAAGGAACAGGTCTATCTAAAGATGGAAAAAATGTCAGACATGGCTAAACTGCTCAAATCAGGTATCTGATATTTGCCGGGTATTACTTAAAGATCAGTCATTTCAGTCATGTGATATTAGGTATGCTCAGAAAAAGTACAGTATAATATTAACAGAGACTAAGAACTAGCACAAAATGATTACAAGATATCCTTGCTGGCAACAATTCAAATAGTCACTGAGAAGAGAAATAAACATTTAAGAACGGCACGCATCCAACTGTAGTCTCACCACTACAGCCCTAAGGAAATAAAAGGAAAATAAAAATTAGAAGCAGCTTTGCAAATTACTAGTTTGAAAGATACTGTATTTATATGCTTAGCCCACCTTTAATTCACATTCAGGAGCTACCCAGGATTTTTATTAATCAAATTAATTTACTATTCAATTAAAAAGCAAAAATGAATGTGAAAGCTCTATTACAGCAGCTACATCAGAAACACACACACCCATGTATGCATATACACTCAATTTAAATAACAATGAACTATCTGTCCACAGGTAACATATGTCTCAAGAAATTTTCTTTATTTACTTTGGAAATAAATTAGATGTAAGAAATTTGCTTAGTGCAAGAAAGAATGGGAACTAGACTGCAGCCTTAAAGAGCAGAGATAATAAGTTGTGCCTTTTTCATGCTTCTGCATTCGTCCAGTATTAATTGATTCAGTGTGATGTGCTGCTGAGCAGTGAGCACAAGCTAACTAAACATAATTAACATACACTACAACTACAGAATCACAGAATCATCTAGATTGGAAAAGACCCTGAAGATCATCCAGTTCAACCATTAACCTCACACTGACAGTTCCCAACTCCACCAGATCCCGCAGCGCTGGGTCAACCCGACTCTTAAACCCCTCCAGAGATGGGGACTCCACCACCTCCCTGGGCAGCACATTCCAATGCCCAACAACCTCTTCTGCAAATAAATGCTTCTGATATCCAGTCTAAACCTTCCCTGGCACAATTTGAGGCCATTCCCTCTTGTCCTATCTCTTGTTACTTGGTTAAAGAGACTCATTCCCAGCTCTCTGCACCCTCCTTTCAGGGAGCTGTAGAGGACTGAGGTCTCCCCTCAGCCTCCTCTTCTCCAGACTAAACCCCTCCTGTAGCGCTGCTGGGGGTTGTTGTGGCCCAAGGGCAGCCCCCAGCATTTGCCCTCAGTGAAATTCCCCCAGTTGGCCTCAGCCCATGGCTCCAGCCTGTCCAGGTCTCTCTGCAGAGCCTCCCTACCCTCGAGCAGATCAACACTCCCACCCAACTGGGTGTCATCTTCAAACTGAGTGAGGGTGCACTCCATCCCATCCTCCAGATCATCAATACAGATGTTAAAGAGGAGTGGCCCCAAAACCGAGCCCTGGGGGACACCACTCATGACCAGATGCCAACCAGATTTAACTCCGTTCACCACAACTCTTTGGGCCCGGCCATCCAGACAGTTTTTTACCCAGCAAAGCGTGTGCCCATCCAAGCCGTGAGCAGCCAGTTTTGCCAGGAGAATGCTGTGGGAAACGGTGTCAAAGGATTTACTGAAGTCAAGGTAGACAACAGCCAGAGCCTTTCCCTCATCCAATAAGCAAGATTCGCTCAGTACAACTAGTCTTGTTGCGCTGCGTGTCTCCATCCCTTGCCTCCATCAAGATGGCAGGGTGAAGGTCATCACTGGCACACCAGCCCACAAACTCTGGTAATCTACCCTGGGGCTTATGTCTGGGAGTTCCAGTTTTGTCCCCTTCCCCCTTCAAATCTAGTTTCAAGCTCTCTCAATGAGCCCAACTAACTCCTGCCCCAAGATCCTTTCCCCTCTGGGACAGGTGCATCCCCGCTGTTGCCAAACGGTCTGGTGTCCTGTATACTAACCCGTGATTGAAAAATCCAAAATCCTGCTGGTAACACCAGTCTTGGAGCTACAAGTTCATCTGTTGACTTCTCCTGTAATCTTCATCATGCATCCCCAGTTATTTCCCCATAGCTCCTCCCATTGCTATACTTTTTTTCAGAAACTGATGATAATATTTATAATGTGTAACTCCTTCTAGCCCAACAGGGAAAGCATGTGGAATGAGTTTGTGGAGCCAAGGCTACACTGAAGATGGTGGCAGGCCAATCGTAAGTCATGTTCTGCTGCCTGGAGATCGGTTAAAATCCCTTCATAGCCCCTGCTACAACTGCTGTTTTGGTAAAGACATTCTCCAAACCATGATTTCCCAGTAACCAGTGCAACACCATATTGTGCTGATGGGAGAGACTCATCAGGTTCCCCTTTCCCACGCTGCCTGTCTCACTATGGGCAGATGGTCTCCCTGCTTTGCTGATGGCCTCTGAGCAGACATCATACTATTTGACCCCTGTTATGATCCCAGCTTATTGCAGTGTATGTATATAAGCCTGAATGTTGTTTTGCATAAGAAATATAGTGGTAAATCTACTAAATAGTGGCATCCTTCCTTGTCAGCAGATAATGCATGGTCCAGCACTGTATACTTCACACAAAACCCAGCCCAATAGCTGTGAAAACATAGCATATTTGTATGTGTGGAGCTTCATGAAAAACCAAGGGTCTCCACTTCTTCAGCTTGTCTGCACTTCTGCCAAGCCTCCTGCTTTTATTAACGGAAGAGGGATAGGGAATCATGCAGGTTGCGGAGGTCTGAAGGAGAAAATGAAAATAACAGTCCTGGCCTTTCTCTAATACAACTGCTGGTCCAATCAAATCCACAGCCTTTTAGGTCAAGTATTGATTATAACTTCTTACATGTCCAGAGCTTGTGGTGCCCCACAGGTGCACTTACTTGCAGTGTAGATGTGTGCCAATCCATGACCTATGCCATTTGCTTTTGCAGTGAAGATATCAGAAAAGACGACATATTCCCTCTTTTCAGGGGTCTTGAGGAAATTCCCAGAAAGCTCCAATATCAACAAATGCAAAGGAATTCACAGACTAAGTGCTGGCTACTTGAATGCATGTTCCCAAAAGAGACAAGGTGAATGAAGGTCTCAGTCCTGATGAAGAAGTTTGGCATGCTCCAAGGCCACATCAGAAAAAAGACTCTAGATTCAATTAGTGGAAAGCACCATTTGCATAGCTATATCTTCCAATAACAATTAATTTTCAAAGCCCAGGCAGGAGAAACTGCAATCCCAGTTCCAGGGATGTGAGTCAAAACTAACACCAGTAAAGAAACTGGAGTAATCATAAACTCACACTTGAAGAATCTGAGAGCAAAATCTGACTAAGCAGGTTTCTCCTGTTGATAATGTCAGAGGAGAAGAAAGTGAAGAAGAATTGTTTGGCTTTAAGTTTGCTTCTTTGATAGAAGCTTACAAGCCTGGTTTGGTAAATCAGAGCTATAGAGAGGTTAGATGGGAATTTAATCATGACTGACACATAAATGACAGTCTCTTTAAAGGAAAGTGATACATCATCTGCACTCATATATCATGTCATACCAACAATACCAGATAGACTTTAGATATATTTACATAGCTAGGTAAATAACACTGGAAAATATTATTTACATCCAGTTTTCTTGAAAGTGAGTTTTCAAAATAATCTCTTTTGCTGATACATGTCTACATCCCAATGATTAAAAAGTTCAGACAGCTTTTAGGACCTAGATAACTGAATCACAGGGAAGGGACCTTTGGAGGTCACCTGACCCAACTCCTTGCTCAAAGCAGGGCCAGCTTTGAAGTTTGAGCAGGTCCTTAAGAGCCTTGTCCAGGAAAGTTTTGATTAACTCCAGGGGTGGATACTCTACAGGATTTCTGAGAAACCTGTTACAGTTTTTGACCACCATCCTTGTGAACCTTATATCTAATTGAAATTTTCATTGCTAAAACTTGTGTCTGTTGCCTTTCATCCTTTCTCTGAACACCTCTGAGAAGAGTCTGGCTCTGTCTCCTCTACAACCCTCATTAAGTAGCTGAAATCCGTAGTAATATCCCCATTCAGCCCTCTCTTCTCCTCGCTGAACAAATCCACATTTCTCACCCTATTCTTGTATGGCACATGCTTGAGGTTGTTGAGTGTGTTCAGCTGTTATAGGAGCTCACAGATCTCAAGACTCAGCCCAAGTTAAACTTTAAACCACAAAGAGGGACTACAGAGTACATAAGACACATGTGAATGTAGAGATTCAGCTGTCCAGTCTCTGCCCTGAGCACTGTTTATGGATACTAAACAGTCTTGATATAATGTGCCCAAACTATTTATTTGTCAGGTCCAAAAATTCCCGACTCTTTAGCCCAAGTCTCTCACTCTGGAGTGAATGTCCAAACCACTAAACCATGGTACAAAAAGAGGGGAGTTGACACCTACTCCAGTTCTAAGCAAAAATAATTTTTAAATTAAGTTCCCCTTCTCCCTTTCTTGGGAAGAAATTGAAGTCTTAGGAGAAGGTCAATTCTAGATTAGTCCTTCTTTAGAAAAGGGAATAAAAGGCCCTAAACATTGATGTGGGCAAGATTAACATTCACCTTCAGTCTCTGTGCTTTCTGCCATCTAACACAGGCTGCATGCTCTCTGGTGTAGATCTGTCCTGAAGAAGGTCATTCTCCATAAACATTATACAGGTATGAAACCAGTCCTTTCTCATTCGCACACTCCACAGGATTTAGTTCAGATCACCCAAGCAGACAGTAGCAGAGGAAAGCACTGAAACCAGATTTCCCTAGTCCCAGTGCAACCCAGTAACCACAACAGAAAGAACAGCGGGACAAATTAAGGACATGCAACTGGACAGGCACCTGGTTTATGTCCAAACACATAACCTTTTCTCATTTCTGCAATTATTTTCCTGAGACAGTTTGCTCTGAAATGTGAAAGAATAATAATAAAAAAAGTTGGGTTTACATTCTTTGCTAAGAATTAAATGAGGAGTGAAAGTTGGCAAAGAGAAAAAGTGTAAATTGAGAGAACACTCATAAAAAAAACCACTATGATTTGGAAACTGTGTATATATGCACAGAAATTTGCATATGCAGTAAACATGCATATACATCTCAGTGATACCTTATAGATATGAAGCTTGAGACTATGCATATAAAGATATGCACTTTAAGCTTGTATACCTAAAGCTTCTCAGGTTCATTTTCCTGGATCTCCTTATTTGTGATTTATTTCTGAAGACTAAATTAAGTTTTTAAGTAAACAGTTGCAGTGTAACAAGCTAATCTGGGAACTATGTAACTCATTTCTCACTCTTATAGATAGGGAAAATATTCAATTAGTATTCCATCCATGTTAATTTTTAATTTAAAGCCTTTAACCAAAGTACAATGGACTTTTGACATATAAATATTAAAAATTAAATTTCCTGAGTTCATTATCTGATAATTAGAACTAAATAACATCTTAACTGAGAGACAAACCCCACGCAAAGCAAGTCAGTTCCATTTAAGATTCCATTAGAAAAGTGTTTGAGCTAGTATGTAATGGACCATAAAATTTAATTTGGAAATGATATTACCAAAAATGATGGAATGATACCAGTCACAAAAGGACATGTAGGCAGCCCTCATCTTTTCATTTGGCATGATGTTCTTCTATTGATTGTGTAGAATTAGAAAGGAATTACTTAATATTGCACAGAATAACATATGTAGGGGTTTTTTTCCTTTTCTCCAGCGCCTCAGTATTTAAAAGTCAGAATTGACCAGTGTAGCTCCATGTAATTACAAAGATTTCCTTATCTTAGCCTATTTGCTGAAGTCATCCTAAAGAAAGGGTCCCCTAATCCATTGGCTGTCTCATATCTCATTTACATTGGTGGTAATCCCCATCCTATCTCAGCATTTAGGTAATGACTTTGGGATTAAATTGCACTTCTTGCAATTCTTTACTTTCAAATCTCTACAACATATCAGCAGGGCCTTGGCTGAATAGGGCTGTCAGAGGACTAGTAATGCAGCCGGGTGGGTAAGGCCTCCGACTTTAAAGTGAAATTAACTTTCTTCATAATAGGGTTTTAAGAAAAGAAAACCTTGACTCTATGTTGCAAAGTGTTTTAGGTTGTTATAAAAGGATGCCAGGATTAAGTTATATTAAGTTTTCTAAACCAGTGTTTAGCTACTTTGGCTGCATTTATAGCTAAAGTAACTTTAGGAAGTAATTTTCAGATAGTTATCAGTCTAAAAGATCTGCAAAGGTCAGGTGTGTTTTAAATTTTGCTTTATGAAAACCTCTGAAGAGTACTGCTCTGAACCACTAGGATCACATTGTTAAATTTCATTTAATTTATCACATTTGATGAGAAAAATCTGCTGTTTGTTATGGCCTCATATTGAAAAATTAAAAATAATTAATTGGAAAATTAACAACTTGGGCATACATTCAACCAGATAACTAAGTACATTTCTAATTTTAAGCAGACAAATAATTTTTTCTGAAGTCAAGAAGCAGCAAAATATATTCAAGTTAGATATATAATTAAATATTGGTTGCTTTAAGTCTTGTTAAATTTGGGCTTTGATAAGAAATTTGTCGCGACAGACCCATCTTTTTTATCTGTTGCAAAAACCCACAGTCGTGTATAATACATGCATATATCGATGAGAGAAAACTACATTATATATATCATCAAGGCTATGCTACAAATGTATAGTGTCATATACAGATGTTGTTGCTTAAAGCTCCATTATAGAAATGTAATTTCATTTGTTGAACTCAACATTTCTAAATCATTAAGCTGCTTTGCTTTTCAAATATTTATTTACTCACAGTTCACCTTTAAAAGTAAAGCTGTTTCCAAGATTGGGAGAACACCTTGTTTTGCCAGATTAAGAGCATCCTTTCAGCTAGTTCACCAAGGTGCTGTAATGCACTAGATATCAAACGAGAGACCTGACATTTAGCAGATGGATCACAATGCAATAGAGGATATGCCTTTTGCCATCACTGTGAAAAGGAGTCCAAGGCAGCCCAATATAAATCACCCAAGGAATCTAAACTCATACACACACCTCACCTTGGCAGCTGCATCCTGCAAAGAATCCACCTGCACTGAACCCGGGGCCATCAGACATGTGCCCTGTCCTCTGCTGCTGCAGCCACCATCTAAAAGGACCACGTTCAGAAGTTCATCACAGAAGACACCTCACCTGACCCCTCTGTTGGCCCTTTGTGCATACAACCTAGGAAACAAGCCTTTTACACATGTAAATACTTGCTTTCTTTTTCCACAGGAGCCAAGCCTTTGTATACCATCCCACTAAATCACACAGAATAATAGTTTAGGCAATTTTATAGATTAAAAAAATCTGTCAAGGCTATTAAGCCCAAAGATACCACCTCTGGCACAAGTCCCTAAGTCAGACAAGCGGATGGTAGCTATATTTCCTAATGAGTTTTTGCCCTCTTTTATCCTCTTCCTTTGACACAGACACCAATCACCAGCAGGGATGGGACATTAGCTAGATGGGCTTTTGTTCTGACTCTCTCTGGTCATACATATAACCATCATCACTGTCTTACCCTAAGTACAATAAATAAATATCATAGACATTGAGGCTAAAAAAGAACATAAAACTAGAATGAGATCCTGGCCTTCTTGTTTCACATTTTGTTGCTATGGAGGCTAACAACCACATGAGTTGTGCTTCTGACCTTTGCAATTAATTTGGCTGGCAACTAGTAAAATCGGGACTGTCTGGCTTTCTTTCCAATGGGCCTATGCTCAGAAGTTCAGAAACTAGGATGTGAACTTCTCACATTTGGTCTCAGGTGAAAATAGGTATTCTACATACTGCTCTATGTTCCTACAATCTTTAATCTTTTTTTTTTTTTTTTTTTTTTTTATGTACAAGCAGTTCTGTTCTCAACATCGCACTGCCAGATGCTGCCCACAACGTGCAGGGTGTGAGCAACAAGGCACTGACGTTGTACATGAAACTCTGCCCAAAGATTCCAACCCCAAATGGTATTCAGATCCAGATCTAGCCCTAACAAGATGCTGTCAGTAAGACAAAACCAGGCTGTCCATAGCTACAGGAGGGAAAACCCAAGACTCAGGCAGGTGCAAGAGAATGCAGATCTCTAGGACACTGTCCCATTTGGAGATCACTGAATTTTCCCATTGGAAGTCAGAGATCTCAAGAGCAAAATTAATGTCACTGACAATAATCTTGTTTTCTTATTTATCTCTCAGGGACACCTTTCATTAAATCACAGGTGCACCTGTATGGTGAGGTGAGCTGCCTGCTCACTTGCCTCTGCTGCCTATACCAGCCCTGGAGGTGCGCTGCCACTCATCCAAGGGAAGAGAAGGAGTGGCAGCCAAAGGCCCACCATTAAGTTTGATCATTTGAGAGGGAGGGGAAGTTTGCCAGAAATGCCAAAAAAACCTTCCATACAGGCTCTTTTATTCTCATCAATTAACTGATTAGAGGTGAAAACAGCTTTACAAGGCGATAGTGAATCCACTCCCAGAAATATTATTTCAAACCATCACTTCAGTATACTGCTCTCAAAGTTGCCTAGGAATCACAGAGACATTTTTATTAAACTACCTATTTGATTATTAAATCAAATTTTTGTCATACATGCTGCTCAGAGGCAGTATTAACGAATACTACGGGTAATTACTAAGCAGTGACATTCCATCAGGACAAAGAAGAAAGGTAAGACAAGGAATTTAATAGGAAGCCCTATCAAATTATATTTAAACTGTTTATACTCTTGGTATTTTTACAACTGGTTGTAATCCATGTTAAGAGGCTTCTGAAATGTGTAAGTCACAGACTCAATGCTGTAAACAGGGCTGAGCCCTTATCCCATCTCCAGGACAGCAACATGGCACCTCAACCCCATGCTGATACCAGAAGGTGCTGGTGGATGGCATAAGATCGCAGAGAAGATGATGCCTTCCCAGCCTGCCCCCTGCAATGGCATCATTTATCTGGGAAGGGGAGAGGCTTTTCCTTCCCATCCCCGTTCACATCAGGGCTACGTGCACCAGGAGAAAGTAGCAATTCACTTTGAAGGGAAGACGCATACTCTGATGGTTACCAGAACCTGGACTGGACTGGTCAGGAGTTGGGAAAGCTGCTGAGTATAAAATTATCAGGCCATCAGTGGTGTGCAAGATCACTAATGCTAAATTAACTTCGTGTTTCCAGAACCTCAAAGATATATGAACGTCAACCATCCATATTTAGAACTAAAATATTTGAAGTTTTGATGTTTATGTGCTTTTGAAGAGCCCACCCTTTACCTGACATAAAGTCATCTTTCCACGGTGAAACAAAGGCAGTGTAAAGCTCACCCAACTAGCTGTTGTAAAAGCATGTTCACATACGCTTACAAGAATGGCAAATATTTGCTAGTGATGTGCAAGTTTTTTTTTTACAAATAGTATTTGAAAGTATATTGTTCAAAGGCACACCTAAGACAATGCACAAAGGCAACCATAATTTCTGTTACAAACCCTATAGATAACAGAAGACATTAAGTGCATAATGGCTCAAGTGTGCTATACTGCGAGTGTTTAGCCCATTTCACGTGTCTCCTTACAGCCTTTTTCATACACTTGGCTCTGTGGTTCAGCTCGGTTGTATCCAATGATGAGTGATAATTGGAAGCCCTCCTCCTGCCATTCTCCAGAATGATACGGAAATTAATTCTTGTACACTGTGCATTGCATACACCAAGGGAAGTTGACCCTATCAATTTACATACACTATAGGGGCCTGCTATCACACTGCAGCCAGCAAACAGCTTCTCTTATCTAGGAAAGACCCTCATTTGTTATTTCTTGCTGAATACACCCACTCCCATTATTTCTGTAATTCTTTGCAATAATAGACCTTACCCTAATGAAACCCGCATTATGAGAAGGTTATAGTCCTGACCCAAAGACGATTAGCTCTGTGCTCTGTTATTGCTACATATGTAATTGTATAATTGATTTTAAAATTTACTTTTGTGTCCCCAAACCATAAAGCGAGCAGCCCATTAAGGGGGAGAAATATAATTAATATATCTATTAAAGTGGGGCAGGATAATATTGCAATTTTAGGATTATGCAGTGACACACATAAACCCAAGGAAGAAATACAAAAGTTGAGACTCTCAGCACACTTCACTTTAGGTAACATGCAAAGGATGTACATGTTCAGTATACAACAAGCAGCTCAGACACAGCCCTATAAGATGTACCTGGTAGGTAGGGGTCCAATTTTATACACAAGCCAAATGGACACTGGATTCTGCAGGCCTGAGCCTTTGTTAGTCTATGCTAATGAAGCTATGAAAATCTTTGTTTCCACATTATTTACTTCTATATGTATGCTTGACTGTGCATCTAGCACAATGTGAATGCTATTCCCCCCAGTCAATAGATCCATGCCAGATAATTTACAGTTTGTGTTTCAGTAAATCTAAATAAATAAAAATAATCTAAATAAATAAAAACATATGCAGTTAGCACCACATATTTTTTAACTTAAGTAATTTTTCTTCATTTACACCTAGTCCATTCTGTCTAATCTACTGACAGTTTCCCATCATCTAAAGCAATCTGAGGCGTGGAGATCCCTGCCTTGTCTTAGGTATTAAGATGGGGACAATTTCTCTCTTCAGGCCAAGCACTGACCTGCACTAAAGACTCCACCTGTGTGCACGTGTAAGCCCACAGTGAAATGTGGCCTTTCACCATGCAACAGTCCTATTAGCACTTGCACAGTAGCAGCCTAGACTAGGCTGGGACCTCCTCAAGCCAGGGCAGGTTTTGCACTAAGAACAACAGAAAAGAGGGACCTGGCAGTGGGGAAGTGAGAGAGAAAAGATCTGCTAGTGAAGTCTGCCAGAGACCACCTCAGCATCATTCCCCAGCGAGCTATGCCGGGGAAATCCAGCTGACTAGGACACAGCGTTCAAGTATGACTTTAGAGATGAGGTGAGTACCAGCTAGCCTAGATGCATTTCTTATGAACTCACCTGCTATCACAAAAGTAATTTTGGTGGACTCCATCACTGGTTCCTGCGCTCGTTCTGTAGCAGCAGCCTAGCACCTACAATGAGATGTTGCAGCAGAGCCCTCAGCAGCAGGGATTCACTTTCTGTAGCCAAAACACGGGCATCTAGTGTTATTTCATGAGTCCCACATGCTGCTCAGGATGGCAGCATGTGTCTCATGGGTCTTGGCACCATAGCTGGCAGTCACTTGTGGCTTCCCTAAGGACACCTGAAATAGCACCAATACCTGGGGGCAGCTGTGTCATGTCCCAAGCAACTTTCTGACAAGAGCAGTGAGCTTCTGTCAAGGAGGTTATTGACTCTGAGGGTGACATTTATCTCATCCTCAGTTGGCGTCAACTGCGGGCACTGGGTCTACATTACAAAGTCTGCTCTGAAAACTGAAACCATCCCAAAAAAGTTCTATATCGTAGACCTACAAAAGAAAACTTGAACATCCTAAATCAATGGAATCATTTCCAGCAGCTTCTGCCTCACCTGGTTCTGGCTTAAAAATATTATATTCAGGAGTCAGGGTCTTTCCCCATTTTTAGACAAGTTCATGTACCCACTCAGAATTCTTCATTATCAGAGATTCATTTCACATGGACAGGCCTCTATTGGATTGGATTTGTGAGATAAGTTAAGGAAAAGGCAGTTGTGTAATTTGCACACAAAGTGGTTGGAATTGATCTAAAACAAACCTTTAACTTTCAAACTGGTTTAAATGGGGGAAGGACCATTGGATAATTACATCATTTAACACATTGATTGTCTAAAAGTCAATTCTAATGATTTCAGAAATAGAGGGCATTGTGCTTTCCTCATTTTTAAGGAAAGATTTTTGCTCAGTGCAGAGGAGTAAATGGTGAATTTTTTAAAAGAGACAATATAGAAGAGCTGAAGAAAACAAAAGTTTCATTATGCCAAACAAGGCTTATTTCACAAAAGCTAAAAAAAAAAAATCAATGGGACACAATTAAACTGGGTGCATCTCCCCTTACAGTACAACAAAGTAAAAGAAACTTACATGACCTGTGTGTATTCAGAATACGTAATTAAAGAGGTACTTGGTATTGTTAGTCTGACCACATCTACATTTACTTTGAAGCTATGCATCCTCTCTGTTATATTTGATCATTGTCACTTGATCATTAATTAAAAGGTGCCACACTCAAAAGCCGTAAGATTAAATTTTCTCTTTTTTTCTCTAGTTACTTATACAACACTGTTTCTCTATCAACCAGAATACAAAATATATGAATGTGTCACAAAGGACATTGATAACCATATTTTGCATTTATGTAAGAATTCGGACCATTGGAGGGCAAACTCTTCCTATTACTCGTATGGTTAGCCAAGTGGGATTCTTTGCATACGCAATGGAAAACTGAATTTTAGCCCTGGATCTCAAGACCCTTAGAATCCACTGTAATAAAAGTTGCATTCATTTAACTGAAGGAAGGTTCTTAAATCAATGTAGTCACACCACTGCAAATCCACGTGGACAATCTTAAATCAATTTGAACCTGGCTTATTTCAATTTGGCTTAATTCAGAAAGAAATCAATTTAAGCTGAAGCAATATATGCAAAGTTTACATTATGTAATAGTGTGCAAAAAAGGCATTTGCAATAGTTTAAGCAAATCAACTTGGAAAGGAACTTCAGGTGCTGCCTACATTTAGAGCACTTCACCAGTATGGAAACACTGGCAGCTCTGCGCTTCCAATGTAGCGTTAAGAATATCAGAGAAACTTTGTTTCTTACTGGTACACTAATTTCATTCCCATCAACAAATAATTATTAAGCTTAAATTCAGGTTTTCTTGTGTAATGACTTGGTTAGCTCTGCCTAGGTTGTGTGCCTTGCATTCCTATGGGCACAGATACAAGCCCACAGAAGTCTGCTTGGTAGATTTGGCCTTAAATAAACTTGTGTAAAACTGAAAAGGTGTCAGCTTTTAGTTCCCTCATAAGGTCCCTAGGAATTGTCTCAAAACTCTGGCGATTAAACTGAAGACAACAGATGTCATAAGATGATGTAAAGTGGCTCTTCCTGATGCTAAAAGAGGTTCACACAAACACCAATGCTGGAAGAAATTCAGAACTTGACAAGCCCATTTAGAGGTAGGTACTACCGTATTTGGAGTTCAGAAGTGCTGTGTTTCTGTAATGTCTTTTGAGCAGTGTGATGTCCGGGTTTCCTTTAGCTGGATCTCAGGTGACTAAGTGGATACAGTCAGTTTTATACAAAGGCACTGCAGATTTTCAGCTTGCAATAGTCATGCAGTCTCCTCATTCAATCGAAGCACAGCGATGAGTGATCAACAGAGGGCCCAGATTCTCCCAAGATTACATCAGTGAAACCCATACTACAGGGGATCTTTCTAAGAGCAAATAAGAACATGAGATCTTGGGTTGGTTTTCTGGTAGAATGGTAGATTTTTTGCAGCATAAATATGTGACAGCTCATTAGTGGGCAAAAAGAATCTCCATACCCTGTTCCCTCTGTGTAACTGTACATATTCAGACAAGCAGTCAGCTATCAGTGCACTGAGGTAAATGCCTGCAGGTAGTAGAAAGAGCTTCTTTGAACCAAGGAAGGTTTTTGTCAGAGTGTAGTTAGACATTCCTTTAGGTAATGGAAATTTTAAAACCCAAAATATTCAAAATTTACTTTTGGAACTTGTGCCTGGCATGTTTAAAGCTTTCTTTTGAAGGGAATTAAGGTCCTGTCAAAAATCCAGTTTTCTTGGTAGAAAATGAATTAAAATTGCCCATTTCTAATTTGGCAGTGAGATCTGACCTTACTGAAGCAATCAAAAAAATTTCAGATAAAAAGAAAATCGGGGGTGCTCCTTCATGTCATAGGACCTTATCTGTCCTTTTGTCCATTTTTTGTACTACACAGAGGGTTTGCATTGCTTTGATAGGATGGGTCTTTGTGCTGTTGGCATAGAGATGAACTTTGTTTCTCACTTTGTCATCCATTTACTTCAGAAAAAGAATTAAAAAAAAAAAAAAAAAAAAAAAAGATGACTGAGTTTTACTTTCCTAAAAAAATCCACAGGGAAAACTAACATGGCAGAGTAGAAAACAGGGAAGGTGTGTCATACAGTAAGCATTCTAAGGATGTTACAGAACTCCTGCATAAATTGTGTATAAAACCTCCTTTTGTGATATTCTTTGCAATGGACAACAGTGCTACTGTCTCATGGAGCTGAAAATGCTTTTCTTTATTGTAGGTTCAAAGGAGCACATCAGTGGAAACATCCTTACTCATGAAGTGGCTGGAGGAGGGGAAAGGACATACTCTGTACTCAGCGGTTGCTTGTAGCAAGGGTCAAGGACTTAACTCAAAGGCACCAACTATTCCCTATGCTTCAGAAAACATCCCTCAAACTGTCCAGAAAAAATGACAGTGGAACACTTTTCCATCTGGATCTCAGGATTCACAGATAAGATTGTGGAGAAAAACTTGGCAAAAAGTTTCCTATCCTAACATGTAGAAGTTCCTGGCAAAAATCCACTATGGTACCGTAAACTTAAGACCTGCAAGACATCCCAACAGCACGATTTTGGTACTGCTGCCCATTGTGTTTGCTGAGTGACTGCAAAGCCTTTTCCAGAGGCTGAGCAGCAGCAAATTCCAGTGTTTCAGGCTCAGTGTTTTCTTACCTCAACCATCTGCAAACACTCGGCAGTCTGTCTTTGCTCTTCCAGTGCTGGCATTGCATCCACCTGCAATTTATCCCATTTTTATAAAACAAGAAGACGACTTCTACCCACCTCCTCCCTAGCTGCTTTCCACCCCCACCTGGAGAACCAGGCAGCAATGTGGCAGGGAAGTCTGCACCGATGCTCCAGCCATGCTCTCTATCAACACCGAAATGTCAGCAGAAAACATGTTTGCAGAAGTGACAGCATTATCTGGGTACTGACAGATTCTGTCTTATGGACATGGCCAATGAAACAAGCAAACAGCAGAGAAAAGGGGTAAGCTGTAAACAGTACAGGGCAAGTAGCAAATGCTACAGAAAAGGTATTACACCTTTTGTCCCAAATAACAAATGGAGACTGCAGAAATCCTACATTCTTCATCTTATCAACATGGAAAAATA
Source organism: Athene cunicularia (assembly GCF_003259725.1). NCBI lineage: Eukaryota > Metazoa > Chordata > Aves > Strigiformes > Strigidae > Athene > Athene cunicularia. The sequence continues at coordinate 7,265,290 of NW_020799098.1, read as the reverse complement.
CAGACAGCCACACTATTACACACAGTGTTATAAGAAGGCAAGAAGACATCTATTTGTTCTGAAATTCATCAGATAGCTTCAGTAAATCACATGTCAAAATATTTTTTTAAAGTGAGGGGTTTGGGAAGTGTTTCTTTTACTTATGTTAAGCTGAATAAAACAAAACATATGAAATAAACTCAGATGCTTAATCATGGAGACAAAACCGAGGAAGATTATTCTGCTTAAAAAATATGGTTGCAACTTGCAAATGCATTTTTAGAGGTTATTTTATTGCAAAGTGTCCTGTGAAGAAATATCATTAAAATTATGGTGAACCATGCACATTACTCATTGACGAAAATTATTATAGAGAGTTTGAAAAGTTAGGCTATTTAGCAAGAACTGAATTGTCCTAACAGCCGAATGTTGTGATGAAACCATTCTCCTACCATTGCTTGGCCATCAATCACTTATAACAGCAACTGTGTGGTGGGATGATGCATACTGCTTCAGGCCATGAGAAAACCCAGATCCTTAATTTTGGTAATTTAGCGTGCTAACTGGTCTAACTTGATAGTCTCAAAGTATTTTCTTTGCCCATAGAGAAGCATGGATAACTACACCTAGCCTGCCATGGGTCAACGGGTCTCTGCAGGGTGGGTGCAGGGACCATTTCCACGCCCGTCCATGGGGACACTGGTTTTCAAGCCTACCTCTTAGCAAAAACCCCCCAAAACAACAGCAGGAAATATTTGGGAGAGAAAGAGAAGAAAAGGGAAAACAGGTATCTCTCAGATTCAAACTTGAGGGATAGTTTGGCCCAAAAATCTATTTGCATGGAGGTCAAACTTTTCTTGTTCTTTTTGGAGTCTGCAGTAAAGGCTCCATGCCATTCATTCAGCAACTGGGTGATCGGGTTCTAGTAACCAGATGCTACAAAATGTGTGAAGCACCCATGATCTAAAATACAGAGCACCAGAAACTGTCTAAAGTTAGGCATCCAACAGGGGTTTGGGAGGGAATGATAGTATCTTGGGAGATCTGCAAAATCAGGAACTGGGGCAGGCAAAGTTCAAACCCATGAGGACACACAGAAAACAACACAAAAATCTCATGAGGTTCAAACAGACAAAATTCAAAAGGACAGATAAACAAGGTGCTTAAAAATATGTTAAGAACAATTACATTCACATTCTTTTTATCATCTGAAAACTAATACCTCTTTTGGACTACAATTAAATCCACTTATTGGTCAAAAAACACCCAACAAATGCAATTATTGAAAAGAAAAAAAAAAAAACAGAATTTGTTCAGGGCACAAGTCACCATTCTTCAGCCCCAGCACTCTGCAGGCTACCTGCCATAGCCTTGCAGTCTGTCTGCTAAGCCTGCCATGACTGGGAAAACATTCCATCTACCGGCAACTAGAAATAAACACCACAAAGAAGCCGATTCCCTCTGGTCTGAACTGCCATCTATTTCCCCCCCCTCAAAAAAATTTTGCTCTAAGTGTAGGTTCCCTGCAACTGGAATATCAGAGTGCCACAGGTGGCACCTTGAAACAAAATGGTGTCTGTGTTTTAATTGGCAAGAGAAAGAGCTTCATTATAAGCCAAGTCTATATATATCTCTGCAGCCACTCAGACATCTGTAACAGCACCAGTACTCTAAGTACATGGAAGCAAACTTTCTATCTTTTTTCTGTTGCATGGACTGAAAGAAATCAAACTGCTGAAAGGTATTGCTACTATCAGGAAAATAAACATTAAGAGCAATTGCTAACAGTTAATAAATACCTTGTAGACAGGCTCTCACTAAATAATGTACCTCTCCAGTTTGTTTTTGAAGGCAATGTGAATGCCTGTTTGCATCATCTGAGCAAGCTCTTGAAACAGTGGCTGGTGGTACACTTGCAAAATTAAACAGGCTCTTGGTGAGGAAGAGCAGCAAATTCTGCTTGGGTTTCAGCTCTGTTTGTTGCTCAGTGGGCTGAAGGACGCCATTGCTTTATGCCCAAACACCTTTCTGATAAATGCAGATCGGTATTAGGTGCTCTCATGCGCTTTAGATACTTAATTCTAAAGTCCTAAAATCTTAGAAGTGCAAAATTTATTAGATGGGTTAAAAAAAAACCCCAAAACAACACAACCCTACACACAAAGAATATCTGAACAAATCTTTCCACTGAGCTTAGAAACACCTTTGCTACTTCTCTCTGGTAGGGTAGGCACCCTAAACACTGCAAACTTAATAACTGGCACCATCAGCTACTCACACCGATGATCACTTGTTCACCTGAGCAGTCAGAGGTTAAGGAAGGCCATCGTAACTGTTCCGCTGGGTACATGTCCCTCGGTGCTCAAAGGGATGGCATCACCCAGTCCTGCACGTTGCTTGCTGCAATTTGATATAAACCGATGTAAAATAATAAAAGTAATATTTCTGAAAAAGGGATTTGCTAAAAGCAGGATTGAATGATTTCAAACACAGCTTCACTCAAAGCTCAGAGACACAGTAAAGACAGAGCCAATGGAGAACAGTTACTATTATTTAGTTGTTACATTTTGCAATCTATATTCCAGTTATTTTTGTTCTCCAGCTCTTGTAAAGCAATTGTGTCATTCAGGGGTGATTCCCCCCACCTTCTCCTTGCCCCCAGGGCTTGCATATGCTTGACACTACTTGGAAAACTGACTAACAGGGTGTTCACTTTTACCAGGCCATTAATTGATAACACTTAATTAATCTGCCGTGTGAGAGATCAAATGAAGATTGTGTCCCACAACCAGAAACATATATTGACTTTGTTATTCCAATTATGTGTCTGACCAGAACAGCCCTTTGGTATAAGACTTAACCTTTGCATCACCCTCAGCGCAGAACTAGATCAGCTGCTAGGGATCTGACCTGAAAAAGACCTTGACACTGCTGGAGCTCTATATGTGCTTGAAAATGTTCCACCTTGTGCTTGTCATAGCCAGCGTTCCTGTTGTCATTCGCAATTACATTTGTGTGTGTTGGACACGATTCTCTGATAAGAAGCTGATAATTAGCAGGAAGCTCTGATTACAATTCACTGTTTCACAGTGGCACACATTTTTGTTTATTTTGTTTTGGTTTTTTTTGTTGTTGTTGTTTTTTTTTTCTTTAAAAAATGCTCGGAAAGGAGCTATTAGTTTCAGCAGCAATTGGGTAAGTGCAGCAGACAAAGAGAGCAAATTGCCTTTAGCAGACAATTTATAAATCAGCTGTAGATTTCCAACTCAGTTTTTATTTTTGTTTCCCTGGGTTATCTTCCACTAAATTGATGGGCAACATCATCAGAGGTAGTTTTGGTGTAATTTACCATAAGAAAACATAATTAAAAATATATTCATCAGATTTCTTGTAGCTTTCTCCAAGGATAGTGAGTAACAGCAGCATAAGAAGGAGTAGTAATTCACCTTCTCTATGTGCTAATTTTGCTACTTTAAATCCATGTTTCTTCTCCCATAGAAGTCAGTATAAAATCTAGAGCAGACATACCCAAAACTGCGTAGCAAATCTTAGTTAACATCCACTGGCCATGAACATCACATACCATTTTGTCAGACATGGATTTGACCAGGATATGGATGGCTATTTTATGGTGCAATTTTCTTTAATGTACCCTTTCTCCAATAACACCTTTTCCAACCAGAGGTAGAGGACAGCATACAAATGTGACTATGAATTGCACAAAGATGCATTCTTCAGGAAAGAAGTCAAAATACAGTAATTTTTATTAAAAAAAAAAAAAAAAAGTATTTTAAGCCAAACATTATGAGGTCGTAGAACTTGACAATATTACTTGCTGGCATAGGAGGGGAAAAAAAGTAGACTGGTAGCTCAGAGATACCTATGAATAACAAAAAACACAGAGAATGAGACCATTTCAGATCCTCCATTGTGTCTATTATTACAATCTAGTGTGGTGTAAAACTGCTTTTGGTTCTAACTGATGTAAAACCACTGAGGTAGCTCTAAACTCAGATAACTCCAAAAATTTCAATATAGAGAGGTACAAGTTTAAAGTTTCTTTAAGAAGGCAGGGCATCAATCTGTTGTATTAGCAAATAAAAATATGATGTGCCTAATACCTCATTGTTATTTTCATCATCAACATTATCATATGAGGCTCTTGCCCCTAGTCTGGTGTCTTTTAAACAGGGTTGCTGAACAGTGTTCAATAAAATACTAATTTCTTTGCCACACCCCCACAAAACAAACAACTGTCAAACTGTTTAATTGTCTTGATTAAATCCCATAAAATTCCAGTAATGAAAAAATGCGCAAGCTAACAATAACTCACATGTTCAGCAGCGGTCTCTGAAATATTTTGTTTCCAAAGTATTAACCAAGACACAGAGTTTTCTTACTCTTTCCATAACATGCAGTAGGGTCTTTTAACTTTTATCTGGCTGGGTACCTTGGCAAGCAGCAGGGCTGCGCAGAGGGAATGCCTACAGAAGGTACCATTTGGAAACATCAGTATGGTACCCAAAAGTGCTGTAAATCAACTGCAGCATGAACCCCCAAGAAGCACTCCTAATGTTGGGGTGAATCTTGAACCCACAGGCTTCTGGCTGAGATACAGAAACACTACCAAATGAACCAAAGGCAAATGAGAAACATTCAAAGATAAATGAATATATGCCAAGGCTTATGTGTGCTATCAAGCAATAAATACTCTAGGAGTAGGAAGTGCAAAAAGTAATTAAGGTTAAGAAAGAGGCATATGCAAGCTATAAAACATTAGGTAGAGAGGAGGACTAGAAAGATTGCAGAAGGAAGTTAAGAGAGTGTAAAGAAAAAAATTAATACAGGAGGCAGAGGAAGAGACAGTAAGGGAGATTGCATGAGAGGTTAAGATAAATAAGAAGATAATTTTCAACTCTGCAAGGTTCAAGAGTCAGATGTTGAGAGAAATGTCTCTAAGAGATGGCAGAGAAATTCTCTTCTAAAAAGCAGACATTGTGCTAAAGCAGATCAAAATCCAGTATTTCTAACTCCACATTTGGACTGTCCCTGTGGATTCTTGGGGTAATAACATACACATGTTGGATAAAATAGTGCAGCTTGCACAAGAGGCTGCAAATTGACCAACCCGCATGTTGATATATTATTATGGCTGTCCTTTGTAAGGACAAATGGATAAACTGAGTTTGATGTGAAACCAGGAACACATTAGAAGGGTGGCTTCAAGTATTTGGAAGGATGTCAAGAGACAAGGTGTAAACAGGCCAGGTGTGGCAAAAAGAAACTTAAAAGCCTTGGAAAAATTCTTTAATATTGGCCAGTCATATCAGTGACAATGACATTTTAAGTGCCAGAGGGAGTATCAGCTCTTCTGCACTTAGACGACTTAAGTTGAACATAATATGGTCAGAATACCATGGGTGGCTGTTGAGGGACCTTTTTTATCCTGTTCTTGAATGTGTTGGTATTAACTGAAGTTACTAGCCCTAGCATGTAAGAACTAGTATCTTTAAGCATGAGGCTGTGTAAGCACACAGAAGGGCACTTTCACCTGCAAAATCTATATTCAAATGATCTGTGGGAGAAAAATTCCCTGGCAGAACAACAAAAACAAAAGTATCTCCTCTTTCTACCAGTAATGGGAAGGGGGCTTTTGAAAGGTGATTCTTCTGTAACATATTTCTCTCCCCATCTTGAGTATTCTTGGTTCTTAATATTTCCTATGTAAATATTTTTTTTCAGTGTTTTTATTGATGAGTCCTAAAGTGTATCATTTACCAAAGTTTGAAAAATACTGCTAACAGGGCACTTACTGGTACATGGACAGTGGTGGAGATGGCAGCATTACCTCTTTGGCTGGAGTCTGGTTAATGAAGCAAAGAAAAAAGTTGGCTGAGGCTGTGACTGGCTTCCTTCTTGTTCTCATTATGTCTGACCACTTTAAAAAAAAAAAAAAAGTGACTGTATATTCTAACACAGCCTGGTCACCTTTGGCACTGGGCTGAGGAAATGAGACTTCACTGAGACAGAAGACTCCCACAAAAAAAAGTGTGAAAAATTGAAATGACAAGGTTGTGTTGATAGCTTGTTGAATGAATGAAGGGAATGAATTGAAATTTACATTTATATAGCACCGCTCATCTACACTGTATCGCTCAGGACTAAGGAGTTTGCAGCAGACTTACTTTGCCAGCACAGCTGCACTGGGGAATAAAGTAGAATAGGACCAAATATCATTTTCCCAGAAACAGACCCTACAAAAATAGTGGAGAAAGGCAAGAACCTGTATAAAGCTTAAAAAGGGTGGAAAGCAGGGAACAGAAAGTAGAGCACTTCAAGCATGGAAGATTAAGAATTGAGGAAGGTATTGAAAAATATTTTCAAGTTTAGATCATGATTCCGGGAATGCAACAAAGTAACGAATACAAAAAAATTAAACTAATCATTTTATCTGTTCCAATGCAGGAACAAGTATCCTAGCATTCCTCACCTTCTAACAGCAAAAACCTACAGATACGCGGATTCAGTAACTCAGCTGTTGCATTGCTGCCTGTCCTTAAAGTTAGAAAGTTCTTTCTAAAGTGTAACATAGGTTTTCTTCATTTCATTTCATTTAAGTCTATTACTTCCTAATCAGTTCTTGCTGAACATGAGGTCCAACTGAAGAAACTGATCACTGTCCTCTTGATAACAGCTTTTTATATACTGGAAAGCTGGAATCCCGTCCGTGTTGGTCCTTGGTATGGCTAAAGGGTGAGGCAGTACTTACCTTTAATGACTCGTTTTGCCTATATATCGTGTTACTTTTATAATATGAGAATATAGCACTGTTTGAGGGTCTAAACTGAGATCTTTCCTCTGTGTGTTCGATCCACGCAATTGTATGCTGGACGTTTGGGAGACAGGCTAGCAATTGCTGCTGTACACTCAGTGATGCACAAGGAGAATTTACCCAAATAACACTCAGCAACCCATGGAACCCACATATTATTCACCTAATTCATCCGCCAAGGTCTCCACTTTCTGGTGCAATAAAAATGGTTGGATTTCTGCATAATTCAGTGCTAAATAAAGTCGTTCTTCAAAATGCAGCAGAACACATGGAATGCAGAACACATTGCATTCTTCCAATCTGTTGTGAATTTTAGGGCTATTTGGGAAATAGCTTGACCAGTATGTCCACCAAGAGTACATGCAGCAGAGCTTTCTCCTTCCCCTACACCAAAAATTGTACCAGTTTGACCCAAAACCATGAGATTTCAAAACACTGATGCACAATTAATTTTTTTTTTGATGTGACATTGTTAGCTGGCCAAATACAGATCTATGACAAAGTTGCATGGCTCATACGAGACACCTACATAGTATCATCCCGTATCTTCTACAGGCTGAAAGCTGAATCCCACACGAACTGGACACAGAGACATGCAAGTCCCAGCTTTCAAAGCACTCGCTCCCACATTTCTTTCTCCCGTTCTCCTCTCTCACTTACCACAGTGGTTTCCTGACAATATTCCCTGACTGTCCCTAACATTCAGCTCTTATCCTTTGGCCTTCAGGGCTGAGGTGCAGCCTCCCTTCCAGCCCCCCATTTACAAACACCAGCAGCTCCCCAAAGACTCAGACTACTTTCCTGCTTCCCCAATTTTCTGAGCACTCATCTCCAGAGGAAAGGTTTCTTGTGAGCTGCAACCTTTCTGACCCATCTGTTTTCATGAAGATGGTGATGGGCAGCTAATAGCAAGTGCCTGCTGAGCTCAGCTCTGCTGCTGCATCCGAGTAAGCCAAGGAGGCCAATGCTGCTGCCAAGAGCATCTCAGACTGCAGCCCAAAGAGACATGGCAAGGCAGCATGCAGTACAAAACAGCATGAGTACTGGTACTATTAAATCACTCTTTGTGGCTCTTTTTACCCAGACGAAAACACTACTACTTCACAAGTACGAATTAATACACCAACGTTTGTAACAGTCTTAGAGTCCATAGAGATTAATTTTACCATTATAACATTCTTATTTAGTTATTTTGCACAACAGTGGTAGGACCTTGTTCCTCAACATTAACCTCTCTGCATTGTAATATAGCACCAGAGAAGAGAGTTTTGCTTAAGTGCTAAACACTACTTTTTAAAAAGAGGTTCTTTAAGTTTCTAAAAGGTTGGGGTTTATTTTACAACAAAAAAGGACTCACAGAAGACCAATGACTTCCCACTCAGATCTGACATGTTATACAGATGGGTTCTGCTGATGACTCTGACAAAGGCACTCTACATGAAACCAAGAAACTGGCTCAATTTTGCTGGAGGGAAAAAAAAAAAAGGGAAAAAAAAAAAAAAAAAAGAGAGAGAGCGAGCAAACCTTCCTTTCTTCTGAACTTTGTCTACTTTGTAAGTTCTTTCAATTAGCTCACAGTGAAATGGGGCCAGGTTTGCAGGCAGAGATAAACACAGAAGATTACAATAGCTCAGAAAGAAAGAATACAAATAAGGATCTCCGCTGAAGCAGGATTTAAATAAGTGGAAATGTTACTATTGCTCTGGAGGTGAAACTAAAGATGAGAGAAAAATGTTAAACTAAACTTCAAGGGTAAATCAAATGGTTTTCACCTTGATAGCAGACTCATGGCCTGAGTTATGAAATATTGGGATAATATACCTATATTGGGATAATACAGTTGGAAGAAGAAAATCCATGTGTATAGGATTCAAATTTTGAAAACTACATTAAGTAGAAACAGTCAAGGCTGGCAGACAGACAAAGGGCAGAGGGTTAAAGAAATAAGGAATATGTAAAACTCTGTTGAGTACACATAGTCCATACTCATAGAATCACAGAATCATTTAGGTGGAAAAAGACGCTTAAGATCATCAAATCCAACTGTGAACCCAACACTGCCAAGGCCAACACTAAACTATGTCCCTAAGCACCAGGTCTACACATCTTTTAAATAGCCCCAGGGATGGTGACTCAACCACTTCCCTAGGCAGCCTGTTATTCTGAGACATACTTAAAAGATGAGGCAAAAGAAGAAACTGTGAGTGAGTGGCAAGTTAGGGAGGATTGAAATGTGAGAAAGCTGTCTTAACTTCATCATTAGAAAAGTAAAAGGACACAGTTTTGGAGTAGGGACAAAGAGACAAGAGGAATATAGCACTGATTAGTGACATCAGATCCTTTCCAGAGGTACAGCTGGGTGGAAAAGAATTATTTCCTCACATAAGAACTGGGGAAGTCATTTGCCACACTATAGGAGGAACACTTACTGGAAACCAAGAAGAAATCTGGCAAGACATCTGTGCTAGGAGTAATGGTAGGACTTGGAGATAGGACATTGATTATTAGGGGACAGGCCTAAAGACTTGCTTATTTGCCCAGTTCCCTAAGAAAACAGAGATATCAAAATCATACCACATCTGCAATCACATCGTACCAGGCCTGCTGCCAGACCTCATACATGCCCAGCACTCATGGAAATATCTTGCATACAGAAAGAGAGATGCTAATGTAATTCTGGGCAACTGAGAGCAAGGTAACTCTGGGAAACCTGAAGTGGCTGATGAGAAAGGAATATTTTGTACCAACCACCTCTGAGAATACATGGAGGTGAGTGGGTGAGATATTGTAAAAACCTCCAAATAGCCAGGTACTGAGAAAGAGGCAGCAGCAAGAAGGCTGAGGTTAAACTGTGCCAAGGAAACAACAAAGACAAATCCAAACTCGGCTCACCAGAGCAGGAAGGAGGGATGCAGTGCTAGGCTGGGGAAAACTGTCAGGCCTAGGACAGCTTGTTAGACAAGGCTCTCAGGCAGCTCATGAAAATTATAAAGTCTGTATGCTCATCTGGCATTAAACCGAGCTTCCCAGTTGCTCCCCTGCCATCATTTCTTCTGGGGACATCTGGAAGTGTCCTGGACCTACCTGGTTTGTGCTCAGAAGTGAGAGCACAGATGGTGGACCAGATGTAGAAGACTCTGGAATGTATTCGCTAAGAGAAAAGAGAACTGTAGATGGCTCCAATTGGTGTTGAAGGTTCAGCAGGGAGAGAAAGGTCATGTATTAAATGTATTAAATGCAAATTTTAGAAAGGGAAAGGAGTGAGGAAATTGGACGCCTAGGGAAAGCACAGATAAGCTGAATAAACAAAATATAAAGAGCTATCATGGCAGTCACATGCCTGCACAAAAGAAAAATGCTCTTCCAAAAAACAGATTCCCTATTAAGTGATTTTGCTTGATTTTTTCACGCCACTCATGAGTTATCAATCTCCCCACCCATAAAGACAAATGTCATATCAGCCCTAACCCATCAGCTATTCTCAATTTATCACCATTTAATATATATTAAAATGCTCTTACGTCTGATTGCAAAAACAAACAAAATAAGGCAACATAAATCAAAAAGAAAGGGAAAGGGAGATGAGGAGGCTGGAGAGACAGAAGGGAGATCTGCTTCTCAAAAGAATGGATTTTTTTCTCTTGATCTTTGCATCAAGCTCTCAAGGCCTCTCCACCACAAAAAATACTCCAATGGTCTTACACCATAAATCACATCAGTAGTTTATTAATCCCCGCACAACAGAGAAACAAATGCTCAGCCATGGAAGGAGAGTGGGGAAGCTGCAGAGAGTAACAAACTCAGCAACCCTATGTGTGTCTCTCTCTCTCTGATCCCATTATAAACTAACACAATATTTTTCTCCAATTTTCAGTCGGTATTGCAGCTCGCAGCAGAAAAGATACTGAAAGCAGCAGGAGCCAGGCAGGGGTGTCAGACTTCAGAGCGGACACTGCCTTGGGACCTGGGGGGGCCAGTAAATCAGTGCACGCTTGTCAACAGCTCCAAGCTGCAGGAATTACTCAAGCGAAAATAACAAATGGCTGTCATTGTGGAGCCAAAAACCTGTGATTATAATTATCACATCCCCAGTGACCTTGCATAAACTTTAATCCCTCTCCAATGGAGCATTTAAATAGCCTGCATCTACTGGCAGGGGACCGTGTCCCCTTAGTTGAAAATACAGAGACTAGGAAAGAAACAAGCCACAAAGAAACCACCAAGCTCCTCTGTGTCTTACAGCTTGTATTAAAGAGTTGTACAAGAAAAGCCCTGTCACTGTCATTTTAATTGATATTATATAGTCATCCAGAATTCAAAATGCCATGGTGGTATCCAAACTCAGCTAAGCCCAGCACCAAGCATTTTAATCAGATGAAAAGGTCAAATAACATCAAGTTTTCGTCACTGCATTCAGTGGGTCACTGGGCTGAGAAAGTGAGTGTACAAGGTGTGGGGACGGGTTGTTGAGTTAAGAAATCTTCAGGGAGGCAACCTCCTTCCTCCTTGGAGAGGTTAGTTCACACTTGCAGGTCCCACCATGATCAAGACTTGAATGAAATGCTTCAGCTATGGTTAAAGCCCTTTTTTTCCACTGCTAAAATCAGTGGAAAACTATTTGGGTTTTGATGTTACCCCTTACAGACAGAACTGGATAACTTCGATTACAGAATTAAGGACTGTTATTTACTAGCATCCTGTTCTACTTTTCTAGGTTGTAAAGGTACTTCCATACTATATACACAGGTGCTGCAGAAAACCCTAAAAGCTCTGAATCTGGGGAAATGAAATATTTTGATTCTAAAGGATTTCATAGCCCTTGTATTTCTGATCCTGAAAGGATCCTTTTAGGGAAAAAAAAATCTATCCATGCCAAGTCCTCGAAAGCATAGTAGTTGCAGGAATTTGATGACATTGCTTTGAAACTGTATGAACAAAGTTGCTTCATGATAGCCTGATTACTAGTTCACAGGCCACAGGATTTGTTACACCTGCAAACCAGGTCATTTCCCCCAGAAGCAAGCACCTGCTCTCAGCAGAGCTCCCATGAACAGGCAACCAACACATGTGGGTTTAAAACACAAGACATTTTGTCTTACATACATGTGTTTGCTGTGTCCAGCATGTGCTTTGCACAATGGTATCACGTAACGGTGATTCTATTTTTTTCGATATTGTTGCAAGAAAACAAAACGAACTTATTACTGGAAAAGAGGTTTGCTAGTTGCACAGGCTTGTCATAGATTTCAGAGATAGTACATCAGAAAAATTACACATTCAAATCAGCAGTCATTTTAACAAATTCAAAACATTAAAAATAGATAAATCAGTGTAACAGTAAGTCTTATGGGAAAGTCACTTATTGATATAGGGCAATATTTAAGCATTTCTTTATTTAAGCATTTCTTTATTAGTGTGTAGACTGGTTTATGTACTGCTCACCTGTGCTTCTCTGTGTTAAGTAAATTAAGTAAAAGATATCTACAGCAAGAGGTGTATTTCCTAAAAATAGGAAATTGTACTGTCTAGGAAATAAAGAAATACTTGAAACAGAGTAGTTCACGCCCACACTAAGAGTTTTAACCTTTAATGTGGAATTAGAGATAAAAGTAACTAAGAAGCAGCCTTAGTACAGTTAAAGGGCTACAGTGGACCACAGAGGTGCTTAGTTATTTAGGTAATTTTGCAAGTCAATAAAACCCCAGTATATATTACAAAGGGAGGATTTCTTCCAAGCAGCTGTGTTAACCTAAACCATATGTCCTGGCAAGCCTCTAGCAAGCTTTCCTAAGCCAGCAGTGTCAGCCCCGCTCGACAGTGCATTTGAAAACATGGCTAGAGCTAGCACAAGTCTCCTCGTTGCTCTGTGACTGGATTAGGATGTTCTCTGGACCAGAGAGACAGTGAGAGAGACAGCCAGAGCCTCAGGGAGCTTTGCATCCCTGTGACACTCAAAATAGGTGGTAGCACGAGTGAGACAGCTCTTTTCAGCCAGTGGCACAGAACAGGAACTGGACTGAGTCCAGGTGCCTTCACAGCCTGTGACATCAAGGCCACTCAACAGCCACCACGTAGTACCAACTTCCATCAGCCTCATTTGTTTAAAATTAAAATTCTCCATTTGCATCACTGCTACATAAATACACTAAATATCGTGTAATAATAGCTTGAAATGTTTCTCCTTTAGTCAGGAATCATTCCAAATGCCTTCTTTTCTCATTAGCAATATGATGCAGCTGCCCAAGTTTAGAGCTGCATTTTCTGTGTCTTTCATGCATGAAGATTTGGCAAAATTCCTGTATTTATTCCATATACTGGGGATGAATTGTCACCAATTATCTCTCTGTTTTGTTTCTCCTTTGACACACAATCCAGCCTCACTCCTCCAACATTCTTGTTCCATCTCATCTTGAAGGATGGGCAGAGTTTCAGAGATTTTCTCTCTGTCTTCACGTCAGTAACTAAAATAACTGACAGTAACTGTTATTATTAAGACTAGCTTTTAGTTGCTTGTCTCAACTTGCACATACACTATTTTGTGAATTAATCTCTGAAACAGCCCAAAACCTGCACTTTCTGTGTGCTAATACTTGAACACACACCAAACCTGGCATGAAATCATGCATAAACTCCCAATATCACTTGCAATTAGCCATTATTTGCCATGGAGTTAGTACAATGGGAGAGGGTGTTAACCTGCTTGTTTTTATAGAAAATTACAGAAAGTCTATTATTTATCCATTTCTTCCCTATCATAAGACAAATCACAGACACTTGCTACCACTTATATTTGCAGACTATTTTGTGTATATATTTGTCAAAATTGAAATTACTTTGAAATAGCGATTGCTGAACACTGGAATTCCTTCGAAATCACAAAACAAAACAGCTGTGAGACAGGAATTATGTTCTATGAATGGTGTTATAAAATTTCATTTCTTCGCATTTCAAAGGTCTGGACTTATGGTGTAAGCCCTTTGTGGTCCTGTATCCCTAACATCCAGAGGTGTGCAATAAAAAGCAGTGGTGTTTATGTAATGCAGTGGGACCAGGTGATTGTACAACTGGGTCATTTATGAAGAGTTTCAATTTCAGTGTAGAGCAACTTGAATAAACAGCTCATAAAACTACCTTCACATTATGGGGCAAATTGCTCATCTCTGAATCACAGTTGCTCTTGGCTTCCTGTTCAGAACTCTTTCCACGAGTCCCACTGGCATTAATGGGAGCTCTGCAAGCAGAACAAATAGACAATCATTTCATACTGAGAGGAGAATTTCCCCCACATGGTGTGTATCCATCACACAAACCCACCTTTCACCGAGGGAGGTGAACACAACCCGTGTGAGCCTCCCCATCCCTACCTCTCCATCCCCTGCTCTGTGCTGTGCTGCCTGCAGCCACCGGGACTAGACAGGCAATCTGACATTTTTAACAGCTTTTACTGGCTCCTGGCTGTTTCACATTCCCTGGCACTTTCTGGCAGAGACGCTGGGTTCACTCAGAAGATGACCCTGGTTTACTGAAACGCCAAAAGCAATCTCTAGCCCTATAATATTTTGGCCTCCTAAAGACCCCATCCCGAGGAGAGGGTTACTCAAATGCAGTGAGACCCAGATGAATAGAGATGTCACGAACCTTGGAGAGCTCCAGCACACTTTATCTAAACAAGGAACCTATAGACAAACTAGAGCAACAACTCCCCGCCCCTCATCACAAGTCAAAACCAGGTAAGAAATAGAAGGCAAAAATCGGCTGCCTTGCCCCAGGCAAATTTACCCCAGGACTTCTGATCACTGTGCAAATTCAGGCATTTGAGCAGTGCATAAGTATCTTGGCACTGCAATGTCTTTTTCCCCGAGTTTGGGGAAAATTTACTGACTAGAAATTTTTATTTTTCCAAGTTTTAGTTTTTTCCCTTTCCAGGCCAACAGTATAGACCATCAGACTAGAGTTTAAACACCCAAAATCTGCAAGCACTCAACAATCTTTTTACACAAGAGAAATATTAAAAGCTATTATTTCATTTCTTGCCTTTTTACTCCTGTCTCTTTCATTTATCCCATTACCCAAGACATTTATACTTGTCTGAAGTTCAGACTGGGCTTGAAGAGGGAAGTATCTATATTTACAGAGGCGCATTTCTCTGCCATGACTTCAAAAGTGTTTCTGAATCCTAGAACTTTAACAAGCTTTCGTGAAACCCAAAGAACATGGACTTAATCCTAGGATCTTCATCTCAAGAAGCTTTTCTCCAAAACTGGTGTGAGTTTTCTGTTTGATTTTTCGGAAAAAAAAAAAATAAAAAATCAGAAAATTCTTTAGCAGGAATCAATTTCGCCCAGCATTGCCAGCTTTAACCCCAGGTTTCCCCCTCAGTGTGACATCCTTCCTCAATCTGACCCGACTTTCCAGAGTATTACAAATATAGCAAAAATTATAGCCTATATTTTTTAAGGGATGATTCCGGTTGCTACAGTTATGTCAAAAACTTGCAATATAAAACGTATAGGTTCAAAACTAGGAAAATTAGTTAAGAGTGACAAAAATGAAATGCATGGCTTTTTAATTTAAATTTTTGAGAGTGTCTCATAATTTCTTTGTTCTTTGAGGCAGGAATGTAGTGCATCTTCTGGTGGGAAGTTAAAAGTATTCTGATTTCATTTCTGATTCACCTCTTTTCTGTGTAGGTAAGTTTCATGCAGCTTAGGGTCTGACAATGAAGATTTTGCACAGCTTTAAATATAAGTAATCAGGGAATCCATCGACCATAACAAACAACAGAGAAAAAAAAAAAAAAACTGTTGTAGAAAAGGTACTTCGCAGTTACTTGCTATAGCACTTTTTGACTGTAATTATAACTCACAACTTTAACTCACTCAAAACCCCCCTTTTTTTCTTTTTCTTAAATATCCTAAATCAAGCATTAAATTACAACTCTTTCAAGAATGAACCTCATCATTACCTTTCTTGTGTGAAAGGGAAAAAAAGTAACTCTTGAAAATCTACATGCAAGGGGCAAGTGTAAGCATGCTGTAAAGACATCTGTGTGATAAAATCCCCCTGTACACTTCCACACATAACATGCATGTGTGTTCACATATACATATATGCACATGTGTACTTGCAGATGCCTATTTCTATATTTTATATATATACACACAAAAACATACACTCACCCTATGAAAAATTAAACCCCAATGATAATGTGATCCCCACAAGCCTAGCACTTCAATTATAAAGCAATCCTAGCACAAATCCAGAAAATGTCACTGTCACATGCTTCCATTGTATGCTGCTGAAAATACCTCCAAAGTTTGGAAATTAATCACACAGCAATGCCAATCTTTTAAGCCAGGCATCTATGAACCAACTTCTTCCCTACTGAATGAATTACATTGAAATCATATAATTGCAGGCTGCCATTCAGTCACCCTTAACAATAGGAGACTTCGAAAATTGGAATTTTTTTTCCCCTCTGACTCCCAACTTGCAAGCATGAAGCATACAGCAAAAGCTTGGTGCCTTTTAAATTACCTAAAATCTACATCCTTCAGACAAATGAACAAAAAAAAAAAAAGGGTGCAATTTAAGGGCAAATCATTTTGTGTTAATCCTTGGGAACTCAAAGCATGAAGATAAAAGAAGAAAAAATGCAGGTTTCACTTTGCTCATTATGGGACATTGACTTTCACCTAATAGTATGCAATTAAAATTTCTTCATGAGATTTCCTTATTGAAATAAGAAAGATAGTGCCGTGCTGAATGTGGTGATAGATCTGGTATAAACGTGCTTCCTGGACAAACTGATTTATCATGTCTCATTCCAGCAGTACTTTCTTGCTTGCTCATTTCTCATCTTATTACTGTGAAGTTGTAATTAAAGAGGATCCTCCCACAGAAAAGAGTTCTCCTTCAGGACAAGCTAAATTATAAATGCACTGTTCTTTCTCTGAGACCAATTTAAAGGGGCAGTCTGCTGAGGAAAAGATGCACATCTAATACTTGGGGCTCCTGGCTCGCTAATTTTATGCGGGTATCTTTCTGTCAGATACAGAATAAATTTGGTTTATAAGATGGACTTCCTGGGCAAATTTCTCTACAATTTACTATTTCAATTTAAATACATAGACAATTCAATTAAAATGGTATTGAACCACTGTGGCTGATTTACTTCCTGGATCCGTCAGGTATGATCACTCATATAATACACCAAAATATTTCAAAGGGCACTAAAAAATTATTTAAGGAATAAAGAGCTTGTAAAAAAAAAAAAAAAATCCTATTCTTCAGGAACAACAAAACAACATTTGACCAAAAAGACAATCAGCACTGACCATTACGAGATGAATTTGCCAGGAAGACACCAGCATAAGGAAACATAAGCAGTAGGCATGAGATCAGTTTGACACCGTACTATCCTTCCTCTATCAAATTCTCAGACCTTCAAATACATGGACTTGTACCAGTGGAGGAAAAAAAAAAAATCATATTATTTGTTCCCCCTTACTTGGGCTCATATCCTTAATGCAATAAACTATTCTTACTGCAAGCAATAAGAAAAAGCCTGTTTCCTTAAAGGGAAGATACTCCAAGGAAGGAATCCCAGTAGTGCTGTTACTCAAGAAGGTTCTTGTGCATTTGTATCTGAACACCTAAACCTAAATGCATCAATATAGTGTAACCCAATTTAAATTATTTTTGGTCCAAGAAGGTCCCCAAAGGCTCTATGTTAAAAGAAAATAAATTCCAGGAATAAGAATTATTCATACCACTTCACAGCAACTCTCTACACCACTTCTGATGTTTCCCTGAGGACTTTGGAGAGAAGGAATCAGCAGGTGAACTTCATAAAATGGGACTAGGAGAGAAGAATGCCTTGAAAAATAGGAGTGAGCTCTCTGAGCTTGAAATGCTTGTCCAAGAATGAGTACCTTCACTTAGCTCTGGAATATATACGTATCTTAATATTAAACATTACTTTCATGGTATCTCACCTTTAATGTCAATATGGGATCTGAAAGAATGCAGATTTCTTGATAATGAAAATCTATCTGATACTCAAATGGCTCACACAACCATGAGATAGCCTTTTACATTGTTACATTCTATAGCTTTATATTCTCCTTGAGTCCATTAATTTAATTGCATCTCCAGATTTCCTTTCAAAATATTTTATTGTAATCACAGAAGACAGCAATAATTTATTAACACTCTCAGTAGAAGTATTACCCAGCAAGAGCAGCATTATATTTGCAGACATAATTTCAGAATTAATTTCATAAAAGTATAGGTGAACTTGATCCTTAAATTAATACCATTGTCCTTTGCAAGAGAATTAAGACAGATAATTCATTGTGTCATATCTACACCATTTTAAATGTGATGCAAAGAGCTGTGTAGAAGTGAGGTGCTCATAGCAGATGATATGACCATGAGGGTCCAGACCCCATGAGGAAAAACAATGAAAAAATGTTATGCCAACAGATGATGAAATATTTATAACTGAGTTTTTTAAAATCCTTTTCAAAAAATAAAATCTCATAATCATATGTAAAAACGCTAAGCAAAAACTATCTGATTCAACTTCCAAAAGTAATAGATGTTGTATCAATAAACATTATTTCATTGGCCTCTCCTGCTCTTTTACATGTTTTCTTTCCCATTTTGCCAAGAGAAAATTTAGTAAGGGAAAATTTTTAAAAATTAAAAAAAAAAAAAAAATTAGAAGGAAAAGAAAACAGCACAGCACCCCAAACCCTCACCATTGCTTGCTCTACCTAATTTCTTTCTGATAATTCTATTTGTTATATTAGTACTGCAAATTATCTGAGGCTAATTAGTTGCAAATCTTCATATTCAGAAGGCCAGTGCAGGTTGGTGTGATAGTTTCACTGAACACACAAGGTCACATCCGCACGCTTGTGTTTCACAGTTTGAGCTTCCATGGATGGCTGCAAGACCTAATGCAAGTGAATCCACTTCTTCAAAGCTCATTTTCCATAAAATTTCTAACACATTTAGATAATACATAAAAGGTGAAGTCTATAATCATTCACAAAGCAACTGAAAAAAGGGAATATAACCATTGACAATGCCACTTTCAGTCAAGTCAACATTCACTAGAAAGCCTTTCTTTTGGCATATTCCCTGCTCTGATAAAAGCCCCAGTTCTGCTTAAAAACTTACAAGGTGTTAGTTGTAAAGCTTTCCCCTGGTAGTTGTCTTAACACAGAGGAAAATTAAAACAGTGCAATAAAGTGACTTAAAACCTCAGATACTCTCAGTCTGCTTTCTGAAGGGTTTATGATCAGAACGGATATACATATCTTCATTTATGAATAATTTCTTGTGCAAAAATTCTCTGAAGCTGTATATTGCTTGCCAAGCTTCTGACCAGGGAGAATTTGTTTTATGGATGAATTATTACCTATTAACTTACACAGCATTGTAAATATAGCTGCTCTTGGGCAGCATCAGGTCAGACCCAAGCAGACAAGGGTCTGTGCTCTCACTGGCTTATAGTGTAAAGGTACAACCATTGACAAACTACAAAACCAGACAGCAGATAAGTAAGCTAGAAGCATCCATTAGCATTCAGTCACAGGATAGGTGGGAATTCAGACATTGCACATAAAAAATTACAGTCCAGATGCAGAGAATAAACGAAAGAGTATTCCCAACTGCCAGACTCCTCTCAGTCCCTACCCTCTTTTGTTCTTACCAGTTACTTCTGCTAGCTGACAAATCATCTCCCCGACACAATAAATTTGTTATGGAACATTATCTCAGGCTGAGGAAGGTCAGGATGTGCTAAAGGTCATGTATGTATTAACCCACTACATGAGAGTCCCCACCCTTACTCTAAAACATAGTCTTAAATTACATACTATTGAACTGGCTATAACAGATCTCTCATAAACAGCCTCATTTACCTGACACGTTCTCAAGATATGCCTAAACATCTTGAAAACAGCCATGTGTCCTGTTTGCTCCAAGGTATTATTAAAGGTAAAAGCTATGTCATGAAACACTGGGGTTGTGGAGTTACAGTCCCTAGGAGAAGGGAGACAAGGACAGTGCCACTCCAGCACCAGCTGCATTTGGCTGCACAGCACCCTTTGGATTGGGATTTGGTCACAGTGAAAAGCACTGCTAAGGGGGTCTGCACTTAGCTTCAAGTTTACTTCAGCAGCTACAGAGATTATCTCGTCTGAAAAAAAAAAAAAAAAAAAAAAAAAAAAAAAAAGACACGAAGACTTTTAACCTAGAAGAATGAGGGATACGCTATAACTCAATTCAGGGTTTTAAATATCTTTTGAGAAACGTGTTCTTCTCCCTGAACTGGCCTCAGGTATTAGAATCAGGCAGATGATGACTGTTGTGATTTTGGATACACAGTGATGCTGACCACTAAGTCATACAAAATAAGCAGCAAAACAGAGTTAATGCAGCTGTTTTCAATGGCAGCCACTCTACACTCTTAGTTAAAACCACTTCAGAAGTAGGACAAGTTTTTAATGACAAATTATTTAACATTTAAAAACCAGTTTTGCTCCATACAAAGACAGAATAAACTTGATTGGCTTGATTAAAATAATGAAATTATTCTTTTTACATCTATTTATTTATTTATTTATTTATTTGCATCTACTTTTATTCCCACTTTGCCAGTAACAGAGAGAGAAAGGACAAAAAGAGAAACTCAGTAAATTTGAATTTTGAAGGATTTTTAAAGAGAAAGTTTAAGGAATATGTTTTCTAAATTTTATATTTTTTCAGGAAAATATTTCTTTCCCTTAGAAAATTTGTCCAGACATTTTCAATAGCTCTATGTATAGCAGACAAAGAACAGATTAGAAAGCTGTTTCCTGATTCAACAGTGCTTCACAACTGGTTTATACTGCTGTACAACGTTGTCTTCAATTTTGCTTTTGGATACAATGTTCTTCCCAAAAGGAAGAAAGCAGCTGGAATTCAGTAGTGAATACACCATTACCTGAGCTCTGATTCATCATCAGTGCCCACTGTAATTTTCTCCTTGCACCAGGAATTATAGGATGAATCCAAGATTCTTGGTCAGATTCTTAAATAGCTAAAACTTATGTTAAAGGTTTTTAAAATACATAATTGCGTATAGTCAACCATAGAAAGGAATGCAGGGGCTTTAATCATCTTCCTATACTTCACTATTGTCAAACCAGGGCAAGTCCCACAGAGAAGAGACATACATAAACTCTGCATACAAAAATTTAAAACACAACCACAAAATGGTGAGTAGCACCTTTCTCTTACTTCACTAACAAGATAGAATGTCAAACCCACAATTTTCTCTAGTCTTCAGTCTTAGAAGTTATGCTTATTGAGATGAGACTGAAGCCTATTCCCTCAGGGACTTGCCCATCACACAGTAGAAAACACATCCCCACTTGCCTCTGAATAGCAAGAAGCATTTTTACTTCACCAAAATCTTTGCTCCAGTCATGTTTTAACAGCCAGAGTAATCTCAGAGTAATTTCTACAGAAGCCACCCAATGACTCAAAGCCTGACTCTGCAGCAGGCTGTGACTCTGTTCTGTTACCATATAGGAGGGTGCCTCCAGATGAGGACAGTGCAGGTTGCCCATGTGCCACAACAGTGCCCAAGGGGAAGGATACAGCCAGGCTGTATCCTAAACCCAATCTGATCTTCTGGGACTGAATTTAGCAGCTGAGGATTCCTCCACCCTCCCTTCATGGTTATCCCTGAGAACTGGACTCAGGACTTATCTGTCCTAGCTTTTAGGCACCAAGTCTACATCATTCACCTCTTCTTAGAGAGAAAGGCACTTACAGAACAATTCATTTAATCCTAATAAAGGTCTTTTGGGAGCCCCTATATCTCTTCACTAGTTACACAAGAGATCTTAGGTCTGATTTAGATCCCAGTTTGTCCAGCAGTGCCTCTGGGATTTTGGTGGACCCTAGGCAAGAACCAGCCTCCCCCAAAACCTGAATTTTTAACCAAACCAGGAAAGGCAGCAGACATTCTATCACAGCTGAGATGTACAGAACAGAGTTTTGATGCTGATTTACCACTGGGGGAAGAAAGGGAGGAAGGAAAGAGGGGGTCAACTAATTAACATCTCCAAATAGTACCATCTACCTGGAATTTCCAGTGAACTGTGCAATTTGGAAAAGGAAACCAGGAAATCAAAGGCTACTAAAAGGGTCTGATTTCAAACAGCATTTTTGACTCACTCCCCTTGAGAAAAAAAAACATTCTCTGGCAATTGTGGAAAAGCAAAATGTTGGCTTAGTGCAAAGAGCAAACACAGAAATCCTTTAAAGACACCTATCTTGTATCTCTGCCTTTAGTGAGCTGTTTCTCCTTTTTATTCTCATTTTCACTCTCCGTCTGTCTTCATTAGTCTGCTGGCACTCTGCTAGGATTAGTGAGCTAGTTTCCACGGTTTCTTATTTTCACTTTCTATCTTTCTTTGCTTAACTCATTAAATTGCTCATTACTTCACTGCACTTTACAGGAGACATATTTATTGTATTAGTTACACAATGGCCAGATTAGTAAGTGATAGGCAGTTTGCTATTTGAAAGAACATATTCTAATAGCAGAAAGGAAATTCAAGAGACACAGATATTATCTACTAGTTGTAGCATAACTGGGCTAGCTAGTAACTGCTAAGCAAAAAAAAAAAAAAAAAAAAAAGTGTGCAAGCACAACTCAGTTCTCTGCAGCACCCACGCTGCACTTGCACCCATGGAAGAGGGAAGCTGCAAGAACAGCTCTAGGGACAAACATTTGAGGGGGGGAAGAGGCCTAAATCTCCTCTTTACCTTCTGTGATAAATTGCCAGGATAAACCTGCCCCAACCATGGCTTCTGCCAAGGTTGAGGAGAGGTGTGCACACCTGAGCCTGCCTTCGGCTGCTGGGGAGGAGAGGAGCAGGGACAGCAGGGAGGAACTGAGGCATCACAGAGGGTCCCAGCCGAAGGAAGCCCTCCCACATGAAAACTGAGCTCAAGCTTAACAGTTTTGGCTCCAGTTCTCAGATTTCCACCATCATGTGCCAACTGCTTTATAAGAAAGATAATTCTGCACCTGATATTCATATTGTGGTAAAATTCTTGAGTAAAATGACTATTCACTTCAATGGGAAGACAATGTATGCTACAGAGTGAAATTTTTTTTTTCTTAATAGTCAGCAGAGCTACAAATCTGTACTTATAACAAAATATTCTCCAGCTCTGGTGGAAAATGTCTGCACAGTCAGGTCTGTATTTAAAGCAGTTTTCAGTCCTGGTACATGTTTCTTGTGGTCAGCCTCTGGAGTTTTTTATTTGGTTGGTTTTATGATTGTGCCAACTTCAACACCCACTTCTCTGCCAATTCACCTCCACTGTTTACACCCCACCATTTCTCTAAATAATCGCCACCTCCTCATCCGTTTTGTTAAAGCACAGTCCATTTTCCCCTCTAGTCTATCCATCAAAGGTGCAGATGAGATCTCTTTACCTTGCACCTCTTGCTTTCTCTTTTGATCTTTTCCACAGTTAAATATAACATAGTTGATTCAATTACACTGAAGTTTCTTGGATGCTGAATGTAATCATCCATGCTCTGCCTCTTTAGTTCGACAGGGCTCCAAGACAGAGTTCCTTTCAGCTGAATTAAGATCTTTCCTGGAGTTAGTGAATAGTATATACAGGGGTTCACGCCATTCATTCATCTTCTCCGGTAGTTCATTTATCACTCGGAGGTAATCTACTGTGGAGAATTTTGATCAAAAGGATGCCTGATATTTTTTTTTTTTTTTTTTTTTTTTTTTTTTTTTTTTTTTTTGGTGGTTTAAAGAAAATCTAGTACTTTTAGAAAGATTTACTTGGTCCGTTGGCTAAACTTTGTAGACACAAGGCCAAGGGATTTATGAAATGCAGCTTTCCTTTTTATCTCATCTGTATGGAAATGAGATCTAGTTTTTCTCCAGCGAGCCCTGTGAATTCTCTCCTTTTTAGAGGGTGAACAGGAACTGTTTAATTTCACCATCCTTTAATGTTAGCCTTCTGCTACCTGTTTTACCACTTCATTTTATATATCCTGACATAGGAAGTGCTGATGTTTGCTAAATTTGTCAGTAGGGCTTTTCTGCAGTAAACTTCATCTTGAATTCCTACCGATAATAGTCTTTGTTTTTCAAAGTATATCAAATCTGTCCAAGATTGCTGTTCTATCATTGTCCTTGATAGAGAATAAGATCTTTTGTCATCTAGCAGAATTTGTTTCCTGATATTTTTATATCCTGTAAAGCCTTCAAATAACGTCCCAGATTTTAAGAATGCTGTATTTTCAAATATCTTGTAGTTCTTGTTCAATTTAATCTATCCTTTAAAAAAAAATACTCTTGATGCAATACAATGGAACAAAAAAATATATCTCCCTAAACTTCAAAAGAAGAAATATATGATGGTACAGCAGAATAGCTCATATAAGTGAGACAGACAAGAAAAAGACATTCTTAAGGTTGGAAAACCCAAGAGTAACCTATTTATTTCTCAGAGCTGTTTGCAAAACGCATACACTGCAATTCTGTATATGTATGTTATTTCTTAAAAGATAAATGCTTCAGTAGCCTCTGCTATATAAAAGTGTTCATGTTAAGCCCTAAACCAAGTGACTGGCTATCCCTGAATCACAAGCCCTCTCTAAAAGGGAAGACAGAACAGAGTTAAATGATAAAGGAGAGAGGGATGTGCTACACGCCGCCAGGGCTGATGATGGAGAATCAGCTCTCCCTTTAGCAGCCGTCAGGCAAAGTCCTACCCCAAGAAATGGTGCTGGGAGTTTTGCAAGGTGGATTTGGTTGATACAGTTTCTGATATGGTGTAACGGGTCATCTGGGCTCATTTATCATCAAGATTGGAATTACTGGGTCACTGTTAGTACTTCTTAACAAAACCAACAGCAAAGGTTAATTTTCTGCATACTTTTTAAACACCTGCACTTAAAACTCTTCTGCTTTCTGGTGAGTTTTCCTTCAGTGGTTTACAAACAGTAAAATGTATAGTTAAGCAAGAGAGTACCTTGCTCTTTTACAAAAAACAGACAGCTGTCAATTACTTCTTGCTGTTTGTGCATTAAAATTAAGGCTTTTTAAATGAAAAATTACTTTCTCCATAAAACCTGTAAAATAGAATACCCCAAATATTTTAAAAATGATTTAATATTTTTAAATGGCAATGAAATTTTGTATTTAATTTAAAAAAAAACCCACAAAACAAACCAACAAAAAACCCATGCTCTACTCCTGCTTACTTTGTTTTTCATAAATACTTCTTTGGTACCTGATGTACCAAATTTCATTCTCTCTAGAGCATGACAATTGGGCAATCCTTATGTCACTTCTGTCAAATCTGGGAGACCGTGTTTCATCTTTGAAACTATACTACCAGCAGAGAGCCTGGCCTAAACTGGAATCTGGCAGAATACAGCTCCTCCAAGGGGGAACGATATTTGAGGGATGAACCTGAAATTAGCTTATGTATTCACTCAGAAATTGTTTTTCATAAAGAGGGGGAAAATATCGAACATACTCTGCCTATAAATTAAAACATTAAAAATGTCAAAACTCCATCACATTCAATACAAGAAAAGCAATTATGGTCAAGCTCCCATTAATCCTTGTTGAATTACACTCTGTAAGCAAAAAGAGTAGCTCTAGGGCTCCCCTGTTACTTGAGGCTTCCCTGTTACTACCTTTGAAAAGCAAACTTATCTCAGTCACTGACATTTTCAAGTTTTCATTAAATTAAAAACTAAAAAAATAAATAAATACATTGTGCCACATTTTAGCACTTTATCCAACATGCGTACTTAAGAATCTATCACTTCAAATGCAGTATTTCCTTGTCCTCCTTCATTACAGCATCCAAGAATTTCCCAAGCAACACAGTCCTCCTTTGCCTTTGTTGGTGCTCCGTTACTTCAGGAGAACAGAAGCATCGCAAAGTGTAGCCAGCTCAGCCCACAGGCCATCCCAAACAGAGCTGGAAGGCAAACCTAGGGCACATGTTTAGACTGCAGTTAGAAGATGCAACGCCTACATACTAGCAACAATAAGCCACTAATGCAGCTAGGCTGTGCAACAGTAGGTGTGAAGGTGGTTGATATGCAGAGAAATAACCCACCAGGGAAACATGCACCCCACTACAGAGATGCACTGCAAATCATTTGTATTCGTACTTAAAATCTGCTGTCCTGCCTCGCTATCTTACTCACAAGACCACCTCTGCAAGTCCTATTTAGTGTGTCCTATTCCCTGTTCTGTGCTACTTCAGTGGAGGCTCAGCACTGCAACATGCTGACCTTCTGGTCCCCACTTCATCAAAGCACTGACCTGTGAGGACACAAGTGGTCCTGCGAGCCTTGAGGTCCAGCATTGGCTCAGATGTGTTACTGGATTGGAGCCAGCGTGTTTAACATGTCACAAATTCAACTTCTCAGGACTTTTAGACTGGTATGCCTGAGAGCATTTTATTCTATGAATGCTCTTAGCTGTGCTAACAAAGGTATCAGAATTTTGTGTTTACTCATTAATGAAAGCATTAACTAGTATATCATGGATCTTTCCACTTCTAATACAAATCAGAGATGAATGAATGCAGGCCTTCTTTTATAGCTACATGCATATATATGTATACGGGCATGTGCTCGTGACTATGGCTTACTGTGTGGGAAACTCAGTAAGTATAAAGCTAGGGACCCCATGCCACCATTGCTATTATTGTTTTCAAATCTCTGCTGTAATTGGTATAAAGGGTGGAAATTCCATCCCTGTTTCATCATCACCTGAATCCGTAAGGCAAGAAAGCATGCAAAAAAGGCCCCATAACTCACCATATTCCCTGAGCTTGCTGTTATTGCAAAATAACTACATGTCTTGTTGTATTTTATTACTTAAATAAAAGCATTGATACTAACGTCCTAACCTTTTTAACCTAAAGGACATTTTCTTTGTTGTGTTGTAATGCTCTAAATTGTGTGCAATTATCCCTGCTTACTTAGAAAGACTTAGTAAGGAATGAATAGGAACAATTAGCATAACAACAGAAACATTAACCCATGTAAAAGCGACAGCACTGGCTTGCAAACACCTGTTTGTAGTTTGTGTAAGATAAGCTTATTGCATTCTTTGTTTAGCAACCGAGCAGCAGAATGAAGGAGGTGCTGGCACTTTGCATGGCAATCTGCTGTGATATGCCAGAGATGCGCATCTGTAAATACTATATAACTGCACTCCAGAGCAAACTTCTTCCAAGCATTGTAATCCAAATACATCACACCCAAGTGAGTGCATGAAGGTACACCAGCAAAAAGGCTCAATGAATCAAGCTGTCCTAGACCCTAACTGAAGAGGCTCAATCTGTTCAGAAGAGGTACTGGGGGAACAGAAATACCATCCGTTTCAGTGACAATAGTTATCTGGTTTATTTAGCAGTCCCTCACTTCCCCAGCTCTCTGCATCCAAGATACCCTACAACCTTCTACTGCCTTCTTATCCAGACTTCCAAGTGGCCTGAAACACACACCAGAAAGAAGGGGCTCTGTTGTATCATGCAGAATTGTGGGTTTGGTTTGATTGATCCAAGGTCTGAAACCTTCACAAGCCTGCAGGACTTGACAATGTGCAGCCCTTGGTACGTAGCATGGTGCTCACCATGGCTTCTGTGAGACACAGAAAGGACAGTGAAGCCAGGTGCTCTGGAGACGTGTTCAGCAGATGGCCTGTGGGGACAACTCACCCAGCAAACAGAGCATACCTAGCTCCTCTCATTCTCAGGGGCAGCCGGCAAGTGATCCACAAGCCAAATGCTTTGCTCTGTTTGCTATAGCCTGCTGCTGGCTACCACTGTAGTAATCCCTGCCTAATCACAGGTTGCTTCCAGGAGAAAGTATGACTAGGAAGCCAACAGTGTGAGTAATTCTGATGGTAATTTCGGAAAGGATGGGAATTCCTCTATACACCTGTACTCATCCTGCACATGAGACAAGCCAATGCAACCGGGAAGCACCAGGTCTCCTAATCCTTCTCTGCACAGGCAAGCAGGTCCTCACATGTGGTGGAGGACAAGTGGCACCATGCAAACGTGTATGACTTGAAGAGTCAATGTGATTTACTCAGAAAGAACGGGCATTAATTTCTAGTCTGAAACTAGAAACAGGAGGCATATTGTAGCCTGTAGGAATGTTTACCACTATTCACTGGCTCTGTTGCATCAGCCTGATACAGTGCAGCCTTGCTAATGACTTTAACATTGAAGGGGAGCTAAGAGATTGATAAAAGGAAAACATCCTGTCCCAGAAGGTGCCAGAGGTCAGATGATTGTCTAAGAAATATGAAATCAGCAAAAACCTGGGGTGACTGGGGAAGATCGTGACCAGCGACTCAATTCAAGACCAGAAGAACTTGCCGCCCCACACCTGTAAGGAGCATGAGTGCTCATTTACACAGCAAGCAAGGCTAATTTAAATATAACTAACCAGTAGCAGATGGAATCATAATTATGGGTCAATGACTGTAAACTTAGGTAGGTTTTTACTAATCATGTAACAAGATAAATAGGCTGTATTTCCTTTGTGTGCTGTGCTAGCTTTGTGGAATTATCACCTGGCACCCACCTTTGTGCAACTATGGAATAAACAGATACCTTGGCTCTGTGTGTGAGATCAGGTTTAGCACACCAGGTAACAAACCCTGTTTGAGAGACACCAATATGGTAAATCTACGTGCAAAGAGATTTCACCCTCATTCCTGAAATAATTCAGAGCAAGTCTGATAACACTCCTTCGGTTCTCCACGAAACAATGATGGAACAATTTCAAAAAAAAAAAGAAAAGATAATTCTCAGTCTGGAAGTTATCAAGTGCACCCAGAAACCTTGCTCCTTCTGCTCATCTCTTTGTGGCACACAGGGACAGGCCTCTACTATGTTAGTCTTGTAGCCACACAAATGCTTGCACACATCCCCTCCATGTTCAAATACTTTGCTCATATAAAGGCAATTTTTTGGCTTGTGACTTTCCGGGAGCTACCCAAAACTCTTTGCAGGTTTCTCAGTTTAAACTTGCTGAAAACAGAGAACTTTGTCTCAGTATAAGCAATAATCCAGATAAGAATTAGTAGAAATTCTGAATCCAAAATTGATTGGTTTAATCTATTAAATTAAAATATCTGACGACTAAGCAAATTTCACTAGATAAAAAAATACAGCATGATGGTACTTCTGCTCTACACTCAGCATTCCTACTTGACAAAAGTCATCTTTACCCTGTTTTCTCTTTTATTCAGTATTGAATACAGATGTTTAAATAGAATACTGTTATCATTGTAATGTTTCTATAAGTATTTATTTCTTTATGCAATAAAAAGTATTTACCCCTGCTAAACTAAGTTTAAATATGTAAAGCACACATATGCATTCAAAGGGAAAAGCTGAATGTCATGGCATAACCATCTATACCTTTTCTAAGCAGTGGACCTTGCCCCAATAAAGTTTGATAAGAACTGGTCAAGAAAGGTGGGAAAATTAGATAGGAATCAGTCGTTATCAGATCTCTGTGTGATCCTTCACCCACAAGCATTCTGTTCTTCATGTTTCATCTCAAGAATGAACAAAACCTGCTGAATATAATTCATAAGTGCTTTGGTCAAAGGCTCCCAGCTAGTACTAATGGGAGTTTCTTATAGGTCCTATTAGAGAACTTCACTGTAACATCTCATTGTGCATCTCGTCATTTTTAATTCTTCCATTTCTGCAGTTCAGACCCTGGCCAAGTGGTTGCATCCAGAAGCACACTCAAGATTCACAGAAAGTTATCTCAGTGCCAGCAAGACTTAAGGAGATACCTTGAATCTGAGTAACACCAACAATTCATTCTGGTGTGTTTCATGTTCGGTTGGTTTCATGGAAAATTACTGTATTTAAGTCACATTTAGATTAATTATTTAAACTGCAATGAAAAAAATCATATGTTTATAAGCTATACAGTCATCTTTCTTTTTGAAAAATATTCCCGTAGTTCTCTTTCTTGATAGTCAATTCATTTATAGAGTTATAATCAAAACCTACTTCATTTACAATACCTGTTTGATATCTAATCTATTCAATACAATAGCAAGTTATAGATGTGCAATTTCATATCTGTAAGATAAAACAAATGTTAGTCACCTAAAGACATCTAATATATAAAAAACTATAAAAGCATAATGATGTTATCTTGTTAGTACTATATATATGCAGACATTTTGTAAACATTCCAGCCAGGAATAATAAGAGATCCTCAGAGGATGGGAGCAAGAAACTCAGAGGATTTAGCCCAAACTGCAAACCAGACTAAAGTCATGTGCAGTGGTTCAATCAAATTTACACCACTCCAGAGAATTACTTCCAACACTTTCTGAAATCACCCCAACGTCTACGAAAGATGTTTGCACATTGTTTCATTTGCTTATGACATCATTTAATGTATTCTAAATAAACTTGAAGGTAACATTTTTATAATATAGCAATTTATCTGGATTATCTCTTAAATGGGTGCAAATGAAGCCACGGCAGTGAGAACAGAAATATGTACAAAAGTTTCCTAAAGTTTTCAAGGCCTGAGTTTCTACCCTTAAATCTGAAATTCAGTTTCATGACAATTGTTCACAGTCACTTTACAGCCGAATCAGTTTTGAAACTACAGTCCCCAGGCAAAAAGGACTTTATATTTTCAAGTCTCAAGAAACAGTAAACAACCGACTACTTTATAATGACCATGTTTTGCACTGCACCTCCCAACGCAATCAACAATGAAGATGTTTTACAGAAGAGAAAGGCTAGTTCCTCACTTTGCTGACACGATACCACTGCTAGCAGAAGAAGGAGACACGAGTAGACATCAAAATAGAAAAATCAAAAATCCAAATGGGCCTGAAGAGGTTGGAAAGAAGAACCAGGATAGGAATCCCTTCTCCACTCCAGACTGATGGGTACACTCAGGTGTGGTCTGTGGCTCAATCCTATACAAATAAATGTCATTGCATTATTAATAGCTGATGAGTTCAGTTGTTTGCCACTAGGCTAAGAGTGCAGCCCTGAGTATCTCCTACATTTATTTCAAGAGAAAACCCAACGGCAAGAGCCCATGTGGATTGTGAAACATGCAATAGAGCTCTGCACTGCTAATAGATCTGTAGTGCTGGTCAAAGAGGAGAAAAAGAAAATAATCACTATAAAATCTTCTAAAAAAACCCAACATAAAAATTAAATTGCAGCCCATAGAAAAAAAAAATACAAAGCATTACAAACTAACCAAAAGACACCACAATGTTAAGCTTCATACGAAGGTTAAGACTTTAAATTAACCTGTCACTGCAGATACAGGACTTAAGAACAGAAATTAAAGTTAAATTAAAAGAAAAGTATATAACATCCCTTTCAATCATTAGCAAAATTTTTGGGGAAAATACTAAACATTTAAACTTTTTTTAGGCTAGTGATTTTCTGGGTATCTGAAACTGATAGTGAATAAGCTGTGTAACAGACCTAGATCAACTGGTGCCATATTATAATGTCCACCCTAGGGAACACACATGTTCACAAGGATTTGCCTACATTCTTCCAAGTGTTTGCAGACGTGGTCCAATGCAAAGCTATCTCTCAATGCCAGTGAGCTTTGAAAAGCAGAAGTCACTCCACACAGTCCATCTTCTTTGCCCATTGCAAAGCTTGGAAAGGTCGGTATTAAGTTAGTGCTGGATTTTAGCACACTTTGTGAACAGGAGCCCCAATCCTGGGTCACGTTAAAGATGTGTTCATAATAATCACTTGTCCAAGTCTAGTAAAGCCATATAGAGGGTTGGTCCCCTCTCAATGGACCAAATATAGCTCCAGATGTACACAAGTATTACTTAAGATTAGCTCACTGCAAGACTGTAGTCATGGTTTTCCTGGAATTATGTGAGCACATTAAGATTGATTTGGTTATCCTATGTCAGCCAGAGAGCAAAAGCAAAAATTCCGTCATAGAATATATTAATTCAGTAATGCACAGGGAACTTTTTACTGTAATACCTGAAGGCAAACTCCTGACAGCATACTAAATATTTAGACAGCTCTGGATACTCATGTACATGTGCAAGCCAACCAGAAAAGGTCCCAAAAAGAGTCCAGGATGGTTGAAGAGCAGAGGAAGAGAAATCACTAAAAATAACAATATATTATTTGAAAATGAAATTAATCTTCAAATGAAGGAAATAGTAAAAATTGGCAAGATAAAGTAAAACTGTATTGAGACAAGTGGAAAACAGTTTTGAAAAGCACCTTCTTAAAGATACTTAGTATGAAAAATTTTTGTTTCATGCCAAAGGGAAGGAAGTGTCAGGGGGTGGTGGGGGAAGCATAAGAGTGAGATGGAAAAGAGGCATTCACAGAAAAGAAGTCCAGAAAAGAAGAATTAAATTTACTCTTTGCATTGGTGGCCACAACACAAGGGGTTAGGGGTTTGGTAAACAAATAAAATGAAAAGTCACGTTATTCTAGGACTGTATTGAATTGATCCAAGAGGAAATTCAAATATGACATTGCAGAGTGACCTCAAGTGGCACGTAGTCTATCACTTCAACCGAAATTGGTGCCAAGGGAAGGAAAGATGGCAAATACGATGTTAGCTCACAAGGAAGGCTCCAGAGTTGGTACAGAAAGCCTGTAAGACTCAGTTCTGCACCAGAGATAAGGGTGGCTGATTCAGCTGACACCAGAATAAAGAAAAGAAAAAAAAACTGATTTTATGATGCTGCAAATTTGAAGATGTGAAGCCAAAGACCAAGTCCCTTCCCTGTGAAGCACAGAGCCTAGCGCAGACAGGTACAGAATGGGAAGGTGATGTGTGAAGAACGGGGAAAGGAAAAGCACACAAGGTGAGACTCACAGCCTCCTGAAGTGAGAAGCAATCACATGTCCCCATCTTTTCCCAGGCTGTACTGTGAAATACATCCTTTGCTTTTACAAGGCAGCATTGTAGAAAGAGGAGTGGCAATTTGCAGTAAATACCATTTCAGGTATGTTGTATTAATAACATATCTTGAAGTAGCAGCTCAACATTATGTCTGTCTCCTGTGCAGCTTTTCCTGCACTCATGTTCAAACCCGTGCCAGGTACTTTAGGGCTGATGTATACATGCTCCTCTCAGTCTGGGACACTCAGACCAGCAGAAAATCCTCAATCCTTTCCCATCCTTTGGCTTCTTCAGCTTGTACAGCCCATGAAGTCAGGTCCCAGTGGGACAAAAGCACAGAGAATGTTCGTATCCCTTCTCTGCCTTCAGGAAGAGAGAGTTTGTTCTGGGGACATTTGCAGTAACTCAGCGCTCGGTCCATCTGACCTAATGGTATCAGTGTCTTTGCATTAATTACATGGAAGCCGCATCATTTGTTAAGCTGGTGTGAACGTATGACACCAGCGTATCAGGTCCCCTTTAAAATACATATGAGTAGGCAGAGATAAAGGAAAAAAGAGAAAGAGAAATCTTGAGAGTGAAAGAGAGAGGCACTATTAAACACTTTATACTTATCTTGCTAAAGAAGAGCTTTGTTCCAGAGGGAAAAAAAAAAAACCTCTCTCTTTGAAGCTATCCAAACAGTAAACAGACCATTCTTTAAACAGTGTCGTATCTACAGCAATACGTACATCAGGGGACTGGCATGAAGAAAGCATTTTTCTCATAGATAAAACAGCAGAAAGGGTCTCTTGCACTGGTGATAATTTGGATCTTCTGTTTTACTTAGACTTTCAGGCCAAATCCGGAAAAAGTCTAATAAGCCCTTAAAGAAAAAAATATATCAAGAACTGTTGAAGTATGTTGATTCATTGCTTTTTGCAACATGTTCTCCTCCCAGGATAAGAATAGAAAAGGTTTCAAAGGCTTCTCATCATATTTGTGCTGTCTGCTGTAAGGGACATCAGTTGGGCAGATGCTTTGGTGCTATAGGTCCAAAATGACGATGGCTTCTACAGCCCAGATGATGCACACAAATGCTTGAGCTCTCAGCATCTAATTACATGCTGAGCTGGCAAGTGGCACAAGGGGTAAGGAGAGATTTTATTCCCTGCCCTAAACACCTTAAATAATTTTCAGAGTGAACTTTTTCCCTCTATGGGGAGCTCGCCCATACCACTTAATTGTCCTTCAGGCTTGCCCATCCTAGGGATGCCAGAGCTGTGAATGTAAAAGCACCTTTATTTTTTGCTGCCATAAGTCAGATGCAGCCAGCAGGAAGGGCTTGTCCTTGGCCACTGGCAACTTACTAATGTTTACAAGTTTTCTTTCTGTGGCCATTGTGTCCATATGGCCATTTCATTCTCAAGTGTAGTGTCTGAGCCACTACTGGTCCTCTCCTGGAATCCAGTATCCAGAGAGCCCTCGCAAGACATGTGAGCAGGTGATTTCACCCCTACATTTTCCATAGGGTGTTTTTGTTTAGCTGCTTTTTCTTCCACTTTATAATAAAGTTATAGCTTACGATATACATGTAAGTTTACAACTTCTCTTTTCCGAGCAGAGCACAAATGTCTAACCTCCAATCTCATCCACAGCTATGGGAAAATAGGCCCACAAGGCAAGAGATGGGTTCAATGCCTGCTTTCACTTGTGGGGATTCAAGCCCTCAGTGCTGCTTTTGTTCTCCCACAGAAGAGAAGCAAAGGCAGATACAAGACTCAAGGGGGCAGAGGAAGACGAGCAAAGGGGAACATAACTGCAGTTCAGTACTGGAACCTCTCCTCAAAGACAAGGAGCTCAGCCAAGCTCCTTCACGTAAGAGTTGTAAAGAATTCATTTTTCTTTCAGACCTTAAAAGCTCCTTCCAGCCTTGAGTTAGGTGCAAACAGCAACTTTTACTGACAATAATTCATAATCTGGGGAGACATTAAAAATATAATCTGTATTACAGAGCAATGCCATTGCAGACATGCAAGCTTCTGCAGAGCAGGAGGCTGCCATGTTAAATGATTTCTTCTAGTTTTGCAATTTAAATGGAGAGATCAGCATTACAGCCTTGGCAAGCAATGAAAGTGAAAATAGACACTGTAAAAAACATCATGATTTCTGCTTCTTGTGCAGCAGCCACCCGTTGATAAAAGGTGGCATGTGTCTCTCTCCTTCACAGGCTCACTAGTAAATAATCATCAATTTACACATTCTAGCACAATACCTCTGCCTACAAATTGCTTCTTCAAAGATTTCCTTTTCCCCTGGAAGCACCACTTCTAAGTGTGTTAAAATTACATCTTATTCTTTTCTTTGAAAGATCTCTCACTGCACAGCCAAATAAAGAGAGATCATTTGCATAATTCTTCTTTTTAAATGACTTCGGGTTGATACAGGTTCTTTAGTGAATTGTTATTCAGCAGGACATGGTCAGATGCAGATAAAGTGCTATAGAAGGTGGAAGTTAACATCCTCAAATCTGATCAAATAACATTTCAGTTTTAAACTGATACTGTAAATCACAAGGAATTACAAAGCTCTAGCTTGATTCAGCTGTTGAAACAGACTTAATATCAAAGCAGTCTTTCATTCAACAAAAGATTCTGCTCTGAGCCATTCTCAGGCTTGTAGCAAGCAAATTATCATTCTAGCAGACTCTCACAGCCAGACGGACTATTTCCCTGAGTGGGCGTGATCTCTGACTATATGCATAAAATAACTGTATTTAATATAACGTTAATATATACAATTGCATGTTATATGTATGAATGTAATAATAATAAATTAGTTGCTTCCTAACACTATTTTCAGCTTCTTTGACTGCATCAAACATTTTGATAACTTCAGCAATCAAGATGCTCTCATTTCCTTTTAAAAATCCACAGATCTGTTGTTTTCACTGCAGCTATTGAAAACTTCCGTAGAGTTTTTTCTGAAGTTTTATAACACCTCTGCAAAGGCTTGATTCTGAGTACTAAAAAAAAAAGTTCTTAAAAAGAAAGCTGAAGGCACCCAAAACCCCATGTTGTAGAGGCCATCTCTTGAAAAATCCATTTACCACTCATGCTTACAGGAACATAAAACCTAAATATCACAGTCTGAAAACAAGCATGGTCTTAATCTCATTGCTTATCTTTTCTCAGAATTCTCAAGGGAGATACACCTGAAAAATCTGTCAAGGGAAGTGGAGCAAGGACCATAGTTTGGTATTGCAAAAAACAATTTTGAAGTAGGTGCAGTCTGGAGCAATCTTTCATTGTTAATAAAACAGCTGAGGCCACCAAAAAAGGTCTTTCTTATCTATACTGTAGTAGCACATGGACCAGAAGAAAAAAAAAATTCCCAGCAGTCATTTCCCTCAAACACATATGCATTCACACGCACACACATATTAATATTCTGAATAAGGATAAAGGATCTGATGGGCCACTGCAATGCCATATATCGGCAGTGTAAAATACGCAATCTGAATGAAAACTTCCCACCTTATACTGTGGGATTTTTGCAATTAATTTTCAGGTTTGCTGATGTTTGGACCTCTTCTCTCTTAACCCTAATATTTTCTGGTCTCTGCCTGAACTGGAGCCAATGCACAGCAGGCAGTTATATTCTGGTGTCTTTAACCTAGAGAAGGGGCAGCGGGCAGCTGTAGCACCTACCTCTAAATCAGGATGGTTTTGTTGGGGTAAAAGGAATATTTCACAGTCAACATTAGTGGGTTTTGCTTCAGCTCCTGTGTGAAGAGCAGGAGCAGAAATATAAGTGTTTGTCCATGAAGCCTTGACTTGTTCCCACAGGATCAGGGCAACTTTCCTTCAAACTCTGGATAAACTCATGGCTAGTTAATTCCCAGCATCAGGTAAGAGGAGGTACAATTATGCCTGATAATGCAGGGCTTTTCCTTTGACTCCATATAACTGAAAACGCTTGAAAGCACATGAAAGCTTCTGTCTGGGCTGACACAACCTAGAATAAAAATCACAAATTTCCATGGACTGAGTTCCAGACTAAACTCAGCAGCTGGATCCATGCTGTCTTCGGGCTGGGTCTTTCACACTCCCAAGAAAATCACAATCACTTTGCTACCAGCAAACATCTCCTGGGAAAACCTTGACCCTGAGTCCATCACCCAACATTACACCTGCTCCCTTGTCCCATTTTTGACCTTCCCTGCTCCTCCTTAATGATGTTATTTACCCAATAAGGAGCAAACTTGTCATGCAGACTCTCGCTGAAAAGTCACAGTGAGTCAAGGATGTTGCATGGCAGCATAAAGAGTAATAATTAACACTATGAAAACAAAACTTCAACTGCTAATTCCCTTTTAGGAGATTTAACAAATAACATTAGCCTTGAGCATAACTAAGTACATTTTAACACGGTTCTTTACAATAGGGGTTCAATTACCCATAGCTGATTTTTTTTCACTGTAGTCATAAATTTAATACCATACTAATGAGTCAGTGAAGAGTAAACTGATGAGTAGTTTCATTCAGACTAGAGCTGTTAAGAACATTTTCAATTAAACATTCTTTCTTCTGAAAATGCATTTTTGTCAGAGTGAAAATGCTTAGCAGTTAAATATTGATTTCAAGGATATTATCAAGAAAAAGGTTTCACTGATCAGGATGAATTCTCCGAACACCTCAGAGATGAAACAAAACAAAACTTAGTTCTTTTCAGTGCAGATTTGGTATTTTAATGTAGCTCTGTTTTAAAAAAAAAAATGTTTGAAGAACTGTGATTTCTTTCAGCACTAAATAGAAGAGACTTCCCAAAACTCCTGCAAAAATTGAGTTCTTTAATCAGTTCTAACACTGACTCCCTACTCTAACTATCCGGGAAATAAATACTGTCATTGCCAATGGATTTTAGTGGGTTATTTTGCCATTCCTACTAAACTGCTGGACATCTGATTGCAAAGAAAAAAGCAGCAAATGCTAAGTGATGATCTGGTTGAATGTTTAAATTGTATTAATTGCATCTGGTAAATGGACTATGCTGTTTATAGACAAATGTTGATTTACTTTTGTGTCTTCATCAATAGTTTTGATCTTGTATTGATAACACAGTTGAAGTTATATTGCTCCTCCATTAGAATGAAATACTGCTATGTTTAATAGTTTGCTCTCTATTTGAAAAAGTTTCAGATAATTCAAGGAAAAGTTAGCTTAGACAATAATCAGACTAAATGGCTAGTAAGATGGGAAAATAATAGCAAAGAAGTTAGTAGAAAACACAAACCCTAAAAAGTACAGAGGAATTAAAAATCAGCATGCATACTGAAGTCAACATAAATATTTAGAAGACAATTGCAGCTAAACTTTTAAAAACAGACATTAATTTTGATCCAAGATCTGAAAGGTGTCAGCTGCTAAGTTCTAAGGAAAATTCCTGGTTTGTATCAAGAAAATATATAAATAAAGGGCCCAAGTATCACTGTTAACCTCAGTAGGGCTGTGTAGATTCTCAGAAGTGCTCAGAAGTTCCAATCTCCAGTGGACATTAAATATATACTCAGAATTCTAGATCTAGGTAATCAGATGATTGCTTTAATTATACCGATCTTACACAGATCTCCAAAAACTCAACATTAAACATTATCTCACTGACTCTGCTGCTGGCAAAAATGAGTTTGCATTTTTTTAGTCCAGTTGAGCATCATGATCCATTCTTCCAGCAGACAAATGAGCATTCAGAAGACTGTTACGCAGAAAACTCCAGTTTAGTTTATAATGCTGGCCAGTTACTAGAAGTACCCCCACTGCAGTTAAGACCCTGACCCAGCACTAGCTGAGCTCAGACGTTTTCACTGATTCCGATATGCTTTGGACCAGAAAAACACATGGCTACAGAACATTTCTCTCTCACAAAAGTAATTCAAAGTAAAGAGTCTGCGTGCTTGAAAATCCCTGGGCTGTGCAGTGTCACCCTCTGCCTCCTCGGTGACCTCCAGCCATTTCAGAGCACTGAGCAGAGAGGACTAACAGCTTTTTTTATGCAGGTCTTTCCTACGGCAGCTGTGGGGAGAAACGTAAACCACCAACTACACATCAAACCTACCTCCTATAAACTCAGTCTGAAACAACCCCAGACATCAGGAAGATTACAATAAGACTGTACTTTGCCCCAGCATGAGACTCGGTGATGCAGCTAGATTCCTTTCCCTATTTTAGAGCTTCATTTTATGCCAAGTTAAAGACAGCCATCACCTACAGTTTATGGACAATTTGTTTCCTCCTTTTTTCTGGAATTAATATTCACATAACAGAAGTGATTAAATTATAGCAAAACACTGAAACCAAACAGTTTCTGAGTAAACCAGAATCTGGTTTTGGGATCATCTTCCTCCTCCTGTTTTTCTCCAGCTGGTCACTGACTGTGTGCTGGCACTTGAGCAATTCCCAAGTGGCATTCAAGAGACATTTCTGAAAGCTCATCCTCTTAGTAGAATCTTTAAGCCTATTTGTTTTAAAAAAAAAAACACTTCATATGAGCATGCAAACAAGATTCTCTTCCCCTGACAATGAGGCAGAAAAAATAAAAGATGATGAATAAAATAAATGAAATGGGTTGGAGCATGGGGGACTTCCCTGTAGAAAGTTTTTTAAAAAGAATTTTTTTTTTTTAAATGGAGGCTGCAGTGCAGGGAAAGTGTTGTTTATAGCAAACAGCGAGATACAAAGAAAATTGGCCAGGTGAAAGCGTATGATTGTGTTACAGTGAACCCCAGCTAAATGAATATCTGACACTAAATAAATCTCTTAATAAAATTACTGCACTCTAGTACCCTACACACTCTGCATATGTAATAAAACTCTTTAAAATGAATAGCTGATAAGGAAATGAACCTGTTCAGGGAATGAATAAACACACTTTCGCATATACACACAGAAATACCAAATGGTGAAACATACTCATAGTGATTATCAGACTGTTAAAATAATAACCCTGTGAAACAAATAAATCTGCCCCACAGCAAATTATGTCTCTGCTGTACTTATGGTGAAACCTTCTACAAACACCTGATAAAGGAATAAACCTGTTAAAGGAATAAATTGACTGTACAGTAAGGTTATCCGCAGATTTACACTGGACTGCAGTGATAAACCTTCTTTTTCATTAGTCCAATAGATCATAGGATATACAGTACTTACAAATGTTTCAGCATTAAATATAAGCTGGAGTGCTCTGCTGTATGTATGCATTTGAGGGCAGGGGGTCAATAAATAGACTGAATGTTGCTTCACAAAATATCTGTCAGTGTGCATTAGCAGAATACCTGATCAAGAGATGAGCTGGCTGTAAAACATCCCCTGCACACCCAAGCTTCCAGACCATACAGGCTAACAGCAGCCTGGGGTTCAGCAGGTCTAAAAATCACACGAGTTATTTAAGTGCTTAACCCCATGCACCCAGGATTTTAAAAAAACTAAATGCAGTGAGACCATAATACATTTCTACTGGTAGGTTTTAACCTTTCTAGATATGCCCTATCCAAAAATTTGACAGACCTAATGCTAGAGACCTGTGTCAGGCTCAAGCATCAAAGTGCAAGAGATGTGGATGGCAAAGGCTACAGAAGAGCTACGAACTGTCCCCATGGCTGTGAATCACAACACATCCTTGCATTGCTCCCACACAGCAAAGGGACCAAAAGGAGTCAGGATCAGGCCCCTGCCCCATCTTGCAGGAGGACCAGAACTGCTGCTTAATGACGACGCTGACCTGCTCGGTCCATAGCCAGAACAGAAAGGGTAATGATGGAGAGCAGGTAGAGCCTCCTTTTCTGGCTGCCTAAAGCTTCTAGAATATTACCGAGTATATGGTGTTATAGACTATTTCTCCTGCAGCACTTCAAGCAGGAATACCCACAGAGGAGTGCTGTCAGCCCCTAAGGCAAGCAGATTTTGGGCAAAGGTAGGAAATACCATGGGACTAATTGATTTTTTGTGGCTGTGAATGGAGAGTGTATGGTGGGGGAAGAGAAAATACTGTAAAAAATCTCTGGTGAGATGCAAAAGAGAGTATTTTCCTCAGAAAAACCCCAAATCATCACTATTGGATAAGCCATTACCAGATGAATCCCACATTAAATACAGGCTGACCTGAAGGTCAGATAAAAGATTCAAGACTCCACTCCTCACCAGAGAGCCTAAAGGAAGACAGGAACAATCCCATTTTCCAACAGATCCTCTTTTATGTGGCAACACGGGAGACGCAAATGCTCAGAGCAACAAGCACACGCACCTCGAGGCTCTGCATGGGAAGCACAGAGCATCCTCTGGCTCCAGTCCTACTGCTGTCCCTCCTCATGCAGACAAGTCCTTTTTCAACAAATTGGTTTCACTGAGATCAAGCATATTTGTATAAACCATGTAAATAGGTTTAATAAATTTTAAAACCCACAAAAATACTAAAACCAACTCATATTTAAATTCCTAGGGAGCCCAGGCAAAAAAGACTCCAGCCTCCTTGATGGGTCTGTTGACTCAGCTCAACCCCAGAGCCAAAGGAGGTGAAGAAAAGGAAAAGGAAAGTGAAGAAAACTTGTATGTTCTTGCCAGTGTTCCAGAAAAGGGGAGGGACAAGCAAGTAATGTGGAGAACAACTAAGATGAAATGTGATGTTGAAATGAATAAGTAAGTTCATTATATTCTACAACATGATAAGACTTTCCAGGCCTGATTACAACATTAAGGAACAGTGCTGCAATATTATAAATTACAGGGTGAAGCACTCCTGTTTCTGTCTCTATATTTCTAAGGTGGGAGAAGTTAATTATTTTTATAGGTCTAGATATTGCGAGGATGAGGATATCAGAGTATCTTGTCATCAAGCCTAAAGACAGCAGTGGAGAAGAGGTGGAAGGGAGGGGGGGAACCACCCCATTTAAAGAAAATTATTATAAAAATACTAAAAATGATATATAGATTTTTTGACCTACATCCATCATTTTTACATGCCTAGGTACTTCATGCCTTGTCTCCATAAACCATCACTCTGTTATTTTTCATGAGGCTGAGAGTAAATGGCCAAAGCTTAAGACTTGGAAGTAAAAAAATAAATATATAAATAAAATCAACATGAGCGGAAAGGTTAATGGGAATTTGTATGATTTTATTATTATTAAGGAACACAGGGAGAAGAACAGCATTTCTAGCACTCTAAGTGGCCTGTGGTACAATCAGTAACCCTGAAGTACATTCAGCAATCTTTTTTTTTTTTTTTTTCAATTGCCCACCGCAGCCTATATTACAAATACATAAATCATAATGTTTCAACAAAAGCAAAATTTAATTTTCTCCTTTCAGCTGTTATCTGGGCCGGGTGGTATATGGCAGGCTGCGGCCGAGTCATTTATTACACTTGCTGAATGGATAATGGCAGGGAGAGTCTATTATACCCAGCTTTGTTAGGGCTTTGAATGTCCTACTGAAACCTGTGGCAGTCTAAATCTCTTTACATCTGTAATAGATACACAGCACTCTATTATTTCATGCCAGAGCAAAATTAAATAGTTGTGTGTAGGGGGAGGAAGGAGGGCTGAGGGGGGGAGCGGAGGGGCTCTGGGGATGGCACAGAGCATTTTGCTGAAAATGTGTTAAAAGCAGCAGTGGCTCCAGGACTCAGGCTCATTTCACAGACACATTTTTGTGTTGCTTTTGAAGATGCCTGTCTTAATGGGCAACGCCTCTGTGCTCCGCTCATGCAATGAGATGCATGATCCCTACCTCCTCCAGGGTGGTATTTTGTAGAACTGCAGGATAACAACAACCCTCTCGTGCCCGGCCTTGGTGCAGCCCAAAAAAATCTGCACTTATCCTCATGTTTCTTCCTCCCTGGAAGGTATTCAGTTCATACCCTTGGCAGCCAGAGTATGGGCATCACCTGTGTTACCAGCTTTTATGTGGGCATCCCACGTGGGGAAGGGGATGTGGAGGGAGCCTGTGCCTGAAGCTGGCGGCCACAGAGCAGTGCCCCCAGACTGTGGGCTGCAGAAGGGTCTCCTTCCCTTCCTTACGTGTCACCATTGGCTCAGACAAGCCTTACCTCTCCGCTGTTAGCTCCCTCACTAAATGCTTGTCCAACAGCCTGCCATTCACAGAAGGGCTGGAGCACAACTAACTGTGATAACATCTGATGCCCTGAGAGGATGTTCATGAGAAAAAAAATATTTTGCTGTTACTTTTGGAAATGGGAAGCCCCAGATTTCTAGAAAAAAAATATATAATTATTGTGAAAATATGAGTTTTGTCCTTGGAGGGTTTGTTACTGGTGATTTTTATGGTCAAATGCCCCAACAGACATGGCATATGTACAAATCAAGGGCAACACGTTTGTGGCAACCTCTGGCCACAAATTTGTATTTGGTTTGGGTACAAGCCCCACCTGTAAAGCAGCCCCCAGGCAGAGGTAAGGGCTGCAGCAGGGGTG
Source organism: Athene cunicularia (assembly GCF_003259725.1). NCBI lineage: Eukaryota > Metazoa > Chordata > Aves > Strigiformes > Strigidae > Athene > Athene cunicularia. The sequence continues at coordinate 7,222,019 of NW_020799098.1, read as the reverse complement.
CACCCTGGCTTCCTACCAGCACAGGCACACAAGGCCAGGAGGCTGCAGAAGCTCTCAGGCTCACTGACCTCTCACACGGGATTTGCCTGGCTGCCCAGCTCAGGCAGAGGTGGCTATAAAGAAGAAGGGCTGTTTCTTCAGAACAAGAAGGGGTTTGTTTCATTATTAAACCTGCTGCCTTCTTGACAACTGAAAATATTAGATAAAGGAGGGCAGAAGGCAAAGCCTTCTGTGACAGCATCTGTAATAGCCTTTTCAGGCTGTTTGTGGCAACGCCACTTTTTACACCTTTCCTGTTTTGTTCCAGCACACACCAAACACACTCTTTATATGCACTTAGCAGAGACATGATTGCATCCTTCCCACCATGCTTCCAACCAAGCAACTACAAAAGGAAAGACAAGGGAGCCCACCAACACTCAGCAGCTTCCGCAACACTAGATGATTGAGACTTTGGAAAATACAGCCCCTGAGTTGTATCTGGGGTAGCACTGGGGTGTCCTGGGGTACCTCAGCTGTCCAAGACGTTGCACGTGTGGAGATGGTGCACGTGACGGACTGGATTAATGCATATGGTTGTGTTTCCCTCTGGTGGCCAGGATCAGTGGCTATGGGAATCTGTTGCAGAGCTCTCTCGGAGACCTCCTTTAGCTTATGTGGTAGAGATCCGTGCCACAAATGTGGTATCTGTACACACAAAGTGGTTTTCGTTAAACAGGCATATCTCCAAGACACAGCACCGCAGCCCCAAAGGTGCTAAACCACTGGCCTCTAACCAAAAATCACACAAAAATAAGCTTCTTAAGAATAAATTGCGGCTCAAGAACCATTTCCTAGGAAAGGAGCAAGAGAGGGGTGCTTTGAAGCAAACAAAGCTGGCCAGGCCTCTACTGCCCTGCACAGCATCCATGGGTTAACGCAGCAATGCCCTCTGCAGTGCCGTGCACAAGAGACCCAATGACAAGTAAATCAGGCACAGAATAACAAGTTTCACTAAAGTTAGCCCCAATCTTATTATTCCCCCCCAATAAAAAAAAGAGTTTATCCTTTAGCTCCCCTTAACTCTATTATCAAGCAAGAATTCTCTTGCTGCCTTACTTGTAATAGCATTGTCCTCCTCTCAGATAACAAGAAGAGACTTACCCCATCCTCCTACCTGCCAAATCTTCTACCAATCTCAAGCAAGAGGATTAAAACTGCTACTGGGTGAGGCTGCAGTTGCTCTGTGCCTGCTCGCTTTTTAAAAAGCCGTCTTATCTATGCTCAAAGAAGTAAAGGCTCTTCCCTCGATGTGTCGCTTTGTTATCGTGTACGGGGCTCTTTCGCCATCACGCTTCCGAGGCAGATTGATTCAATCTGCAGATAGCAATGCCCCACTCCCTGGAGGAGCTAAAAGCCCCACAACTCCAAACATTCTGGCAGAGTGGTTTGTTCTTTTATCATTATAAGGGCTCACACAGGGGAGGAGGTTGTTTAGTGCTTTTCTTTTGGAAACAGAGCTGGGGAAGGGCTTATATTTCCTCGGTTTTCAGGGAAAATCTGTTGATGAACCAGTCTTATTCGTTTCTTTGCTCTGAAGCATACTCCCCCCAAGAGGATTAAAACCTGATTGCTCACGTTGTTTGCCATTAACAAGACTTGCACCTATATATACATCACCCCCCAGGAAGACAGAGACACACACTCTCCCCTTCAGTTGAGTTTGTTCGCGTAGAAGAGCTGGGCTTAATCCAAAGTCCCTGGAAAGTTTTAAGAAGGCTGCACCGGTGAGCGAGGAGGTGAAAGCAGACATGTTTGCTCCTTGGATTTTCCTTTTCCTTTCCATAAGCACTGCACATCTCCAGCACCGATGACTGTCTAACCCCATGTTCCCATGACTAGCAAGTCAACCAGCAACAGACCAGCAATGCCTTAGCTTCCATCTGAAACCCTATTTTCATCCCTCCCAGCTGCAAAGCTGCATGGAAATATATGGCCTTCTTAAGAGTGACGCTGGTGCTTTCCCGAGATATCAGAGGCCAGCCCTGAGTTGGAAATACCTTTGGGACATATTTGCTGCATCTTTTGAATTTTTCAAGGGCTAGCATGCAATCACAGTTTGAATAATAAATGCATGAGGCTGGCAGTACATGTTATGTGAGGCTGAAACAGAGGATTAGTCCTAACCTGAATTCAACATTTGAAAAAGTTCTTTTTCATCAGATACTTTGAGAATTTCACCAATTCTGTGATTCTTATTCATGAAAGACCTGGAGGATAAGTAGCACCACAGGGCATGAGAACAAACTGCTCTTGTTGATAAGTTTATGGACACTAAGTACCTCTGCAAGTCAACCCACACATTCATGGCTATACACGTGTTCCTGAGACTGCTTGGCACCTAATCAGGGTTTTATGAGTTGGGTGCTATGCTGACAGAAATGTGAAATAACAGGGATCTGAATGCCTTCTGCCTTGCTAGACAAAACCAAGGATACAACTCCTGCATTTTGGGACTTTTTTTTTTTTTTCTTCGAGTCCTATTGCTTTACAAAATGGTACAGCCAGGCAGAGGAGGATAATTTGCCACAGCATCAAAGTTACCTCCCTTTGCAAACTCCTCTTTAAAGTCAATCTACTATTAACCTTCTGAGCATTCTTGTTATCTTTGCAAGTGTCATGTTTTCTGAATCTTCCTAAATTGTTGTCAATGACATTCTGTAGCAATGAGCGCCAAAAACCAATCATCCCTTGTGGGAGTTTTCTCTACTGGTTATGTGATAACTAACCTTCTTTTCATTGAACATCACCTTATTCTCATCTCTTTTATTCAGAATAAGAGTTTCCCAGCATACTTCCCCCTCCATGTTATATCCTTTTTTCCTGGTGTCCTCTTCTTCATTTCTTCTCTGGTATAAATGACCTGAATTTTCATATATAAAAGGTGTACCAGATCCCAAATAATTTCCATGAACATTTTTTGAACTTATTATTGCACCTAAAAACTTTGTTAAGGATAACACAACTCAACAGTGTATACATCTATCATATATATGCCCATATTATACACAAAACTGAAACAAGATGATGCATCTGTTGACAGCAAAAGACTGAGAAGGAACAGGTCACCTTGGTTAATTAGCTCTCCACACCACTTGATACCCTTCCAGGGAAGAGTTCTGATATCATGAGAAGCCATCACTGAAACTGTTGTGGTAACCCAGCTCCTGGACTAGCTGAGGACTCAGTATCTCACAGAATAAAGACATTTGAGCAAGGCTCCAGAAATTCAGCATGAACATGATGCAAACATTGGTCAGAGCTGAGGCATCTCTGTAAGCAAGATTGAAGTGGTTGTTATCTCACTGTCTAGTATGTAACAATACAAAAATGGGATAGGCACATTGATAATAGTGAGATTCCCCAAAGGAATCTAAAGCTGTGGTCCTCAAGTTCATTTGAAAGTCAGTGGAAACCGAGAACCTGCCTCCCCGCAGGTCCCTTTTGAAAACTCCATCCCGAAACACTGAAGACATCCCATCTGTACCTCATGGCATACGGTATTAAAAAGTTGATTTTATTGGGCGCTATGGTAATAGCCCCAGTCTCAACGGAGGTTGCACTGCCCCTGTCCTCAGCACTGCACAGATATCCAGAAAAAAAAAAAAAAAAAATCTTGTACTTTATAATCTAAACCAACAAGAAAGGAAAAATATAGCATAACACACACACATACACACACCCCTCCAACACACACACATAATCATGTAGAGACTTCAACTGATGTAAAACAGATTGTCATCCAAGCCAGAAGCTGACCCTTGTCTCACAGTTCCTCAACAGGAAGCACATGGATCTGGAGCTCTGCCCCTTGCATTTGATTTCCCCCAGTGAGAACACAAAGCCAATTTTTTAAAACATGAATTTAAAAAGAAATATGAGCATGTTGAGAAACAAACAAACAAGCATACATGATTTTTCAAATGGCAAAGATAAAAACAGACACAGGAACTTCTAAAAGAAATGCTGATGTTAACCGTGGTTGGAGTGGTGATCTAGCAATAGCGGAACCACTTGCCTCTTCTGTTTGCAAGGCTTATGTGGGTCCCATAGGAGCTTCCATTTCAGTAGGGGAGGGATTTTATCTCTAAACAACAAGGCTAGTGTCAGATGTAGCTGACACACAAGGGGTAAAGGTTATAATTTCATGAGGCATGAATGTTTTTTTAATTTCAACCAATTAAATTAAACTCTCAGTCTGAGGCCCATAGTGCATGGTCCCAGAAATGACCATTTACCATAGACATCAGATACTCAAGAGGTTTCCTTTTCTGTGTTATTTCTTCAGCCCAGTGACTAGATGAAAGGAAATCACTGAAGCATGAGCTCTATAACAATATAAAATAAAATCAGAGATGAAGGTTTCCTGGGGATATTTTTTTAATGGTGTTACACTGCTTAGGTAATTTCAAAGCTACATGCTCAAACCCATGTTTTCTGTTGAGTCCTGTTAGAGTATAAGAAAAGAATTTATTATGTAGATTTGTAATTAGTTCTTTATATGGGAAATTAAGCAGTTTGCTGTACCTGGGGTTAAGTGAAGGACCACCTTCCAGCTTGCATGAGGATTCTTCTCAGATATAGCTAAAGAATCATGCTTACATCTGTTGCAGCATAAATGAAACGGCTGAATAAGAAATTTGCAATATTTCTGAGATTCATATGAAGTTTGGACCAGAGTTCCCCCTCCTCCCGACCATGCCAAGGATTTCAAAAGTCACATAGAGTTTCAGGACTCCAACAGTAAAGCTTAAAGACACCTCTCCAATTGCTCTGTCAGCTGCAGCCCCTGATTTCATGAACACATGTCTACAAGGAGACATTTCCATTTTTGCAGCTTTCCCCATGAGGCTCTACCCACTTATTACTAACAGCAAATATTAATGCAAAGTTATTGACCCAAATCACAAGATATTTGTATTGCAGCTCTTCCATGCATTTCAACACCAAAAACCTTCTGACTCATGGACAAGGCCAATTTCTTACCAGCAAAGAGATGGATGAAAAATAAAACAAGCAGTTCCTTGCATCAACATTTTCTTCTAGACAAGTTCATCACATTTCCTACAATACTACCTCTAAAATATCAACATGGGAAGACTACAGCCAAGAAAACCACTGTCTGCCAAGTGCTTTTGGCACCACACAACAAAGAAATACATAATACTTGGACAGAGAAGGGTCTCAACAGCACCCCATGGATCAGTAAACAAGAAGAGAATATTCCTGCTTCTCTTGCAAGGTTGTTGCATGGCCCTGAGGATGTCATTCTGACTTATCACAAATCCCCTTTCACAGATAGAGAAGCTGATGTGATAACTTCCTTTTGAAATTCAAAGTCATATAAGGGATATTTGTATTAGCATTACTAATATTAATGCTGAAGGAACAACACATTGTTTCCCAGTAAAAAACCTGTTACAGTAAATGGATATCAGCCAGTGGTACTAACAGATGCTTCCCTAAACTTACATAGTCACTGACTGTACAGCATATGTCCAAATATACTCTAAAGCTGCTGTTTCATTTTTATGTTTCCTCATTTCAAGAGAACGATCATCTTTATTAGCCTGTGAAGAAACTCTAAAACTCATGGAGGTCTGAGATATGAAAATTACTGATAATACGAGATTTCTAGGACCTCTGAGAGAAATTCTTATGAATTACCCATTGATCACTTTATTACTTTTTTCCTCAGCTTCTATCCTGAGATAAGATATACAAGGTTCTGTGCAATCAGGTGCTAGGAGCTGCATAAATGTAGAGTACATCACAGGTTCTGGCCTCTCCCAGAACTGCATGAGGGAGATTTCAGTGTTTGATTTAGCAATCAAAGATGAGTTTTGCTTGGGATAAGGGAGAATCCTTCCTGTTGAGAATAGGGGAACAATGTAAATATGGAAGCAAAATTCTATGGAAATTTGCCATCAACAGTAAGCAGTTTAAAAACAACTAAAGTTGTTTCAATAAACTATACATTGGTTCTATTTTAAGAGTAGACAGCAGACATTGGGACTGTACTAAGGAGTCCCTGTTGGGCCTTAAATATAGAAAGATAACCAGGGAGCAAACATATCTTTTCTCACCCCAAAACAGCTGCATATCTTCAATCCTACTTTAATTTTCCCTTCTCAAAGTATTCACATTACAGCAAAGAGGATTACAGAAGAAAAATACTGGCAATAGCAGGTAATGGAATATAAAGACTTTCACCTCTGGGTCATCAATTAAAATCCAGTCCCAATTGGTAGTGACTAAACATCATTACCCTCTGATAGCCATTCAATTGCATATTTGAAATGGAGTTTCAGCTCTCCAAGCACTGCAAAAGCCCCTGATGGGGCTCACACAAGCTGGCTTACGCACTGGTGATTTCAGAAAAGGCCCCAGAGAACTGAGACCATGTGGATAACAAAGATCACGCGGGGGTTCAATGGTTTGGTCTTAAACCCCCTCCCCAGCTCCCCTCCCCATGAACTCTGGTTAATTATCTTGCTATGTCCTGTTCTTCCCAGCCCTAGCACACGCAGCCCTCTGCCTCGGCCTCCCTCAGGAGGGATGGAGGGACTGGGCTAAATGCAGAGTGCATAAATCAGATGCTGGTATGAGAATTTCTCTTTCTTACTCCTCTGATGCATCTAGGGCAGAACTGGAGATTTTGGGGCTGAAGTTACTTTGTATTCCTTTGTGGCTCCTCAGTTTTACACACAAGTTATCCTGGTATCGGGTACAGCCTAGAATCACCTCAAATTGAGGTTCTCCAGCGATTGCTTTTGGTCTCATAACACTTTCCTGCAGGTGAAAACCTGATTGGATGAGTTGCTGGTTCCAGATGGGTACAGACACTGGTTTCCAGATGTGGGACAGCAGGCAGAACATCTGCAGTGTTTTCAGGTGCTGCATTTCAGCTGTTTGCAGCCACTGCTTCAGCTCAGCCACTCCGTGATGGTTCCTCAAGTGTTTCAGGGCAAAGGCAGCTTCAACCACCACCAAGCCCGCAAGACGGGATAATTGTTAAACCTCATTTCATATATCAATATGGAGAGCAGCTAAAAATGTGGCTTATAACATAAATGCTCCTGTAGCTAAAATTCTCCATGCAGGCAGTCAGTATGCCCAGCCAGAAAGGAGGGATAGGAGAGAGTCTAACTTACACCAATGTAAATTCCCTCTAGATTCCCCTCTTTAACTGGCCTGACCTTTTCTAAAAGGGTTACATCACATACAGACCTCAGCTATTACTCCCTGAACACTCTTCTCTTTGCTCTGGAAACCTACTGAAATAACCCCACAACAAACCTTGTTTTGTAAGCCACCCGCAAGTAGAACTTGGCCACTTAGAAGTTTCTGCCAGGAGTGAACAAGTTAGTCATATCCCTCTAGTCTACATTATCTCATTGAATACATTCACAAACTGGGAAGGAGCCAGAAATCCTAAACAAAGATAAGGTGTAAAGAGGTGGACAAGACATTAAAGAAATAAAATCCATATCAGGGCAATAATGGTCATAAAGCAATAAAGTGGATGTATAATAGTTCCTGGACTTTTAATTTGTGACTAATTTGTTGCACAATGAGGTTGCAATTTTCTAATTGTGATTGCCATTTTAATTTTACTCATGGCTGTGCAACTAACAATGTATAGTCTAGTAATTAAAATTAATTGTACCTTCACCTGCATATTTCTATTAGGCTGTTAAATTTAGTCGGTAGGCTCAATGATTTTGTTCTCTGAGAGATGCTGAATTCATTTCAGCGAGCTCAATTATGTTACACTCTGTAATTCCTGTATGAAAAACAAGCATTCTACTTTGATATGAAGAGTTGCTATAATCCCATTTTTAAAATTGCATATTCAACACCAGAATATGGGCTGACAGGAGATAGATGGAAGGGTTTGTTGTTTGGTTGTTTTTGTTTTTTTTTAATAGCCTGCTTGTGGGATACCTCTCACAAAACTAGCAATTACAGCCCTTAGGAATAAATCCAATGAAAACTCAACTAGATAGTCACCATTCAATTAATTTCATGAACAATTAACAGATGTCTCCCTAACCACACACATATGGTTTAAATTCAATCAGAATTTTATGACAAGCTGCACCATGCATATTTGAAGCAAGGGGAACGCAGTGACAGCATATTTCAACACACAGGCAAAATTATGAAAGCCCATGCTGTCACACAAGATCACTTACAGGCATGGCCCAAACATCCAGAATCCTTACAACTTTGAGGCTTGTGTATGATTTTTTTCTCCAGAAAAAAAAGCATTGTTCATCTTTACACAGCAGCCCCGGTTCCTGGCAATGGCAGGAATAATATCAAAATACGCTGCAGTGAGTTTATTGTCAGTAGTGATATGTTTCAAAGAGAGTCACAATCTAGGCCAGATCACAGCAGCAGCAGTCCAATGCATTTCCACTTAAATCTGTATAGATTTACCCTTGGTGCCCCAAGAGAGGCATTTGACCCATCTTCCTTGAAGACTCTCAAATATCTCAAAATAAAAACAAAAACTCAGCCAAAACTTCAAATTTCAGATTCCAAAAATCAAGACCCCCAAAATACTACAGACGAAATAGCTGCTGATCACTGGCTATTACCATTTATCATTCTAGTGCTGGACGGGGACTGTCTAGACCACAGCCATACTACAACAGATGTAGGTGTACTTGCCATCAAAGAAGATCCCTGGTAAAAAGAGTTTGCAATCTAATTGTAACAGGACATCTATTCTGCAAACTGTGGGGCAATGGAAACAGACCACAACTAGTATGAAATATTTTTAACATCGGTGGCAGAGAGCAGTGCCGCATAGATCTGTGCAGGTTGATTTAACTCTTTTATTGTGGCTGGTCTACCCTGGCTCGCAAGCAACAGAAAACTACTTGATGTAGAGATGCTCAGAGATGTTCTAAATAAACCTCTGCTCATCAATCATATCAGAGTTCCAAACAGATTCTGGGTGTTAAAGTCTGTTTTTACCCGGTGTAAACTTCACAGTCAAGGCTCTAAGGTGGCAGATCAGAGGGTAAGAAAAATAAATCCACTGTCATCTTAATATTACCATCTGGAAGCCGAGATGGAGCAGTTACATTGCAACAAGAAGGTCTGCACCAGTCAAAACAATGAAGTTACCACTAAGCTGCAAAACATCTTTCCTGTATGGAGGGAATCAATGGAGGATGTAGATATCGGATTTCTCTAATAATGAACATCTCTATTTAAAGGCAAACAACCTTGATATTTTGGCCCTTTTTGGTTGTTTATTAGTCAACAGTTGAATAAAAATCTCCATTTGTCAAGTTACTGCACAAAGCATGTTTACCAAGAAGTTATTGGTGAACCTTTACTCCCTCAGAACCTGACAAAGAAAAGCAAAGGGAGAGGATGTCAACTTTCAATCTATTTTTGCATCACTAATTAATAACATGGAAAAAGCATAGTCACATGATTTGAGTAAACATTTAGCAAAAGTTGCCTTATCAAGAGAGTTATGTGAACCACAACTAAAGCAGAGATTTTGGGGTTTTTTTTTAAATCAGTATCAAGAAGCAATAATACCTGTAAAAAAATCATGCAGGTAAATAATACTATTTAAATTAAGCAGGTTTAAAGTCAGGAAATACTGAAGTCAAAATCCAGAATTAAAGTGACCATTTCTCTTGCACTCCTCTCCTGGTAAACTCAGCAAGAAATAACATCCCTTTACCCCTTTTACCCTGCCTATCCAGTACACATCACCATCTTTCTCCTTACCCACCCAGTAGCTGTACAATCCTCACACACTTCTATCACTCACTGTAATCAAAGTAGAAAGTTCATGGTCTTATGGAAGATCATTTTGCAGTAAATAGGGCTCTGCTGCTGGCACACTGATCTGCCATTTCCTTCTCTGCTCCGGCTTTTAAAATGGAGCTGATGGCATTGTCTTGGCATACAATGCAAGGATGAAGCTGCTGAGGAGCCCAAACAAGAGTCCTAGAGAAGTCCACTAACAATAAACCACGTCCTCACTGTCTTCACTCGCTTCATACAGTCCAACTACAGACATGGGAAAGAACTGAACCACCACCCAAGGCAGCTACAGATACCAGATGGTGAAACAGGGAAGATGGAATAGGGAAAAACAGTGGTTACACATTTAGGGAGGGCTGTCCTAGGAGGGGGCACAGGTGCCTGGCCTGCCAGCCCAGCTCACAGGCTCAGAGAAGAGGCTGTCTGAACACACAAAAATACTGCAACTAAGGAAAACAAATGGGCAGTAAACTTTTAAATCTAATTTAACTATTTAAAGCTAAAGAATAAAATAATCCTTGAGAAAGGGAAGAATATAAATTGATCCTCATCGAGTATATTTTCCCCTCAAACGTGTGATAAGGTGGGTGGTATGGTTTTGGTTGAACGTATAGAAACAGTGTTAAATAATATGGAATACAGTCTCCTCTAAAGCATTGCTCCTTCATCCCCCTGGCACGAAAACAGTTTACTGTGAACTGAATTGCAACTAATTCCTTTGAAATTATTTTTTACCATATACCCTTTATTACTATTTTCCCATATAAACCATTGTTAAATAACAACAGGACCTTTTCATAACACTCAGAATAATTGGCTATTTTGGATGATATTATCAAGACTCTTTAATGTGTCTGGGTGAGTGACTGTTATTCATGCAATTCACTATTATTAGCCCCTTGACCTGGATCATTGCTGGAGCAAGTTTTATGAGCTTAATTGCATTTTCCCAATTCTTCCTGTGTAAATTAGTCTGTACAAATAGAATTTCCTAGCCCTTGTGCATCATCTTCTTCACAGAAATCTTCTTCACAGAGCTAGGAAAGTCTATTCAAAAAACAGACCAAACTCCAGCTGTATTTGCTAAACTGTATGAAGCTGAAAAATAAACCAGCCAAAGTGTACCAGCTATTGTCACCTTATTAAATGAAAAAAAAAGGCTTGTGTTGATTAAGACATTATATGTAGCCAGACAAGGAAAAAAATCCATGAGAGATGATGGAGACAGAGACTAAGAGCTTCTACAGTATTGGAAATTACAAAGCTTCCTATGGGGGTCTATATTTGTTATAAGATGGCTTGTTATCTTCAATCTAAAAGCGACCTTGATAAAGTATCTTTTGACACTTTTACTGCTCCTTTAAATGAAATATTCCCTATATCTTCAAGAATCAGCTTGAGTGGAATTGACTCGGTAGCTCAGCTTTAGAAAGACAGGGGAAACATTTTCTAATTTAAAAGAAATTTGAGAAAATAGTTCCATTCCCCTCTCTATTATCTAGCCATTCTGGAGCTTAGGTTTCTGAAACATCAACATGCACAGTTTGCTTTACAATCCTTCTGCAGAAATTAGCTGACACCCATCAATGTAGATAACAGAAAGCTGTGGCATTAACACTTGAGAGTGCATTAATCTTTCCCAAATTAAAATCTGCACCACAGCATTTAAGATTGAGGCCACCATGGTTCAGTGCTGTTTGACCGCCAATTTTGATAAAAGTGTTTTAAGAGAGGTGAGACTTAGATAAATTACCCATGGTTACACAACAGCAGCGAGGGTAAGTGTTCAGTCTATTGGCTGCCATCATAGTGGGGTGTCACGGGTGTTTGCATGTTTACATAAAGTGCAAAACAGAAGGAAAAGCAATACATTACACTATATTTCTTGGAGGTGACATCAATATTATATTTCATCGGTGGGAGACAAATATACTTTCACATTTGAGTATCTGAAGATAAAGGCACCTTTGGTTGTAAAACAAATGAATATTCTTCCCCAGTTCCCTAGCTACTCACTTTCTCTTGAGTTTAAAAGCAATCTGCCTGTGCTGAACAGTTGAGTTAAGCTTTAGAGATAACACCCACATGTAGTTCTTGATCCAGGCCTGTTATGAAATAAGCTTTCCATTTGACACATAGCGAGTAAAGCATCTGCCACATGGTACATTTTGAATTTGCCTGAGTCCTGCTGACCCTAAGAGTGATGCACAAAATGGACTTGGGTCTAAAATTTAGCCCAGGTCTCTAAGCAGAATGACTGCTAATATATAGAATGTGCCTCTATTCTCTTGACCCTGTTGCAAAGGTTTTGAAATATATCTCCTCATGTTTTCAGGAAAACCTTCCACTAGTAAAAAATTCAGAGATCTTTGAAATAAAGACACTGTGGCCCCAGTGTTTTGCAACTATTATTTCTCTGCTGGACATAACAAGAATGTGGGAACTCTCTAGGACTTTTAGTCAAAATTAATTTCATAGGAAGCTCCAGCGATTTTAAGATGGCCCCAAGGTCTCAAGTTCTTATCACATTCATCTTGAGTTTGAAAAAACATTTTCTGTTCAAAAAGCTCAAATATCTCTGTAACATGTAAATTACTAACAGAACCGTGAACATGTTTTGTTCCCTGACCACTGAAAGTTGTGCTATAAGACTTGATTTTTGCCCTGCAATAACTAGGATTTTACCTATTTTACCTGGTTTTCTTCCTTGCTTTAACATAGCATAGTGAGGTCAAAGTATTAGAAATCAAAAAGGAGATAATCCCCTCGTCCAAGTTACTCATCTAGCAATGAAATACACAGTAAAATATAAAGAGACTTCTATTTTAGTTCCCTTCAAAGTTTGGAGAACAATTAAAGCCATTAATTTAAATCTGTTATTATATAACTCACTTATTACATAGGCAGAAAAGCCATCATCCTTACCTGGCACTACATCAATGAAAATTCATACACATCTAAATTGGGGGGCAAGGGAATGGAATAACCATAGGGCTTTAGTAGAAGGAAATGGATCCATTTTTTTAAGCAAGAAATCAGTGCCTGAGGCAAACATTGTAGATAGTATTTTGCTTCTTCACAATTTCCCACATATTTGGTTTCTCTAGGAACTGGAGAGGTATCAGGGACACTGACCTGGCCAGAACAGAGGAGTACTACCAAGAGGTTGTCAGAGGGACATGGGAACCAGACTCCATCGCTGGTCTTTGCTGATGACCGAGAGATGATGTCTATGGTCAAGGTACGGAGCTGTGAGGAAAAAGACCAGGGACCAAGCCCCCCATGTCACACAGCTTCTGACTTGTCACAGCCAAATCATTTCACTGTCTCAACATCAGGTCCTCCCACCTATGAAACTGATAGTACCACTTGCCAAATCCATAAGAGGGTTATGAAAAGTAAAAAACTATGAAGCATTTTGAGATAGCTCACTGGAAGCCTCCATGAATCCATAGGATGTAAACTGTGTGAAATAAGCTTTTCTAGGAGAAACTAAAGATTAGCTGAATCATCAAGAATAAAGACCGTATCATCACAGCTTTTACCTTGGAAAGGTTTTGCTTTCAGCTGAAATCATCCTGCACCAGCCTGCATGCTGAACCACCAAATGCTGTATTCAAACTCTTTCTTCACCGTTTTTTACTAGGTATTTTATTATAACATACATGAGCAGACAAATTAAATGAGAGTAAACTTGTGTATAAAAGCATTTAAAACCCAGGTAATCAAGTTGAGATAAAACATTAATGCCACGAATTATATAACGGACTTCACCGTTGGCTGTACTACAAATAGGGTAGATATAATAAAAATGTTACAAAAGATGCCTTGGCCCCTAAGGTTCACAATGACCTAAGAAATCAGAGAAAAAGAGGTGCATGTAACAAATAAGATCCACAAGATAACAATGAGAGAATTACAATCAGTTCTACACAAAACCTCAGCAGCATCCAGAAATGATACTTCACATCACCTCACGTTGGCAGCACACACCGCCACACGTTGGCAGATGATGACCGAAGTCCCTTGTTTGTGCTGTTCATCAATTCCCACCTGGCCAAAACAAATACAGCGTAATTTGGCACAAAAGCCAATTCCCAGCGTACTACAAGCAGACCAGAAGGCAGCTCCTGAGCAACTCAAAGGTCCTGCTTCAGGGTACATGGTGGGAGGCTGCGCTGCACTGATGTCCGTGAGGGCACCAGCACAAAAGAAACTACCCTCTGTTCTCACTACATTTCAATAGAAGTGGAGTTGAAAAGGTCAGTCCTTACCTTCTAGGTACCCCATGATTTAAATCTTGGATTACTAGGAAGTCACCTAAAATTCTGGGATGGAGGCAACAGCCAGTAGCTCTGCTCACGGGGGTCACAGAAATGTGTTGTGTCAAAGCAGGGGACACAGGACATAGAGCCCTCTCCAAAGTTAATGAAGGGCAGCAGAGCAAAATCCTACAGGAGCGATGGACTTGTGCAAAATTCACCACCACTTGCTTCAGGAGCCAATAGTACTCCTTTAATCCTACTTGAAAATAAAATCTACCAGATTATTTGGAAAGCAAATCAGTATAAGGCTGCGTTGCACGTGTCTTCAAGCTGAGGTGGGGACATAAGAGCAAATAAACCCTCTGTGACAGGGTTGGGCATGTTATATAAGACATTACTGGAAGTTAATATGGTAATAAAGGAAAAAAAGAAAAAGGAAAAAAATTTTTAAAAAGGAAAAAGGGGAAAAAAGGAAAAAACAAAGGTGAATATTTATCTCTTGGTTATAACATAGCCAGACATAGCGCATCCGAGGACAGCTTAGGCTTTTCTGTATTTCTTGGGGCTCTTTTTCAGTTGAAAACCAAACTAAATTTAACTGAAAAGAACGCATATTGCTTTCTATCTCTAGGGATCTTGTGAGAGCTCACAAGGGCTGCTAAAGCCAAGTGGTGATAATATGACTCCTAGAAATAGTTTGGTTCAATTTGGAGATTTGATTCACAATACAAAAGCACAGATGCTATCAGCCTGTGTTGATTAGACTGGCCAATGTGATATCAATTATTACATTTTTGATCTGAAACCCACCTGCTGATCTGAATAATCTCTGCTATTAGGAGCCCACGCTTGAATAATTAGACAAACTAGATTGAATATTAAGCTGAACTGTCCCTCTGAAGAAGTGGAGGATAAGCCAGAGGACATCGACCATTGCCTTAGGTGCAGAGAGAAACCCCACCAAATCAGACAGGCGAGAATCCTGCAGAAGTGGAGTCCTGGCTGATACAAGTATTCATCTCAATGTACGGTGATAATAATTATTAACAGTTGTAATTGTAATTTATTATTGCATTAGAAGTCCAAGCACATTCTCTATTATACCTTTGAGATTCCACATCTGCAAGACAGAGCTCTGGCTGGGGTCTGACATGGGGTGTGGGACTGAGAAGATGCAATTTGCATCTCCAGATGGATTCCCAGGAGGAAAACATACCATCATACAGATCACTCCTGCAACACCTTAACTGGGTGGGCCTGAATATACTGGGGAAGACACAATGAAATAACAAGGAATCAGGTCTGCTCACATGTCCAAATAAGAAATTACAGTTACAAATAAGAAATTGGGGCTGCATCCTGAGAGGTGCTTCTGCACACCCCATAACAAAGCACAGGACTAAGGACTTAAGTTCTGCTCTTCATTATAGGTAAAGAGTCTGCAACCACCCAGAAATGTGAAGTGCCCAGAGACACTAAATTGTCTGCGTATCACCAAGCTATCATTTAACTGCAATTCAGAAAACAATAAATATGTAACTTGTAGTCAAATACAGACTTGTGATCCCCTCTAAAATGGAAGCACGCTGCTGCCTCTGAGCAGCCAGGGATCCCTGTGTGAACATCTGAGGCTGAATTTTAGCTCAGTCTAGTTAAAAATAATGGTATTCACTGCAGTTGTATAAAAGCAATGTGTACGTTCCTGATGTATGGAGGGTTGGGATGCAGTTGTTAAATCCAAGCAGCAGATAGGCTTTAAAGATTTGCAATTGCACAAAAAGCACTGATAAAGAACAGTTGATTTCTCTCATTATGTAAAATGTGGATGCTCTTGTCTTGGCCAAAGTGGTAAGAGCATAAGATTTCCTGCTACTTACAGGTCGTTTGGCTGAAAAATACAGTCTCTTTGCAGTTCAGTCTATTGGCAATTAGATAACAAATACAGGACATGTAGATGGAGTCAAAAACATTGCTGTGCTTTACAGCCTGCGTGCACAATAATTCTCTAACTGGCAATGCAGAATACAAAAATTCCCAGATAAAAACCATGGAGCAGATGTGTA
This sequence comes from Athene cunicularia, assembly GCF_003259725.1. Lineage (NCBI taxonomy): Eukaryota > Metazoa > Chordata > Aves > Strigiformes > Strigidae > Athene > Athene cunicularia. Next base: position 7,205,851 of record NW_020799098.1, on the reverse strand, counting down.
AAGTAGCAGAGCTCTGCTGATTTCAATAGAGCTCCGTGGATTTACAGCAGCTGGAGGATTCTGTCTCTTACTGGTGAGTTTTGAGGCTCTTATAATTAACTACAAAAACTCAGTAAAAGTGCCTTCTGCATGCACGTCTTATGTCCCATGAAAATTTTACGGTCCTTCCAAATCAGGTTCCACACTGCGTGTGAAATTCTTGGCAGAAACACAAGACTTCTTGGAGAAGCGTGTGGAGAAGGAGCTGTGCAGAACACGAATAGGGTTTTGTATCCAACACACAATATTGAACAGAGGAAGATGTCTGCAAAATTATTTTGTGGCAAAAGTTGATCAAGCACACTAATCAAGAAATTGAAAATTGTATCACTTAAACAGAGAATTCCAATCATTTAGGTCAGCAATTTTCATCACTCAGCAACCCCCAAAAAATGCACACAATTCCCATCATACACCTCAGAAGCTGCACATGCTCGTGAGGCTGGCAGCAAAGACCTTACCTCTCATCAGAGCGAGAAGGATAACCCATGCTTGGTAATGCCTGGGCAGTATGCATACCACCTCAAAAATCCCATGAGGCTGGACACAGCCAAAACAGAACAGAAGCAAGAAGTCACAAACAAAACAATAAAGAGAAAGAGCAATAGGGAGTCCTTTGGGAGAGCAAGTCATTACGCGGCGCAAAATTATTTGCCACCACTCCCTACGTAGTAGGTACCTTACATGCACTACAAGCAGGTGGTTTACATTATTACTAGTAAGAGGCTGAGAAAAGTGAATTTTCAGTACACTGCTAATTCCACACCAGATACAGAAGGGAGGAAGGGTGAGAAGAAAACAAACATGCTGAAGACACAAAAGGAGTTTTGGCTCATCAAAGTTTATCTCTTATAATAAAGAGAATAAATGGACACCAAAGTAAAGATGTCATTAGCAGTAAGATGCAGCACTTTGTCACTCGTGGAATAATGAAGCATGGATCCTTTTGTTGGCTTCTGGATCATAATTTTTTTTTTTTTCAATACAAACTGTAAACTGAAAAATTTTGAAAACATCAACCCTGAGTAGTAGGAATGCTTTTAAAGAAAGTGGTTTGAGATGAGATTTCCTTTCCCTTTGGTGCCTACAATCAGCTTCCATGATTATTTGCATAAAGGATTACTAACTTCCATGAAGGAGAACTTGAAAATCTCAGCAGTCAGAATCACTTTCTTCACACCACTAAAACCTTGACACTTCTGCAGAACAGTATTTCTCACCCATTCCCATATGAGCACATTTTTACATCACACTGAGAGGGACTGCTACCCACGAGATGAGTGGCACAGCTTAACAACAACCACATTTCTGACAATCTTTTGATTCCATCATCTGCACCATGTACCACTAATCTGTGTTTATGGGATTCAAGCAAACATCTCAGAATTCGTCAGTCCAAATACCAGTCTATGCACTCTCCTTCCCTGCACTGGCTCAGAACTAAAAATAACCCATCAATTTCTTGGCAAATTGAAGACTTTTAATTTGAGAATAAAATTAATAGGAACCTTCCAGCAATTTGGTGGACTTCAAAAAGCAATTGCTCCTATCAAAGATCTTGACCTCCATGTGAGTAACTTTACAATATGAGAACACCCTAAATACTTAGCAATCCAGATCAATTTACAAAACATAGCATCAGTATACTTAAAAATTTGTAATAATTTCAGAAAGCAAATTTCTATCTACAATTCTCCACATGCAGAATACAGGACAGCACAGTGCAGTAGAAAAGTCACTGGACCTGTAATGCTGGGATGACCCATGTCTATAGGAGGTGGGTGGTCACCGTCCCTAACTCATACTGCTGGAGTCTTTATGTGACAGGATTTTCTACGTCTGTCTGGATGTGACATGGGTCTGATCAACAGCCAGTGACAAATAGTGTGGTTCTCCCCTTTTCATCAAACAGGCTTTGAAAGAGGCCATCTAGCAGATGTAGGTGATTATGCTCACATTGGTTGTGCATCTCAGATGAAATTGTTAAGGTTGCAAAGTCACACAATCAAAACAGCAGTGTTAGAATTATGGCTGGCTGTGGGAAAACTGTACAGGGTCGTATATTTTCTCCTACTTTCTGCAAAAGGCAGCTGAACTAAAATAAGCTTTATTCTGGCGTTTTTCTGCTTTCACAGATGCATTTTTTTGTGCACATAGTTAAAAATTACTTACTTCAACATTTTAATGAAAACATGGAGTTCTCTTAATCAAATCCCTGCATCCCAGTCTCCTTTAAACCCTGACCAACAGCACCCATGAGGTGCATCATGTGTTTTGGTTTGACAGTAAGGGAAAACACATGTGCAGCTCTAACAGGACAAACCCAGTGCATTGCGCACTGCTTTACACGCTTGCTGCCATTGCAAGTCACCCTCAAGCGCGACCATCTTGTGTTCCATGATAATTGCAACAAGGTTTTGCAAATCAATTAAAATCCACATTGTCTCCTCGCTGTACACAAACAGCATAGAAATGCCATGTCATTTTTTTTTTTTCCAGCAATTCAGCCCTTCACGTTACATTTTTGTCATCCTTTACCTTTACCTCAATGTTCACATTGTCGCTGTCAAGCCAGGAAGCAGTAGTGACAGCCGCATCTTGAATAGCCATCTTTCACTCTCAAATAATCTAGTTTGCAATGGGTATCTTTACCTACTATTCTTCTATTTTCCATCTCATGAGCCACCATGAAATTGACATTTAAAACTAATTGTACGGTAAAATCCCGCGGATTCCAGAAACTGCGTCTGAGATTTGTGGAGAGGCAGTAGGACCAGATTTCCCCCCTGTATTAGTTTTCTGTCTGCTACATAACTGTGAATGAGTGCTAAAGGGGATTATTAGGCCCCAGTGGTGAGATAGAGTGCATATAACTAATCTGCATTGCTTATCTCAAGCAGACAGTGGTCTGTCAGGACCTGTCTACATGCCCTCCATGCTTGTCCCTTGCCTTTATTGTCTTGCCACTGCTGTTGCTGCTGGTGGCTCTCCTCTGCTCTTATAAACAACCAATTACTGCCCCAAACAGATGTCTGTGGCTATGATCAAATAATTTAGTTGGAGTGAAGAGGCCTTAAACAGGTCAATTCCATTCAGTTAGACATGGTATCTGAGCGAAGGCAAAAGGAGGCACTGCAGGGTGACCTGAACTTGTGAGTTATTGAGAGTAGGTAAACTTAGGACAGCGGATAATGAATCAGCTTGCGCCAGTTAACACTGTAAAAATACATAAAATGAAAGCTGAAGAATTATTTAAAGACTGGTTTTGCCACTGAAAAATTAATGGATGAGTTAACAGAAAAGTGAATTACTTCACAAAGTACAACATTTTGGTTTATACATTTGAATTAATAAGAGACACATGCCTCCTTGCAATTAGCCATCAGTTTATAAAGCTAAACAGCTATATACAGAAACAGCAGAGCAGTGAGTAAGTTTGGTGGGATATTTTTAATTAATTCTGGTACCGATGAACTGTAATCTCCAACAGGAAAATTTGATACATGTGCCTTTGACAAAGTGTGATTTCCATTAAAATATTGTGCTAACTTCAGGGCTTATAGCTTACCTGTTCAATAAATTTGTATTTAGCCATCATCTTCCTCGGTCTGCAGGGGAAACAATGCGTAGCAGGCAGATGCTCAGACATCAGAACAATTAATGAAGCTTTCATAAAGAAAAAAAAAAAAAAACAAAAAAACAAAAAGAGAACAGCTTTAAATCTTTTGTGCCTATGCAACCACCAGCTACCCTACATGTGATCATAAAAATACACAGTTGTTTGACGGGTAGTTATGTTAAGCTATAACCATAACCAAAAGCCATGACCAAGAGGGTGAACAATAGAATCTTGTTATTCTCTCCTCCAGATTCAAAAGTGCTTTCAACAGCAAGATTCTCTATTCTGCAATGCTGTCATATAGCCACCCAAGAATAATGACCTGATTCACTATAAATTCATTTGGGACTGGGCCCCACCCATGAATTTCCATAGAAGCAAGCAAAATTCCCTTGCAAGACTCAATCAATACCATTCACATTTCATCTATCTAAGATACATAAATATTCATATGCCCAGGTAAGAATTAGTCTTCAGAAGAGGGTTGCAAATACTGGAGAAATCTAAGACACTTTCACTCAATTTTCCAGAAATTTCTCAGACAGCCCCACAACTAGGAGAGAGTCTCTGCTCAAAAAAGCTTATGATCCTTTGGCTTTGGGTATGTTTTTAACATATAGTCCCAATCAGCCAGCAATAGGCAAGCTGGCTAATGTATAAGGAGCACTAGGAGGGCGCATGTGTAGAGGCAACACGAGACCTCTCTGGACCTTCAACAGCCCTTTTATCTCAAAGCAGCAACAAGTTCCACAGGTTTTTCATATTTACTGAAAAGATAAGTATTGCAGTAAGGGAAAGATGTTCAGAAGAGCAGAAGTAGCAGCTGTAGATGCCTCCTTCATGTAAATTGAGGGCAAAACCAGAGATGAACGAGAAGAGACAGGGGTAAATCGAGAATTTATTAAATGAGACTGGCATACTTTGTATGCAGATGGAATAAACAGAGAGACAGATGTAGAGATGAAAAGGTAGGGAAACAGAAGCTAAGAGAAGGACTGAGAATAGAACACAAGGCAAACAAGTCTTTGGGACTGATGAGGAAGCACCAGAGAAACGTTACCAAGGCTGACCTCCACATTGACAGCTGAGTTAGGGACACCAAAGAAATCATTTCATGGGTCTTACCAAGACTTAAATAGGTTTAAGCCTTAGACAAGAGAGGGAGTGCAGTTTACCAGTGGGGAGCTAAGCCAAAGAAAAAAGGAAGAACTTTAAATGAAGTCACAGTCCAATTTATGGTTAATTTGTTGTTAATCTCAGTGTAGGTGGAACAGAGCTCTTAGCTCTGGGTATCTGGAAAGGGAAACCACACCTGGAAACATCAGAACATATGTGATCCCAGGCCAGATTTCAAAATCATAAAAAACTGAGTAAATACCTGGCCAGATAGCCTACCTTGTGCTGTATGCTGCTACAACTCAGCTAGCATTTACGGGCTGCCTGAAAAGGTTTGTCTAGAAAACCATACCAAGATATATCCATACAAACAGCCAACACCCCGGTTCACACTCCCAGTTTTCATAGAATAAACCCTCTGCTCACCCATGATATTTACATACACTTTTACAGAGTGTCAACATATCCTGCATTTTGTACCTGTTTATCTCTACTCAATACATTTAAGACTTAATCTTTGCTTTAAAACCAATTTCTCCCAAACCACTAATTGCAGTTACTTCTCCACCAGCTAATTTTGGTTTCTCATTATGGGACACCACCTTCACAGTATCCGCAGACCAAAATACTGTCATCATCCATCCTTCCTCAATGTCTTCAAATTGAAAATAAGCTTAATTATTCTATTTTTCTTAGACAAAGATTGCATAAATCATGGTCAGATCATGGAAAATCTGAAGATGTTCCTAGTCTTCATTCTTGCTGGAAAAACTGGAAGTATGAAACATACAATCTTCAAACCTGGGATACAATTACAGACATAAAATGCAGTTTTTAAACCCATCTTGGTTTTTTTTTGTTATTAGCTGCTCATCATCTTTTAACATCCATCTGTGCTACTTCCCACCCTCCCTATCAACAGTTGCTTTTACCAGTCAGGAACAGACTATTCCTGTTAAATTCAGTTAAAAAGTGAGCACAGCGAAGCCAATCTAGACGAGCGGATGAACTCCATTTTGGAAAACTAGTCAAACAGTAAACTGATAGATTGACAAAAAGGTAAAATATTCCCAAGATATTTTGAATCAACTGTTTTAACCCACCTTATAAAAGCAAGCCACTGCAAAAGCTCCTGTACCTGGAGAGTTTTCTCACAGCATGGGGCAATGCTGTAGCTCTCAGCTCAGAAAAATGCCCTCTGTAGACTCCTGGTCAAATCTACACCATCTTTCAATATTTATGGAAGCACCATCCGCAGAACAATACATTATTTAAGCAAGGGACTGACCTGCAACACATGCCCAGTGCTGTGCTGCATTAACCTTACCAGCTGCAACCTCTCTGCTTGAAATACTTCAGATCTCTATTAGTCACACAAACAGTCAGTGAAACACAGATTTGGTGGCCCAGAGGATGACTCAAATAGTTAAAACCACCTGTGACATCACCTGAAGTTCAAAAAGCTTCAACTGAAGCAGAACAAGAACAAGGAAATCCTTTCCTAGTGCCATGAGTTAAAGGAAAATAAAGAAAACCCTTAAGTGTGAAGTCAGTTGCTGAGCTGGGACGCAGACATTGAGTCAACTTCTGCCATGCCTTTTGCACAGAAGACTGCAAATGATGCTGACAGCTAAACTGCTTGTCCCTGGGCTCTCTTTAAAGCCCTTCTGCAGAGTCCTCAACAGGCACCTGGCTCCCACAGCTAAATGACAGCTTCATTCCAATGACTTGCAGCTGCATTAGTTTTTCCATACCGATAACAACATGCACCTATGTTGCCTGACCAAGGTACTTGAAAGGCCGATTGTCTTCAACAGCTGTTTCCAGCTTTGCCCACCTCCACGTTAAAACGCTGACTTTTACACAACCAGCCCCTGCGTACACCCACCTACCGGATCACTCTCAGTTTTACAAGATCAATGCCAACAAGAGTATGGGCTACTTGCTCTTTAAGGCACAAGTGAGAGCTGAGACACTGTTCCCATAAAGCACTGTAGTTGGGCTGTTTGGGCACTTCTGACCAAAAGTATCAAGCGTTCATTAAAAAGTATTTAAGCAAGAGAATACCCCTGGGGAAATGCTAAATTCTCATGAGGCAACTCATGGCAAGCCACAGAGCAGAGATCAACCTGAAGGCACAGACTCCACAAAATAAAAGTAGCAAACAGCATAACCAGAACAAACTGATTTCTGCCCTCACCAAGACCACCATAAATCTGGCTTGGGGTTAGCCCAGAATGGGTGGGAAGAGATCCCAGGCAAGTAACGCCTGCTCATCCCTGGACAGTTTCCAGTTTAACACCCAAGTAGGTGCATTCTCAACCCAGATACTATAATAAATGCTCACTATACTACTGGGTACATGGTTTAGCTGCTGTTTATGATGAATAACTAATTAACTTTAGCTTCTGTCCAAAGGAGGTTGAAACCATTCAACGTGCACTTAGCAGTGATAAAAATCAATCTGTAAAAGAACAGATGTGGTCCCTGGTTTGGTTAGGATATTTCTAAAATATTAAACAATCGTTTTCATGAAATAAATAACAGGAGCGTAATTGAATTAATATTGACTAATAGTAATTGCTCCTTGTTCCTCAAGTCTGCTTTTTATTAGTGGGAGGAGTGGTGGAGGTTATTGCCTCTTAAAAAAAAAAAAATCCTAAGGCCCTGAAGCACCTTTTCTGCCTTATTATTATTGTAATAATGAGGGCAACTGATTTGATCTCTCCTTACACAATACTGCAGCACAGCGATGGCTAAATAAACAGCCAAAGTCCTTTTGTCCCTGTGGGCTGTTTCTCGGTAATTAAAATCAATAGGATCTTTCTCAGAGGATCTCTTTAACCTCATAGAGCTACACTGTTCCAAGCAGGCAATGTAAAACAAACAAATGAACTCACAGTCCTTGTTGAAAAAAAAAACCAAACAAAAAAAAACAAAACAAAAAAACCCCAAGCAACACATTATTTTATTAGGATAATATTGGTTTTGGAGAGGGGTCATGAAGAGCCTGTATTTAAACCTTTAATTTTTTTTTTATTTCTTTCCCCTTTCCCCCCTCCCCTTCTTAAAAAAAAAAAAATACTCTGGCAGCATCCTCTATTCCCAGAGGTCATGTGAGCTGAAATAGTCCATTGATCTTCCTTCTTTCAGCACGGGAATAGGCAACAGAGGGAAAACAAACATCACCCACTTGAGACTTTTGTCAGCATAGGACCATTCTGCATAAGGTGCTGTGCATTTAAGGTTCAAGAGAAAAATATGTGAAGGTCCCCAGGCTTTCACTGTTGCTAGTACATGAAATCGCAGCTATGAAAAGTGCAGGCTACAGAGGCTCACATCCCTGAGCTATGCATCTACCCGATGGTAGGTATCACAGGCACCGTCCCATGGAATTGTGGTGGTGATTGCCAGCATGTCACATACAACAGCCAGGAAGAAAAGGATTTACACCACATCTCAGGAATCTTGAATCCTGAGCTGCTAATCAAGGCTGGGTGAAGCAATTAGTTCACATGGCAGATGGTGAGCAGGGACCCTATCCTGGTCAATACAAGCAAGAGCATTTTGTCTTGGAAAACACAACGCTGCTGAGCACTACTGCTTAATGCTTCCTCAAAATAAATCTGCTCGGTGATCCCTTGCCCAGGCACAGTGAGGTGAGCCAAGCTCCTGGCTGACCCAGTGGCAGCCTCTCCTTTCCGACTGCTCCCAGGGGTTTCGTGACCCAGGAGCTGCTCTGTAGTCATGGTGGGACATGAAAACACTTGAGAAGATCATGGATATAAGCCAACAGACATTATCATCAGCAGGGAAATCCATCACCATTAGTTGTCTTTCAGTTCCAACACACTGCCAGCAGAAGCAACAAAAGTCCAAACACCCATGCAAGGAAGCAATGTTTAAAATGAGGAGTTTTAGTTGGGGGCAATTATACTTGGGTAAAAAAAATGCTCAGGAATTGGTGGGAAGAGTCAATCTTATGCCCCAGTGGTGTTTCCAAAGGTACAAAAGCCATATATTAAGTGCTGCAACAGAGAAACCAAAGCATGAAGCTGTTCTCATTGGTATCTCTGCTCCAGGATCCAGTATGACCTGTTGACAACTGTCATACGTGGTACAGCCACATACAATTGAATAGGAAAACTTTCAGCACTTTGACACAATGAAAGGAAAATCCCTTTACTTGGATTTTTTAGCAACATGGCTTTCAGGGCTTTGGCCACCAGAAGGCTCTGGTTGGGCAAAAGGAAGATGTGAGGGACATTACACGTGCCACCATATATTACATGTGCCATGTAGGCACACCCAGGGTTTGCCAATTATTATGGTTAACTGATATTCCGCATATAAAATATGCTTCCAATTGCTTATAGAACTGGCAAACTTTAATCTTATAAACTGGATTTTCTTCTTCTCAAGTTTGTGTCTCTGGTAAATGCACTATGGAAAAAGTTTCAACCACATGGGTCAGCTGTTTCTGTGGGGAAAAAAAAAAAAAAAGTTGAAAATAGAAGACACTGTTTAATGTCTATCACATGCAGGAAAATCTTCCCTGTGATCAGCAGTGACACCTTCACATGCTGGGCAGCACCTTGCTATTGCAGGTGAGGTGGTGAAAGGAAGCCATAACCATAGATATCTGTCAAGAGCTGTGAAGAAGAAAAAAAAATCTCTGTGTTCACAGGCTCAATAAAGGTTTCCTTAGATTCTACTTGCTCTTGAACAAATAATACTTATAAAAGAGAAAGATCCTGCCCATAACTAGGCAATCTTCAAATAAGGTTAGGAGAGATCTAAAGCCCTGAAACCAGGTGGGACTGCACAGGAGATTGCAGAGAGGAGGTAGGTCAGACAGGCACAAGGCACAGTTGAGTTCTCTGTGTCAAAAGCAGAGGCAGCCGTCAGCAGGAGCACAGTTCCTAGGTCACATCACACCTCTGAGATGCTCAGCAGGGAGGTAGAGGATGTATTTTATTTTTTTCCAACCCAGGTATATATCAGTGACCAGCCTTGAGATGCCCACACCGAACTGCAGAAAAGCACCATGCAGAGTTATCAGATCTATTCTGCTCTCCAAAAGCAGGGGCAGATACAGCTGCGTTGTTCTTAATGGATGGTTATCTGACTGTCTCAAACATCAGAGACCCCAATACTTCCCTAGCCAGCATATCCCAGCATTTCACCATCCTTACCTGTAAAAAGCTTTCCTAATTTGCAACACTGAATGCAATTTGAGCCCATGAACACAGCAGTGGATAATTTCCTCATCTGCTGCAACAAGGTGTAATATGTAGTATTTGAAGACTATACTAGCATCACTTAGCCCAAATAAAAGAATGAAATATTCCTTAAATATTTAAAAATTTAAAGGCTTTCCGATCATTTTATTACCATGCTTCTATTCTCGCACTAGTTGGTCCATCTCTTCCTTGGAGCAGCTTGGAGACTCCAATGAAGCATTAGGATGCATGTGATAAGCTGCTTCTCCCTACTGGCAATAGGCTATGAAAGGATGCTCTTGTCAAGTTTTGTGCATTGTTGACCATCTTCAACCCTCAGGAAAGTGACGACAGATGTTCACTAAGGCACTTCAACACTTAATTCATAAAGATTGCAGAGATTTGTTTACTCCCTTAAATTTCTACAAAGTTTAGCATATTACAGGATCAAGATCTAAAAAAACTGATCTCAAGTGATAAACAGCACATCATCAGCACCTTTTTTATTTTTTATTTTTTTTAGCAGCCTATTCAAAAAGGCCTCTTCCCTCTGGTTTCTATCACCTTTATTCCTACTGCTGTGGGTTATATTGCAGTTTCATAAAATGTTTGGTTTACTCAGTAAAGCATTTTAGGGCACAGCCATGGGAAAGATGCTTAAATGGTTCAAAATTCTTTGTATCTTCCTGTTTTCACTATTTACACCGCTAAAGCTTTTGTGAATGGGGTATTTTTGTGAACATAGTATTGAATTCTTCACCTTTTGGCTATATAAGCATGGAAAGGAAAAATTTTACTTATTTAAAACCAAAACAATCAGATACAAAGGAAATTATGTAAAAGCTGATTAAAGATAACAGAACTCTTGTGAATAAAATTGCATCTCACTTAACTCCATGCATGTTATAGACAATTATAGGTTAAGTGTGCAGAAAGCTGGTGCTTCTGGTTTGAAATCAGGGAAAGTCTCTTATCACTATAATTTTCCTGAGAGAGGTGATGAGCTGGATGGATTCCAGCTCCTTTTCCATATAAAGGAATTAATTGATTGTGTTTATACTGTGCTGTGCTCAGTAGATGATATTGATTCTCTGGTTTGTGGTTCTCAGTTTGAAGACATCACACTCAGATGAATGCAAACATCTGGGGGTTAGAGATGAGAAACCACCCAGGGTTTACAACCAAGTGGTGTGGGGTTTGGGGGGAATTTGGTTTGGGGTGGTGGTATGGTTTTTTTAAATAAATAATCTGCTAACTAACTACTAGGAGGTAAAAATATATGGATAAACTTTGTTCTAGGTAATAGCTCTCAGGTGGACCATGCCACTATTTTCTTTCAACTCATCTATTCATTTCCTGAAAAACAAGGGGAATATCATCTCTCAAACTGCCATCGGATTGCGGTATTGCACAGAGGGCAAGACGAGTTTGGGAGCAGGAGTTACAGACCCTTTTCTAAGATGAGAGTTTCTGGAGTTGTGTGGCTATTTCATACTCTAAGGCTTTCATTTCATCTAAGGACCCTCATGCCTGAAGTCTAATAACAGCTGCCTGATATTCACTGCTCTTGGTTTATCTCTTTGTGTCTATCTGCATTATCTGAACTGGAGAAGAGTGTCAGCATTAAACGTGAGTGTCAGCTTTGTATTATCTAGTCTGCAATTACAGCAATTGCACCTCTTAAAATATTAATCAGTTGACTGCATATTTTAAGTAAGCAAATTATCTCTTGAGCTCTGTGGCAGCCATGAAGCCTGCCCTTTGCAAGAATGCCAACAACCCCAATGGTGTGACCCTCCAAGAAACTAAAACCCAGTAATCACTCCCTAATAACCCATCATGCTACAAGCTCTACAATGAACATAATAAAACATGCACAGACAACCCCCAAGACGATACAACCATAACTCCCTATCTGGCACCACAGCCAGTCTGAAAAGTTGTGGCAAACAATTTACTTCCCCCCCTTTGGTACACTCACGCATCGTCGACTCTGGCTCTGCTGTGCTCTGCCACTCATGAGTTATCAGGCCATTTCTAACTCATGAAAATAAATTGTTTATCTGCCTCCAAGTTGCACAGCCTCTGTACCTGTAGATACTCCAATACATGCAGGGTATTCTGCGTCTTCTGTATAGAGCTCCCACATAGGGCTGGCAGTATCAGACCATTGGAAGAGACAAGACAAAAAAAAAAAAAAGAAAAACTAAATTAAAACAAGAAAAAAGACCAGATTATTTGCTTGTGCTACTTTGCTGCAAACCCACAATTAATCTGCAGAGAACAAGGCAGATTTAATTTGCTACCGAGTCAGAACTCCTTACAATTTTAAGCTAGCAGCAATGTTTTACACCCGCTGCCAAAAAGTTCAAATAGTCATGCCAGGTGGGGCTTTCGACTTTGGAAGAGCACTACTGTAAATCGGGAGTAACAAGTGAAGACTGAGACCATTAAGCAGAGTCACAGACTCTGCACTAAAGCCATCTCCATATCTACCTACCTCTATACCTTGATACATCCTTAAGGACAGCATTCGCTCAAAAGATACATAAACTCACAGGGTTTTTATGAAGTGAATCTCCTCTGTTTCTTGTTCAAACCCTGTCTCAGTGTATTTAAACAATACTACTTCTAAATTGCCAGTAAGGTGGCAATACTTTAATTTTCAACCTGAATTTGTACAAGACAAGAAGTTGCACCCAATAGAGCCTCTCTCCTTAAGCTGCCTTTCACAACCTCTCATGGCCTTTCAGACTTAATTTTCTATAGATTGCTTGCCCACTCGAGAGGAGAAACTTGAATGCTCTCAGCCTGCAGAGCCCGTGCCTGCAAAAAAGATGTCAGGACCGTTCACTGCAGCCCCTGGATGCAAGCTTAACTGCTAGTGGCTGCTTTTAGCACGTCAAAGTGAATTACTTGACTGGCGAAACTAAGCAGCAATTAAACACCTCACCACTAAGAGGAAATGAGAAATTTACTGTTTGGTCTTCAGATAAGCTAGAGCCTCCTGTGAGCTACTGTTATCAAACCCTGGGGAGGACTGGTTAAAATCAGAGCAGTCTCAGTCTGTGGCCAAAGGGGAAATATTTCTAGTGAAACAGAAATCAATTTTTATCATTCTCCCGTTGTGGTCTTTCTTGAGTGCTGATAGCAAAGGCCTTGAGAAGGGAAGGGTGTTGAGGTTTAGCCAAGATTACACCTGGAAGCAACTGTGTTGTACTGCTCAGTTTTAGTTAAGGACACAGGGGATGGGTAAGCAGGCCAGGCAAAGCCCTCTCCATTTCAGCAATCACCTCAATGCGGGACAAAGAAACAAGTGAAACTGCTCAAGCACACAGAGGAGGCAACAAGAGAGAAACAGCCCTTCTCAGGAGTATCAAAATTTCAAAAAGCAGCACGCTTCTGTTCAAACACACCCTGAGTTTATTCTTAAGCATCATTGAGGACTGATGTTGTAGGACTCCTCTCGCTCAGACCAGGAGAGATGCCTACACTGAAAGCTTAGCTAGGTGATACAGCAAACACCTGCTCTGCATTAATAAAGCCTCTCTCAGTTATTGCTGGAGCTGTCTGTAACCAAGTTCATGCTATTCTTTAATGAATGATGTATGAAACTACTATGGAAAAATGTTTCTGTGATTTCCTGTTAGTTCTCTTCTATTTGTCTATCAACGTCTAGGAACTCAATGGACACTAACATATGGCAGTAAGTGCCAACAGCCACTTGATATTATCTCGCTTTCCTCATGCTCCTTCCAGAGTTGTTTCTCTTACTGCTTTTGATTCAAATTCTGCTAATCTCAACACAATTCCAGCCAGACTACATGCAGGGGAAAGGAGAAGGGACACTCAGGGGAAAACCAGTGTCAATCTGTAAACCACTGCATGCCCCACTTCATAGTGATACGAGTCTCTTCCATTGACCTTGGTCTTTAACTGGCTCTTATCAGGAGTGTGGTCTTCCAATGCATCCTCTCTCCAAAGAGCATTTAAATATTTTTTAATAGACTTTTCCATGGACTAATGTTGATAAACTGTGTCTCTCCTTCAATCCATTCCCAAAAGAACAGCCTTTACTATCCAGTGTGGTCCAGTGCAGTCTGGTCATGGGACTTTTTCCTTCTGTACTGATCCCATGAATCTTTCTGCTCTTTGGGTAGGGTCACTTGGGCACATACTGTCCAGGCTAGGAGGGGTTAGCACAAACTTGACTTACGTGCTGCTTTCTTGTCCTGGATGGTTCATGTTTGGCGGGTCCACCAGCACCTGCCTGAAACCTGGACAAACAGCAGTTACTGGGAGGCACCGAAATCACAGAGCTCTCCCCCTGCTACCTATGTACATACAATATATATATACACACTTTAAGTGATTTCAAAGGCTATTTGTCAGACAAATTAATTAGTCAATAGGTATTCCTCACAGTCACTTGCGATGAATTTAAAGCTTTGGAGAGTATCTTGGTTTTAACAGCAATGCATGTTTTTCTCTAAGTCTTGGTTGATAATATTTGCTCCATGTTTTATGTAACTACTGATGAAAAGAGGCTGAGGTCTATACTTCATTTCACCATCCTGCTTCTTTGATGCAAGTCCAATTCTCCACTCAGAAAAAGGGTGAGTATTTATATTTCTATAACAAAAATCCACATGTAGCTATGCAGTCAGAGACTGATCCCACAAAAGGAGTCAGATTCATTTCCTCCTTACTACAAGACAGACATTAAGATGCTGGAGCATGTCCAAAGAAGGACAACAAAGCTTGTAAAGGGTCTAGAGCACAGGTCTTAGGAGCGGCTGAGGGAACTGGGGGGGTTTAGTCTGGAGAAGAGGAGGCTGAGGGGAGACCTCATCGCCCTCTACAGATGCCTGAAAGGAGGCTGTAGCAAGATGGGTCTCTTTTCCCAAGTAAGAAGTGATAGGACAAGACGAAGTTGCCTCAAGTTGCACAAGAAGAGTTTTAGATTGGATATTAGGAAAAATTTCTTCACCAAAAAGGTTGTCAAACATTGGAGCAGGCTGCCCAGGGAGGTGGTTGATTCACCATCCCTGGAAGTATTTAAAAGGTCTGTAGATGTGACGCTTAGGAACATGGTTTAGTGGTGGACTTGGCAGTTTGGTTAATGATTGGATTCGATGATCTTAAAGGTCTTTTCTAACCTAAATTATTTTATTATTCTATTTTGACACCAAACTAGTAAAATCAGTGTCAAACAGATACAAATCAGTGCCTTGTGACACAAGTTATCCATTTGTTAACTTTTGCAAAGTGCCTGGAAAAAGGCAGATAATATTGCAAGCTTCAGAGGGAGATTATTTGGGAGAGATGATTCTACATTCAAGGTGGTAGGTTCAGTAACCAAGAGACCAATGTTGTAGCTTCACATGACACATGCATTGATCCAAGAGAGCCGTCAGGCTTCCCACAGTTGGGATCTAGAGATCATGATTTTGCAGGTGTTGATTCAACTGGATAATCAGAAGAAAATTAGAATTTGTGTTTGTTGTTTTGTTTATTGTCCGGGGTTTTTTTTCCCCTTCAGATCACACAGCTGCAGGGCAAATTACAAGAACATGTGGCTGGAGGTAACACAAAGCAGCAGCTCACAGTTCACTCAGGTTTAGCCATCATGTGAAACCACACTCCCTTTGACTCCGAAGTCTGTCATGGATGCAAGCAAGGCACTTGGACTTCCAACCTGCCACATGCAGCCACAACAGTTACAACCTGTTTAGTTTACAAACAGAACTACAGGGAATCCAACAGCCAGGTCCCCCCAAATGGAGAAATACTTTTTCCCATTCATTTGCAATTTAGCAATTAAACTGGAAGTTCTTCAGGTCAATAACAGCCCTTAAACTGGGTTTGTACAGTGGCTGGCATGAGGAACTCAGCTCATATCAATATTAAACAACACATGGAGCCAGCTTGAAAAACTAACACTACTACTTAAAACGAGAGTTGCACTGAAGAAATGGGCCATGACAGCTAATGCTTTTCTGGGTAGTTGTGAACCAATTCTGCATGGAACTGTAAATTCTGAGTCTGACACTCCAAAAATATGACAGATTGTTCTGCATTTATTAAGGAATTTACATTCCTTTAATTTTTAGGCAACTGACTTCACTCTGATGAGCATCCTAATCCTTCACTAAGTAGGTTCTTAATTTTCATGGACATTAACAGCAGTTCCTTGATTTTACACAAGTGCAGAAAACATAAAGACACCAGGAAATAGGAGTTACCACAGCCTACCTTCAACATCTACAACATAAAGGGTACCATGTGAAGTAGTGACAATCTCTCTGTATTGCCAGTATCCATTTCTCTCTACTTTGGGGGCTTGGTGCATCTGAACTATTTTGGACAGCTATTTTAGAATAAAATAATTCAAGCCCTACAAATCTCTATTTTTCTCCCCTCTAACTGAACAGGAACCCAAGGAGGACAAGACCAGAAGGTTCTGTCTCCCTCTGGACAAAAGAACTTTTTTCCACATATTCAACTACAATGGCCTGAATTTTAGATTTCACACACAAAATATCCTCAGCCTCGTGTCTGCAAACAATAAGTAGTTATAAATTATACTATATAGCCCAAAATATCAGCCAGCCATGAAGCAAAGGCAACCCTCCCTCTACAAATAACAGGGCTGACCTTTTCCACAGCAAGATATAATGCACCATCAACGTTCAGCATCTTAAAGCCATTTCTGAGCTTTGATAATACCCAGGCCTTGGGCCCAACCTCCACAAATGCTCAAAATCCTTAATTCCTATCCACCAAGTGCTCAGCACTTCACAGGATCAGCCACAGCAGTGACTTTTCCAGTGATGTGATGGGCTCATCATGTTTTTTCCTCCATTGAAGGCACTGAGTATCTGTTGCTCTGTAAAATCTGGAAGATCTAGGTCCAAATCCTAGCTGAATTCCTGACCTTATTAAACTCAAAAGGTCATTTGTACCTTTGCAATGAAAAATCAGTTTGAGGAAAAAAAGCGTCAACATTGATGAAAACTAGATTCTGCATCTAAGCATATTTATCTAGGTCGATAAAAAAAAGAAAAGAAAAAAAAAAAGAGATTCATGTCCCATTCACACTGCTGCTGCTTTCCGCACAGTCAGTGATCTCACCTACCTGTATTTAACTCCCCACTGCTTGACCAGCACATACCAGTTACATGTTCTGCATGGGAAAATCCACCTTTTGCACAAACTGCAAAAAAAAAAAAAAAAAAAAAAAAAAAAAAAAGAAAAGCCTCCAGTGTCCTTGTTGCTACAAATACTACTTTTCATTCGGCATTCTAGTAGCAGACTATTTGGTGACCCAGCCCAGAGCAGCACTGCCAACTAGTCCAGGAACAACTCTGCATGTGCTTGACTGCAACCCACTGGCATTATACCAATATTTCCTCAGCCTAAGACATCCCTGAAATCCAGGACTAAGGTTTGTCAGGTGTATTTGAGAGGAAGCCACAAACATGTCACTGCTGTGTTCCTGAACCCTTGAGTCAGAACTTCCATGAGTGCCAAACCCTTGGATTACAGCTGAAATCAGGGAAGGCTTCTCTTTCTCCCCGTGTTTTAACAGCTCATGCGAGATCTATGACTATCTCTTTTAGTCATTCTTTCCATCCCCGATTTAGAAAAAAAAACCCTGAAAAATACTCAAAAAACCCCACAGTAAACCAGAACAAAATACAACCATGCCACATGCAGGTCTGCCTCTCAGTCTGCATGGCATCTGGATAGGCATCCCCTGGAATCAACACTCTGGAGCCAGTGGGAGTTTTTCCCTCTGTGCCCAGGAATTTAGATAAAATGGAAGACCAGACTTACAGCCCAGCAGGTCCTCACAGTCAGAATTTTTCAGTATATCCTGGGCTGGAAGTATGTCTTTCCTCCCCCCTCTCAGCGAGGCAGCCAACCTGGAAAGAAGGGAGATGGAAAACTCAAGTCCTGATTTAAAATCATTTCAAGCCGAGGTTTTGCCAGAGGAATCGCAGCTGTGACATGCCCACCACTCTAACCATGGTGAATGAATCTGGCCACGAATCGTTAAGCTCCCCAAGCATCCAGCGCTCTCAGCCTGCTACTAATCACTCAGAAATCTGGCTCTCCGGACTATTTGTTGTAAGAAATTGCTCCAATTCAAAAAGATGATCTGGAAGTTTAATATTAATCAAAGCAGGGCATGTACCAGCAGAGGAGCAGTTTAACCATAAGTGCAAGATAACAGAAAAATAATTGTGTTCACCAAATTCCACACTGACACAAGAAAAACGCCTCATCGGTGTCAAGGCAAGGCAGAGGCGTTAACAAGTCCCCTCTTCCCAGCCGCAGTGGGGCTGGTGAATGTGCAGAACGGGAGTTGTTCGCGGTATTTTTTCTATCTGGAAGCATTGCTGGTCCAGCCAGAGCACAAGTGGGCTGCAGCCAGAAGCTGCACAACTGCCCACTCCAGGGTATCTTACCTGACTGCAAATGCTAGATCTGTCAGTCCGAGTTGTTATCTGGGCTGCTGTGCGAAATGGGAATTTTGGGTGCATAATTCATCTCATTCTGAGGCAGCTGTCCAGAAGAGGTTAAGTGAAACACCTTTAGAGTGAGGAAGCAGAACGATGCCTGGCTGTGGAGCTAGAGGCAGGAGCGGGGCAGTAACAGCACCGTGCTGCTCACTAGGGCTGAGATAAGTTGGGAAGCAGCAACCTTAATTTGCAGTCTGGCAATATCTGAGCAGCTCAGTTCTTCAGAAGCCCAGTGCCTGTTTCCGGCCAAACCTGCTCAGCCCATCTCCAGTTAATTAAGTTCTGCTTTAAAACCAGTAGCAGTATTGCTGGGACCCGCAATTGTCCTCCAGTGTCAAAAAAATGATACATGTGTTAATATCCTGCACGTTTTAGGCTCAGAGAAGCAAACTGACCCTGTGGAACAGTCATTAGTTGTTTTTTAATTAACTGCTCCACATTTTCCCCTCAGATCTTTCAACAACTTGCAGAAACGGGGAAGCAAAGCTTCTCGGCAATAAATGGCAGTAGTTGTAGTTGTGCTCATATGCCAGAACAACTTTTGTTCTCACGGATGTTTGTCACAAGACTGTCTTCCTTTTACCAGTACCAAATCTACATCAAATGGAGTTTTTAAAACAATGTAATGAGAGTACTCACCATTAAACTCCCATCTTCATTAGTATCTCATTTAACTGCTGAATTTATATCCCCAAGCATCTTTAATTTATTGATTGTTTCTGGGAGGGTTTTTCTCCTGAATTATTTTTCTTTCTATTTAGCATCAATTAGTGGAATCTGGGCAATGACTAGTATTCAGGATTTGACATAGTGCGTTACAGATGTTTAAATGATTTTACTAAGCTGCCACCGGTGATCTCATAGGCGAAATATCAAAAATTAATTCTCTGCTAAGACACAGGCACCCTTGCCTAAGGGCACACAAGTGCACTGAGCATGAAAATCAGACCCTGTCCCCCCCTCTCCTGCCCTGGGTATTGGATAGAGCTGATCAGGCAGTGGCAATCCATGGGCAGCCACAGGAGGCCAGGCCTTGCCCCCCAGCCACCACTCTGAGCATCATGCACACTACCCACACGCTAACCTCAGCAGCCGCTTCCCATGACCCTGTCTGAGGCCCATCCCTTACAGCATGACATCTGCTGTTACATCCATCTAGGAAGAAGACATCTGAGTCTGGAAAACCACTGCAGGTTCCTGCTGCACACCATTTCATGTGTAACAGACAAAATACGGGAAGGAAAGAGGCGCACAGAGAAAGTAAACAACTGTCCAGATCCCCACCGGTACCAGGGACCCAGATGAGGACAACACCTGCAGCGTGCATCCCCTCCCCAAGCTCACAATGCAGCTTTCCTTGCTGCTGCTGGACCCTAACTACATCCCTCCAGAAAGGCAGGAGTTCTCCCACCAGTTTCACAGAAAGCAGGATCAGGCTGTAGGTAGAGCTCTAAAGAGTTCTATCAATGCCTAGGTAAATGCAGCAACCATCAAGGCCTTATTTGGTCAGCAACCAAAATGATGACACAATGTCCACTTTTCTCCAGAAACTAAATAGGAAAGGGAATAAAACACTGCAAAAACAGGAGGAAACATTTTGAAAGTGAGACATGAAAAGCCTGAGAAGAGATTAATTAAGACCTCCTAATGACTAAGTTGATTCCCCAAAACTCAGGGACTACTAGCTCCTGCGCTAAGTCACTGTTGCTCTTCCAGCAGTACTTTGTATGGGCCAAATGTTGCTGCAGGGCCTTACCACAGAGCTAAGCTTACAGTGCCCCTGGTGGCAGTGGTTTTTCCTGTTGGACTAGGGTGAACACCAGCATGAGCAAAAAAAAAAGGAATGAAATCCCTTAAAGAAAAACACTCCACTAAAGCATCAGTAACATCACGATATAGGTAGCTCAAACAACAACTTTTTCATTGAGTTCATGTCCTCTCTGTAAGAGTCGGTCAGAAGATCAGCATGGTCTCAACACTGTCATCAGGGACATGGGCAGTGAGGTACCTGATAATGCCCTGCTTGGCCTTGCCTATCCCTGCAGTGGGATGCGGTGCCGAGGCTCCTGAATGCAGAGCTGTGTGGCACGGTGAGTGCTGGGCTGTTCTCCTGAGCACTGACCGGCGTGGTGCAGGCAGTGCTGGGCTGTTCTGCAGCGCCTGAGCAGTGCAGTACAAAGAGTGCTGGGCTATTGTTCGGTGCCTGGGCCCAGCCAGAGCTGTTAGAGATAACCACAGAGCCACTGTCAAAAAAGATGGATTGCAATTGTTGCCATAACATCGATGAAGAAATCACGAACCTTAGACGAACTTTGCTTCATTATAATACCAAAACACACCTGGTGGAAGGCTGCCCACCTCCGAGACTGACCACGCCTCGGACGCCCCTCCCTGCGCATGTGTGATGGCCTCGCTTGAGAAGGGCGGAGACCCCCGAGGCGGAGGTGGAGCAAGGTGTGTTACTGAGCATAAAAGGATGACTTCTGGACAACAAAAATTGGAAGCTTCCCCACCAAGGACCATGACAGTTGATGACACAGCATCAGCTAGACCTGGGACCGTTAGGACGTCGTGAGATCAGCGGTGGTAGCTATAACCTCTCTCTGTCTGAAACTTTACTTTACTTCTCTCCTCTCTTTCACCCGTCTCTATCACGTGCCGCTTCACAGGCAACACAATAAAGCTTCACTGTTTCATTACTGCTATCCCCTTTGGTGTTGGTCACCTTAATTTTGCACTTTTGAGATCGTAACAAATGAACCATCACAAGTCCACCGAGTGGACCGTGACACTCTCTTACCTGACACCAGGCTCTCTCATTTCCCTCTGAGACAGGAGGAGAAAAATAGGATATCCCTATCCCTCCAAACCTACCTCATTAGATCCAGCAGGTGTTTCTAGTTTCTTCCTGACCACTGGTTCAGGGCCTGCTGGGAAGGAAGCAAATAACTCTGGTAACACCCTTAATTACATCCTCCTGGCAATGGCTCCTGCCAGGGCTGTCAGAGGGGAGCCACCCTGCATGTGGGAAGCATGACTCAGGGTAAAAGTGCTGCCTCTTTAGAAAAGGTTGCTCTGAGTCAGAATATAAGTGGGGAAAAAAATCAATTCAGAAATTGAGACCGTTTGCAAGTATCTCTCGGAAGGTCTTATAACAGGGTAGTACTTGGACCTACTCTTACCTGAATTATTTCTTAACCTGGAAGAGGAGGCTCTGATCCAACCCATTACCTCATAAAGTTGCCCTCGGCACATTCTCACTCTGGCAGAAAACAGCTCCCCGCTCGGCGCCCACAGCCAGCCCTGCATTTGTTATGCCTCTGCTTCAGTAAATCTCCCTGGAGCGGTGCGGGTATAGAGGCAGGTGTTTATCAACAGCGAAATGCATGGTCCTGATCTAAAAGTAGATGTGGGCAGTTATGTGGCCACGGCCATATCACATCATGGAGAAACACACACCCTCAGGGACAATAAAATGTCCATATTCCCTCCTCTCTCCTTTCCCCATTTTGTCTTCAGCTAAATCAGTACCTGAGTGGTATTTGATCATGCATTGGAGCCACCAGTGGCATAAACCAGTATAACCTGCATTATTTTGGTATGATTTTGGCCCCAGGCAATTGCAGCCCTGCCAGGGACTGGGGAACCTGGCGGTTCAGAAGCACAGTAGAGTCTGTTCCCCAACAACTTCTAGTCCCATGTTGATCAGAAAAGGCCCATGCAACTGAGAGGAAGAGGTTGGAGTCTCCCCACAAATGCTGCCCCATGTTCTGCACGCCCTCTTCTGCTGGAAGAGGTTGTATGCCAATCATGTTGTAAACAAATTATGCACTGAAGTAGCACTCACCCAAAAGACCTAGGGAGCTTCAAATTTATAGCTATGAAACCTTGACTCCAGAAGAGAGGCAAAATAAAGCATAAAAACACTCAGTTGCCTGATGATAACCTTACAGAACAACCCTGCAAAGCTTGACTTGTTAACAGTACACACAAAGGATCATCTGTGGTTAGATATGACCCCTGGGAAAGGAACATGTCAAAGTGCTGCAGCAGCCTGAAACATTCCCATTTCCAGTTCACAAATCCCAAGGAGCTGCCAGAAATAAAGAAATGCTCAGTGGGCCCTAAGGCATCAAACCAAATCCTGACTCCCTAGCAGAGCAATACAGATTATTCTTTAAGTGAGAATGGCCAGATGGAGAAGGAAAAAATACTAGGAAGTGTTTTGATGAGTTTCTATGAACTTGAAAAATCCTATAATTGGCTATAAAGTCACTGAGGAGATTGTGAATGGTGATTGTGCAGCTCTACAAGGTAATTTATCTCCCTGACCAGTACTTCGTAAACTGTCTACTGAACTGCCCTCTGTTAAAACTAAAGATATACAGACACTTGTAAACCTTATCGAGGGGAAAACAACTCAGATAATTTTACACATTTAAATGAAAACCATGTTCTGAGCTTTTCCAGGGGATGAAAACGTTGGCTCTGCTACTGGAGTCTGGTCACCCATGGAAAGGAGGCCAGGACCAGCAAAGCTGAAAAATTGCTCAAAAATTATGCATGTGGCTGCTCCTGCTACTCCCAGTTGTAGCAGGAAGCTGTTGACTACAGTGCTAATTTTCTCAAGAACTTTACCAAGACATGTGTCCAAAAAAGCCTGATTTTTTTTCTTCTGCAACATTGTCCAAGCATCGGACTCCACAGTCACCTGTACCGGGGGAAAGGAGTAAAGGAGTCAGTATTCTTTCAGGGAAAAAAAAGACTATTTTACTCAGTGGCAGATATAAACTGTTCTTCAAGATCACCTTTTGATTATTACTTACATCTAAATAAGAGACATGGTTTCAACTCACATGCAAACTAAATTAAAAGCCAGGATTCAAATTTAAAGGCCCTAACATCTTAAGAGCATCCTCCCGACTCTGAAGGGTAGAAACTTTCCTAGATTAGTTGGCAGAAACTTGTGGTAATCTCTCAAGTTCAACTGTTCTTGTGAAATTTCCATCCAATTGGGCACATCTGAACTGGAACCAGAAAATAGTCTTGGTAACCAACCTGGAACTAGATCAATAGAAAGTGGTGCAGATCTGGAGATTAGACTCTGAAACTCCTTAAATTTGAAAGGCATTAGGTAGCACTTTGAAATACCACCTAACAGGGGAATGATAGGACACTTAGCACACAGTGCCACAGCCTGCTCACACAAGAAGCCTTGTACTAATGCAGTCAATCACACCAGAGTGGCTCAAGCCAGGGAAGGGGATTTTTGCTCATAGATTTTGTAGGGTTGCGAACAGGAATGTTTGGGGAGTGCTGGGACAGTGGAGAACACTTAATTTAAACAGAGTAAGTAGTGCCATATTATATGGGGGACCCATAGGATACACAACAGTTCTTCCATCACAGTCCTTTTAATATAAGCCCCAGAAATTATCAAGTAAGAAAAAACTTATTGAGGACATTCCTTCCTTCCAGGTTGCAGACCTAGACTGTTCTGATGGTGAAAAGAAAAAAGATGGTCCAATGGTCAGAACTTTTTTCTAGACTTGAGATTTCTGCCCCAGTTCTCTGCTCTCCCATACATTTTCCACTTGACTTTATGCGAGTCCTTTGAACAACAGTGTCCAGGTGCAGGCCACAGACATGACTTTATGGGACAGCTGGACAAGCATTGAGTACAGATGAGCTCTTGGCATCTCTGGTTTCCTTTGAAAGGGAGCCTGGATTCATGGGTTCAGTGATAAACTACAATAGCTCCTGCGTTTGGATGATTGGGAACCCGGGGATGTGCATACCCCAAAGGACTGCCACTACCTGAGGAACCAGGGAACCCTCTGGCTGGCTGCAGGCAGAGACTCTGGAT
>NW_020799098.1:7159962-7176411 GCF_003259725.1 Athene cunicularia | reverse complement strand
GGGAAGGGGGAAGGGGGGAGTGAACGAGCTTCGTGGTGCTCAGTTCCCCTCTTGGCTCAAACCACAACATACTGTCATGCCACTCCTCTGGCCAGGGGGAACAGATGCTGTCCCATAGATGGGGAGCTGAGTCACAGGCCACGTGGAGCGACTCTCCCACAGATCACAGAATTGTAAAATCATAGAATGGTTTGGGCTGGAAGGAACCTTTAAAGGTCGTCTAGTCCAATCCCCCAGCAGTGAGCAGGGACATCTTCAACTAGATCAGGTTGCTCAGAGCCTTGTTCAACCTGACCTTGAATGTTCCAGGGATGGGGCATCCACCACCTCTCTGGGCAACATGTTCCAGCATTTCACCACCCTCATTGTAAAAAATGTCTTCTATCTAGTCTAAATCTACCCTCTTTTATCTTACAACCATTACAACTTGCCCTATTACAACAGGCCCTACTAAAACATCTGTCCCCATCTTTCTTATAAGACCACCTTAAGTACTGGAAGGCCGCTATAAGGTTTCCCTGGAGCCTTTTCCAGGGTGAACAACCCCAGCTCTCTCAGCCTGTCCTCATAGGAGAGATATCCATACCTCTGATCATCTTCATGGCCTCCTCTGGACCCGCTCCAACAAGTCCATGTCTTTCCTGTGCTGAGGACCCCAGAGCTGAACACAGTACTCCAGTCTCATGAGAGCAGAATATGGGGGGAGAATCACCTCCCTTGACTCGGTGGTCACACTTCTTTTGATGCAGCCCAGGATATGGTTGACTTTCTGGGCTGCGAGCACAAATACATAAGAGCAGAAAGCAAATCCTGACTCCAGTTGCAGGAAGCCACAAGGCTGTCCTTCTCCATACTCCGTGATCGAACCAATCACCTCCCAATCATTATCCATTATCAAACCTGCGGGGAGCACTCAGGGAGCAAGGAATCTGCACAGAGATACCCAGTGGGCTTCTGGAGGTGAAAGGATGCCTATCCCCAAAAGTTCAGGCTGCTTATGAAGGGTATCCAAGGAGCACACGTTGTAGCTCAAGTTTTAGGAATCACCTTGAATTCTGAATTGAATGTAGCTCAAATTTTTAAAAAAATCTTCCACGCATGAGGTGGTGAGG
This sequence comes from Athene cunicularia, assembly GCF_003259725.1. Classification (NCBI taxonomy): domain Eukaryota; kingdom Metazoa; phylum Chordata; class Aves; order Strigiformes; family Strigidae; genus Athene; species Athene cunicularia. The sequence goes on along the minus strand of NW_020799098.1, from coordinate 7,175,299 downwards.
AAACAACATAAATGTCATTTAATTTACATGACAAAGTGCTGCCATTATTTCAGTATGACAGAATGCCACTAAGGGCAATTTCTGAAAATTATTTAAACAATGTAATGAGTTAAATGTCAACGTTAGCTAATTATGTTTATGCTAATTGTTAATTAGACCCATAATGGAGACAGTCTTAATTAACAATAGTTATGTGTGTGTATATGTGTGTGCAAAAAAGAGTGTGTGTTGAGAGTGAGAGGCTGCAAAGAAAACGTTGTAAGTAATTTAATTTCTTGTAATCATAAGTATTTCATTTCAGACATTAACGAGAATTTTTCAATATACTTTAGAAAAGATGTGATTAAATTACAATGTATCTGTAAGCAATCCTTTCTCTATAACATCTGTTCTGTCACAATAACAGCAGCATTTTTTTTCTTTTTTTCTTTTTTTTTTTTAACTGTGAATGTGGAAAGCTGGTTTTCTCTCTCTTGCTACAGATTTCTTCTGTGACAGGGAAGAACATACACTTTGTAAATATAGGCAGGGCTATGATAGAGAGGTCAGATTAACTGAATCTCAGGCTAAAGAAGATCCTAATTTCCAAGATAGCAGGAAGTATTTGTTATATTTGTCAGAGGAAAAGTCATTAACACATTGATGCTCTTATCTGTGTATAGAGTTGACACTCCTATAACAATAAACCTCTTACAATGTGGTCTAATTCTAACAACAGTGGTCTAACTTCAAAACTAAGTATTTTTTTTTTTTACTTATCACATAACATGGGAAGAAAACACACTACAACACAGCCTGCATACTCACCATGGATTCATAAATCATGGCCTTAGAGCACATGCTGGTGAAGTATTTAAATGCAGGTTTTCACTTAAAGCAGATACTTCAGTTTATCCATAGTTGCAAAGCAACTTGGAGCACCTTAAAGGCTTTGCTGAGCTGAGACTTCATCCCCAAGTTCTCACTCCAGTCCCAGCTGGGGAAGATCATGTCAAAGTCTTCAAGAATTGTGGGTTTAGAGCACTCAGACGAGCCCCAAAACACATACAGGGAAACTGAAAATATCCCTTCTGCAGTGTCACAGTCCCACTTGGAAGCGGCTCTACAGCTCTACAGAAGCTCTGCCTGACCTTTTGACGGGACTTTCAGGAATAAATCACTCTGAACTGGGAAAGGGATGACTAAACTAGTGGAGAGGGGCACCTGTTAGCTTAAACGAGCTTACAGGAGAAAATGAACATGTTAAAGACTGTGTTAGATTTCTGCAGTGACAGACACATACAGATATATAGTAGGATGCTTATACAGTGGGTGTCCCAGAGCAGGTACAGCCAGCCACTGGCATCAATCATAGAATCATAGACTAGCCCAGGTTGGAAGGGACCTTGAAGGATCATCTGGTCCAAATCCAACATGGAAAAGGGAGCCTAGAGGAAATCCCCAGCTGTCCTTTGGGACTGGTGTGAATTACAGGCTTTCTAGTACCTATGAGGAGGTCATCAAAATGATGGAGACAGATGCTTCACAGAGTTCCGTGGTAGGAGGACAAGATAAAATAGGCACAAGCTGAGACAAGGCAAACTGGAGACAAGCAGGAGCTTTTTTACAGGGACAGTCAAACAAGGGAACAGTTGTTCAGGGAGGCTGTACAGACTCCATCCTTGGAGATTTTCAGAGCAAGACTGGATAAAGCCATGAGCAAACTGCTCTGACCTCAGACACGACTTTGCTTTGAGCAGGAGGTTGGACCTCCTCAGGTCCCTTCTAACCTGAACTATCCTATGATCCTATAAACCTGCGTTTTGGATGCACAGTTCTAGTCCACATACCACAGTGCCCACTACTGTCTCCTAACTTAAAGCTGACAGGGCTTTTTTATTAAATCTGACTTTGCTTGAAGCTGAATGGAAAGTCACCATTTAGACATTTATTGGGCCAAACTCAGCTCTGAAAACCAGAACACAAACCCATCTATCCTAGCCGAGCTGCCCAGGTGTAACTGAGAAGAGGGGCTGGCTTGCAGTGTGTTTCTTAAATGCAATTACATGTCCATGCTGCTGTTAATAATGTCAAGGCTTTGATTTAAGTTACACCACCACTAAATATAGATGCAGCCAGTAGTTCAGTAGCTCGTCAAAAACTAACAGCGGGCTATTAATGACATTACAGGTCTTCAGGGATGGGAGAGCTTCTGGGAATAGCACTGGTACCTACAGCTACTCTCACAGTTTACTGCAAGCCTGTGTTTTCGACTGGCCTTGTGAAGTCAGCAGTTCTTGGGTAACTGGGGGGTTGAGTTCAACTGCTTCTTCATTCACTGATCTGCTCTGCAATTAAAGCTGTTACAGAATAAAGTGTGGGAGATCAACATTTGTCTTCATTCAGACTGGGGAAAAAGCTTGAAGAATTACAATTCTCACTGGGAAAAAAAAAAAAAAAAAAAAAAAAAAAACCACAAAACCAAAACTGTGAGAAAAACAAGCGCTTTGGTTCAAATTAAATGTTTCAGTATAGTTCCCCCTGGTTTTATTTTATATAAGACAATATCAACTTTTCAAAATGAAAAATCATTTTAAGAGTAAACTTACAAATTTAAAAGTTCTACACAAGGGTGGGACATTTCACTATTTTCAAAACATGAGTATCAGGAGATAACTCATGCTGATACTGTTCTGAAAAGCAGTTCCGTGGCAGTCAGTGGCCTCCATCAACAGAAGAATGGATGTTTCTCCTACCTGCACTATATTTGCCTTTCAGCACATCCATTAGCCTACAGATCAGTCTACTCCCAGCTGAAAATCATGATACTCATCTGCTTTTTTAAGCTTTGCTTATAGGACCTTCTGCAGTTTCTGAGCAGGAAAAGGTCTTTCAGACTATATCTAAAGGCATCTAATTAATTTGTGGATGGCCAACTCCCTTTGAGACCCAGGTGCTTAAATATAGTAAGAATTGGGACCTTGATGGCTTCACTGTAGAAATTTTGCCCGTGTTAGGACTGAAACCCATGCTGCCTGTTCAGATACTCAACCAATTTATTCTAGTAAAGCTCCATTATGGTGCATATAGCTAATTCTGATTTCTGACCCTTTGGGATCTGGCCCTTAACTTTGTAGAGGACTTGAGATCCTCAGGTAAGAGATGCTATTTCAATCTAAATTCTTGTTCTTTAAAATGTCACAACTACACAGACTGTAGATTATAAACTAAACCTAATTGCAAACAACAAGGAAATAAGGACTCTCCCCAGTCTCTCTGGTGTCTGCCCTGTGACACCTAGATGCAGGCATGCGAAAGAACATGCTACATGCCCAGTTTGTCCTCTTTCTGCAGTGGCTGTGCTGGGGAACAGGTAACCAGGATGGACATGCTCTGCCCCATGGATTGCATCAAGAGCTATGGAGCAGATGTAGTGTGCCAACTCCAGTCCTGCCAGGCTGCTATTACACACTCTGGGACATCGTCCCTGTGTTGCTACAGAGCAAGGGAGAAGCAACAGAGTTATGACTATGGGAGTCCAGACTGAAGTTAAAAGTAGGCTTGTAAGCATGTGTAAGTTGAGTGTCTAACTCACAGCAGAGAAGTTGCTTGTACAACACAGCCCACATATTCACAAACCAAGCAGCTCCCATTTGAGCCAAAGAATTAGCACAGCACATGGACAAATAAATCAAAAAGTCCAAAACAGGAAAAAAAAATAGTATGATAATACATTACTGCTATCCAGCCATTCTTAATTTTGGCCAGGAAAGCTATGACTTGCTGCTCTCTCATGGGGTCTGACACAGTTTTTTATTGCTAGGCAGCTTTACTGCTCCTGGCAGGGGAACACCTTGCTTGGGAAGGCCAGTGAGCCCAGTGGACTTTGTGTTTGGAGCTGCGAATGCACTGGCCCAGATGGCTCTCTATTGACAAGCCCCTTGCCTTGCCTTGGACACAGGCAGAGGTTTGAAGCAGCCCACCGTATGCCGAGTACAAGGGAGCTGCATGTCAGGCAGTAGTGTTATACATGGAGCCTTGCACACTCTGTACCTGTGGGATCACACCAAGGGGTGAGGAAATTCAGATTTCATGATGACACATCCTGAAAGTCAGGGTAGGGACTGAGCATCCTTCCACCCCCTCTGTGAAGCATCCTTCAAGCACAGGCCAGGCATTATGGATAGCCCAAGAAGTTGGCATCAAGGACAGGACAAATGCATCCGAAGTGCCCACACTGACCCAAGAAAAGGACATGTCCAGCACCCAAGTGCTTGTGATGGAACCCGAGTCCCTGTCATGTGTATCCTGGGCTTCGTAAAAAGGGTGTGACCAGCAGGGAAAGGCAGGGGGTTCTCCTCCTCTACTCCACTCTCGTGAGACCCCACCTGCAGTGCTGTGTCCAGCTCTGGGGCCCCCAACATCAGGACACAGACCTGCTCGAGTGGGTCCAGAGGAGGCCCCGAGGATGATCAGGGGCTGGAGCCCCTCCCCTGTGAAGACAGGCTGAGAGAGTTGGGGGTGTTCAGCCTGGAGAAGAGAAGGCTCTGGAGAGAACTTATAGCAGCCTTCCAGAGCTACAGATTTTTTACAAGGACATGTAGCAATAGGACAAGGAGTAATTGCTTTAAACTGAAGGAGAGTAGATTCTAGTTCGATATAATGAAAAAATTCTTCACTGTGGGGGTGGTGAGACCCTGTCACAGGTCACCCAGAGAGGTTGTGGCTGCCCCCTCCCTGGAAGGGTTCAAGGCCAGGTTGGACGGGGCTTTGAGCAACTTGGGCTAGTGGAAGGTGTCCCTGCTCATGGCAGGGGGGTAGAACTAGGGGATCTTTAAGGTCCTTTCCAACCTAGACCACTCTTTGATTCTGTAATTCCATGATGTGTCATTCAGGCATGACCCACAGTCTATTCAAATAATGGAAAGGCAGATCCCAGGCCCAGGCTACGGCACTAAATAAATTCAGAATTCTCCATTTCCAACCCAAGGCCCTGCCTGAGCATCAATTTGCATGCAGCTATGTGGTAGTAGGTGATGCTGAACAATCGAGGCCATTGGTATTTACCTAAGAGTGCAATTGTACGTGCTGTGGGTACTGTTGGGGAAGTTCAACATGCACCGCTTCGGGTCAGGGCTGACTGTAGAGCATATGGGCATCACATCGCTCCCCCCCAAAAAATAGTGGCCTTTTCTATTCCAACATAAAGATTTAGCCACAACTCAAGATACCTGGGCCAGATAGGAGAAATTGGTCTTAATTAGCTAAACATACTATATGTGCTATTGCCCCACATTTACGTGGTTAAGGGAACATATGTCCAAGGAAACAATTTTGTTGTCGCTTTCTTTGTATGTTAGTTTCTAAACAAGTGGGTTATTGTTTTATTAAGGCAGCGAATTCTCTGATTGATAGCCACATTCGCAGGATGACCTTGTCATTGTTTTCTCAAGTACTTGTAATTGTTACAGTGGAGAACACTGGGCTTTAATTATCTGTGCTAAAAACTCATACACTCTGGTTACACTCTGCTGATTGTATTGGATACACTACGATATTTATTTGCCGAAGAGGGAAAAATGGCAACAGCAAGTCAGTCTAAGGACTCTCACAAGAGAAAGTAATGGTGGATATTACAGGTTCCTAAAATACTGTAATAGCATATAGTAATTCAAGCAAGCCTGGTAATCAGTTGACACTCAGGTTCAGTACAGATTACCTGCTATTATATCGGGCGGTCTCTCAATCCTGAGAAAATATCTGTTAAGGTATAAACATTTAAACGAAAGAGGAATAGAATGTAAATACCATGGACTGGCAAAACGGTACATGCTGCACAAACATTATGACTTCTTCCCCTTATTTGAATATAATGTATTCATTTCACACACCCAACCAGTGGTTAGCATTACAAGACTTCAATTGCCATGCATGCTCATTATAAATAATTTAATTCAGATAGCCTCTCTACAAAGTCCAGTCCTCATGAGGGTTTCCCATCAGCAGCCTGAGCCCAAACTTCTGAACCAAAATCTGTCAGAAACTACAGTGGCGACAAGGCAGAGAGCAGGGCTAGGAATCAGGGTTCAAAGACAGTAAAAACTCACAAACGTATGTGAAGAATATTATATTGGCACAGAAAGACTTTGAAGAAAATAAATTGTATGTGTTTATGCATATATGTATATATTTGTGTGTGTGTGTGTAAATCATAGAGATCTATGCCATGTCAGATCCTCATTATTATAACCATACTTAAGCCTTAGGGTTTCTGTTGTCAGCTTACTCCAGAAAATAGCCAGATAGTACACAGAAACAATATTGCTATATAAAATATGTCATGAAAGTAGAGCTATGAAGTATTTCCCCCACATGGTTATAAGAACAGATCACTTGGAATGCAAATAGCTTGTGTATTCAGGAGTCCCTGAATGCAAAATGCCCAATTACTCTGACAGTATATACATTGTCCCCATGCTGTATTGCTTCTGATACAGTCATCAGAGGCATGAGTAAATAAGAAGAGGATACCAACGGGTCATTTTCTGGGAAAGGCCCTCATCTATGCCATCCTCTTTTCCACCTTGGACTGAAACACCCTGGTTTGTTTATCCTCAAGAAATGGCATGAGACCCATCTACTTTCCCTGGCTTTGAAAGAAGGAGAAAAGTGGCAAAGATTACTTCTCTAAGGGCAACCAGGTAGTTAGTTGTACATGTATAAGATGCAGTTAGTGAGTAAAGTTGAAGGAAAACTGTCAAATGCAAAAGACCCATTTAGTCTAATGAAGAAAAACAAACCCTGAGCCACTGGAAGAAACTGAGGCCAAAAAAAAAATCAGGTTAGAAATAAGGTTGACTTTCTCTCCTCATCTTCCAATGAAGGTTTGGTAACCCTTGGAAGGAACTGCTACTTCAAGGCAGAACTCAGATGCCACCCTCAGAGACTGGCTTTAATCCAGCCTTAAAATCTGTCACTTTTTAGGGACCGTGTTTCACAGAATGTGACATACAGGAGACTAAAAAGAAGGTGATCTAATCTTGCTTGCATGACTTTGAATTAATAAAGAGGATGCACTTCAAAAGAGTAGTGGGCTGTGTCTGAGAGCTGCTGACTATCTTTTAGAAAACCAGTATTTGTAACACCAGAATATAGCCTTTTTCCATAAATCCAAAGCAATACAATCCATAAACCCAAAGAAATGTAATAGGCAGAACCAGCTGAGAAACCAAGAGTTGGTCATTATTATAATTGTTATTACTGAACTCGTAGTGGAGGGAAATATGGAAATATTTCCACACAGAGATACAGAATATGGGAAGATACAGAGCATGTCAAAAAATACTTTAGCTCGCATTCAAACTCCAAAGAAGCTACAGTAAAATGTATCTCATGGAGGCAGGTGTATCTATGAACAGATCAAAGGCACAGGTGCATGTTCCCTCCCTGATGCCTCGTTATAGGAGTAGTTGCTATCAGAATAGTACTGATGCTCTTGCTCGCCATTCTACTGTAACTTAGAAGTCCAGTATTGCCGTATTCTGCTGCTTTTCCTCACAGTCGGTGGTGGTTTGCTCTGTAAACAGCCCAATTGATTTCACAGAGAGAAAGAAGGGTGGTCTCATCTGCTATTATTTAAAATGCAGAGGGATATTAATTTAACGGCGAGTACTGCAGAGATGTTGTATGTGACCAGAAAACATGCACCACACTTTGGAGGAATCTAACTCCTGTTTGAATTTCATTATGGAGTTGATTTCTATCCTAATTCCTGCATGTCTTTTACCACCAGAAGGCCTTTTTCCAAGTTCATCTCCCAAATACATGGCTTACATAAAAGCTTATCATTGTTTATAGTGCAAACAATGTGCTTATTATAAACAAAATATTTTGCAAGTCTATTTTAAAGTTGCTTCAGTCCTTAATTAATCCAGCTAAACCTGCATGTATCTACTAGGAATGACTTACGAGCCATCATTTCAGCATTGCAGTATAGAGAGAAATGTTTGACATACAAAAACACTGATGCAAAGTGACTTAATAGTTAATTCATTTCAGTTCACAAAACACACATTCAATAGTGAGAAGTGAGTTGGGAATAATTTCATTTGTTATTAAGTTTAACATGATGTGGCAGTATTAAATAAAGCGCATATATTCAAGCCAATTCTTTTCATTTTAATTCTTTCAATTAAATTGAGAATGTATTACTGTGTGAACTGGGCAAAGCCACGAGATACTTGTGCCAAATTCTGACCTAGAGCCCGCGGAAAGACGCTACTTTCATTTTGCACACCTACTTATACCAGCCTGCCACCTCCAACTCCGGGAAGGAAAGAATAGCTGAAAGTTATTTAAAATGAAAAACGGGCATAGTCATTGCTAGTGTACACACTTTGGAGTGATCTGTATTTTTCTACTAATGTGACAGACACTTAAATGAAAGAAGTGAATTCACAGCTACAATAAAACAGTGGCCAAGTCTCCCTTACCCTTATTTTATTTCTAGCAACAGTAATAAAATGGCTGCTTATTGAGCTTTTTTTCACTCCTACTTTTCTCTCTGTTCCACAAGCAAAAATGTTATTTTTTGAGAAAGTAAAATAACTTATTTTATTAAATTCTTTTTTTCCTGCAGTTTCCCGATAAATGATGTCAAGATTTTATATATTAACTGGTGCTGATGATAACATTTTCTGCTTCGAGAAATGTTTGGATTCATCTAAAGGGCTAAGGTTTTACTCAAGCATTAAGGAACAACAGTTAAGGATGAAAAGTAAACACCATAATCACTGAACATGTGGTAATGAAGATGAGACTATGCTAGTTAGTTTAAAATACCTATGAAATCTGAAACACCAACAAAATAACTATAGTGTGTGCCCGTGCATGGGATATGAGTTTACTGTTGTTTCTCCATCCTTGCGAAGCCACGCAAACAGTTCCAGATGAAAGACCAGTACATGTGCACACCGAGTACATTTGTGTACTTCTAATTCTCTGGGGGCTGCCTGAACTTGTGTGTCACTGAGCACCCACCCCCCTCCTGAAGTCAGCGGTGGAAACAGATGCTCAGTGCTCTGCCTCGGGAGTCACCCCAGAGCAGCCAGTGCTCACCAGAGCTCCCAGCCCCTGCCAGCACACAGTGGCAGCCCCTCGGTCCAGCTGATGGAGTCGCTCAAGGACAAGTGGAGAGGCGGGTCATTAGTGGAGTCAGATCTCTGAGTCATCCCAGCAGATACATCCTGGTCCCTTAGACCTCTGTGCACGTTCCTCGGTTGGAGCACACGGCCTTGGTGAGCCCAGCACACCCTGACACTGGAACAAATGTTGCTCCTCTGCTTCTCTCACTCACATTCAAATTCCTATTAACCTGACTGGGTTCTTACATGAGTTGGCCATTTGATCCATTTCCACAACAACCCTCTTCATTTAATCCTTCTGCAGAAAGTGTCGCCTCAGATATTTGTTTCAATAAAGTTATTGATTTCATACCTTCACCACTTTTGCTACACTATTTTAGGTCAGTAGGTCCTATGGCCCTGCCTTATCCAATAGCTGTCTGGTCGATGCCTTAAAAAACTTCAGTATTGACTGCTGGAAGAATGATCATGCAAAGAAATGGGCCCGACATCAGTCAAACAAATTGTGTCTGGCAACCCAAGGGGGTACAAAGTGAACCTATACTGGTAACTGGGTCAGTCTAATAAAGATACATGTGTCATCAGCTTTCAAGCAATTGACTCTCTTAAAAATGAAATTAAGATGGGACTGAAACTGTCTTTGGGACTGAGCCAATGTACACTACTGCCAAGATTCCCCTCAGTTTCAGTGAGGCTTAGAATCAGGGTGTAGGACTCAGTTGCTGGATGAACTAAGAGGCACATGTATCTGTTACGAACCCACCGTCTCGCTATTGCAGTATTTGGAAATAAAAGTAGGTTTAAGGCAAAAAGAAAAACTCAGAACCACCAATTTCAGGAAGGCTTCTGCCCTTCACTCAGTCTCCCAAAACACTTGGGAAATGGTTATGTGCATTTCTATCTTTAAACAACCAAGTGTTTTAACAACACTTTAAACAAGACTGGTTTCTCTGCCTGATAAGGCCGAAGGGATAGTGCTTGTTTTCACGCACATGATTTTTCTATGTGCCTTAGATCCTAAGGCACCCAAGACAGGTGGAATGAAATGCTCCATGGAAACATTTCCTTCTATGCAATAATTAAGGTGCCAGCCTAGACAACTAATGTAAAGTGGACAATTAACATTCAGACAGCAGAATTAAAATATGAACCTTGTTATTTGGGGAATCTTTCCCACCCTCATCTATGTTTCATAACCATTCTGATACATTTTTCAAGCAAAGTTTATCATAACAGCTAGAATCTGGCAGTTGGGAGTTTTGTTCCCATTCCTGGTTCAACTACAGGTGCAGATTATTATTGTTGCCTAATCTGCAGCTGTTTCAATAGCCAGAAAGTGGGAGTCACAGCATTTATGAGAAAGAACCATTGTTACAGACATACATATATATCTATTTATGACTTTCTCCTTCAATTTACGATATGCTTATCAAAGCAACATTATATATAAGCTGTTCTTAAATTCCCATCATCCAGTGATAAAAACACATGAGTAAATGCTGCTTTCCATGAACAGATGTTAAGCTGGAGCAAGGGCTCCAGTTTTGACACACAGCTCTGCTTGGTAGAGGATGATATCGTTTACAGAATGATATTATTTTCAGAGGAAAGTCCAGTACACTTCAGTTATAAATAGCTGAGGGTGTACTTTTGTTTGTTATTTCTGTAACTGCAATTACTATACCGGCTGACACTTGTTTTCAATGTTCTGGATATTGATAATTTGCTACAAAGGACAATAAATGTTATCCTTTTAACTACTCTTTTTTTTTATACAGAGGGACAAGACAAGATTCTTTGATACTTTGGAGTTCAAGCTCCGTTACTTTCATGTCTTATCTGCAAATCTTTCCCCTAGTTTTCCCTAATCTTCACGAACTGTTGTCCCACTGATATCAAAAGTGTGCTCTCCCAAATGTCACCGTATTATCAGCCACTGACTTACCACATTCTATGATGTTTTCCTTTACAGTTAAGATTCCTAGCTGACGAAGTTCACGAGACTTTCGTTCTGTTGTACTGGCGATGGAGTTATTACCTGTCAGGTGCCCCACATATTTCCCTTCAAATGCACATCAGCCTACCTTGCTTGGATCTTTTGCAGCTGTCAATCAATCTGCTTGATGAATATTCCAGTTGTTAATTTAAATAATTTTGAAATTATAAGTCAGTCTGATTCAGAGACCAAGGTGCCTGGCTGAGAGACGAGGTCCAAATTTTCACATTGAAAATATAACTGAAATGGGAGTCCTAACTTGGGTTTGACTTTCAAATTACTAAATTAAGAAACATTTCTCTCTAGCACTGAGGCATACAGCATTTCTGTTGCTCCTTGCTTGATGCAGTTTTTTGCATCTAAGTACACAGAAAGTGGTTGCAAAATGCTCTAGTATACCCACTTTGTTAGGCTATAAATAAGAGGACATGCTTTCAATCTGCATTTAGGCAGCCTAAAAAATTACCTTCCCTCCTCCCCGGTCTGGAACTGAATAGTGAATTACCACATCTCAGCCGAGACCACAGTATTAAGGAGAGGAGTAACTGCATGCCAGGCATGCCTTAAAACACTCCAACTTTAAAACAACTCCAACAAAAGCACATTAGGCAGTGCCTACAACAGGCTTACCTGAATATTCAAGGAAGTTTCTCAGTACTGACAAGACTGGGATTTTAAGTATCAGCAAGGTCTTGCAATAAAGCATCACGCAATTTCACATTAGATCCCCTCCTGGTGTAAATCAGCTGATGGAGGTAGACTAATTTACACCAGTTTGTAGAGCTGCCCCTTTGACTTAACTCTCTAGATCAGATCCAAAAGGATAATCTTTTTATTCTCAGTGTGTCTCATATCTCTATCACCTTCATTTCTCAATGCTTAAATAATAAAATCACAACAGGGGAGTATTTCTCACCCATCTGAGATTGTCTTTGACAAGAGCGATTCACAAGGCACAACCAGTGTGCTTCCTCTGTCCCCTCCAAATCAAATTCATCACACGTAGCCTTGGAGGGACTTCAGTGAAGTTCTACAGCGGAGGGCAGGATGTAGCAGAAGTTGGACAGGTTCAGAAAACTGGGACGTGACTATGGAAACATCTTAGCACCATTTTCTGTAGTGCAGAGTATTGGCAACACAAGCAGCCCAGAGCAGCCTGTCAATATGGGCAAATTAGGGACGTGGCAGTCTTCATTGAATTCACTGGGTTTATTCTACCAAACAATTAAGCTAATAGGGCTGGTGTTTTGACTTCTTGCTTTGCTCCTGAACTGAAAAACTCAGAGGCACAGTTTCACCTCCCTCCAGCTGCCCCACGCACACATGGTTCCCTAGCTCTGTCAGCACTTGAAAATCACCTTACCATCAACAAGAGTTGGAGCCGTGTTCACTAACCCATCACACCTGCTAAATCCTGGCAGTAGAGTTAACCTCTTGGCTAAATATGAAGAGTAAACCATTTAGATAGTCTTGTTCATTTTCTCCTTTACATATAAAAACAATGAAAGAAACAGCTGAGTCTGTTTTTCTCCCTTCCTCCTTGGCTGACGGAGAAGGACCTTCTTTTGCTCACAGGGTTGTTCTTACCTGGGAAGATGCTGTCAGCAGTGCCACGGAAGTTGTGTCTCCCATGTCCCTCTACTAATTTCTCAGGTTTGCCTTCAATTAGCAGCTCATCACCTTACTAACAGCCTTGTTAGGCACTGGCTGGAGGAGGAGATACAGGGCAGGGTAATGGTCGCCTATTGCTGGCATCTGCTGCAGATTCTGCTTTGGGTTTCAATTAATAACAGAGACTCAGTTTTGGGGATCTCTGACACTGCAAGTGTTTTTTTAATACTTCTGTGGTTTCCAAATCTGCACAAGTACTGTCTTATAAGTAGAGTGCTGAGAAAAGTATGACCAAGAGAGGCCTATTGAAAAGGATGGAATTAAGACGTTACTTTGGAAAAGAAAGGATTAATACCCTAGCTAATCTAAGCATAACTAGAAAATGTGGTTTTCAGCATTCTGTACGAAAGGATGTTGTTCAACACACCCTCCTGTAACTAATAAGGGTAGAACTAATATGATAAATAATACACCCCTAGAAAAAGGATTATTGTAGCAGTAGAAGGAGCGATTTTTATAATCGATGTAAAATAGGTAAAGCCCTGAGTGTCACACCTAGAATATTGGTTAGTAACGCTGAGCAAGAAGAGAGTTTATAATTCACAGGGTCTGACTTGAAGTTCATTTGCAGAGAAGGGATTAAAGCCATTTTATGTGACTGATACATGCAGCACACATAAACACTTTAAGATAGATAAATAGATGTATTTACATATGTGCATTGCGACACAGTTTTTATTCTTTCACATGTGTATTTGTGTATTTTGTGTACATTCCTTATATAAACATGTGGATCACAGAGAGAAGTATCCATATATAATGTATTCACAGACACTGATAGTTGCACTCACATGCATGTGCCATTAGTGCATGGCTGTAGGCATACATCTTAAATGACTGCACCACCCAGGGCACCGCAGAGGCTGTTTAGATGCCACGGCCAGTGTCAGACGTTGCATCTGCGAGGAGGGGCTCGGCAGTATCTGGAGCGAGGGGTTGAACTTCATGACTCTCTGAAGTGTCCCCACATCCCAATAATAAACTTGCTGCTGGGGTAGGAGGGGTGATGTGAGACTGGGGTTTATTTGGGGTTTTTTCCTGGCTTTTAGCATGAATTCCTTAATACAAGTCAAATCATTTTCCCTTCACTAGCTTCCCAGGGACTGTAGCATCCCAGTGAGAGCCAGGCCTCTGCCACGAGTGATGGGTACCCGCATAAAGGAGCGGGGGGAGATGCTATCACAGGCAGCCCCTCTGCCAGGGAGATGAGAAGAGCAGAGGTGTGTGCACTGAGTCTACAATAGCCCTTCTCCTTCCTTCTCGCTCTATCTGAAGTCTGTTGTATATTTGTTCCTTCACGGCTCCTCGTCCTTAGATTAGATTTCTCCTTTCTCATTACCAACCTTAATAGACCCTTCAGACCTCATTCCAGCCCCAGATATTATCTGACCCGTATAATTAATTAATTATAGCCCAAATATTATAGATTATTAAAAATAGCATAACTAATAGTGTAATATCTCAAGCTGTCGACTTTAATAGTCAACATTGTCTTGGTCTCTCTTATCAGGCTGGGACACCCGGTGAGAATATTGATTTCTGGTAATTTTAACCATCATCTGCCATCCTGATGGGTAATTGTCAGATTTTCACCAGAGTCAGAGCTCATTTGAAATCGTTAAACCGTCGGCAAGGCTCACAGTTGATCTTAATGTTTCCTTTTTCTCCCCCTTCAATATGTTTCAGCAACAGAGAGGAAAATAAATAGAAAGAGAAAGAGAGAGCAAGCGAGAGCTGCCTGCGTGCCGGCCATCTGATTTCTCTTTTATTTTATTTTTTCCTTTACATGTAAGGACCCCGTGATGCAGAGGGGCTGCGTGTACCCCCTCCACCACCACTTCCACCCCTCTTTCAGCCTTTCGTTAGCAATTATGGTGATGATAATAATAATAGCAATAATAATAATAATAATGAGCCGCTTGTCCCTGCAGCACGTATGTGTCCCCGGTGCCCCGCAAACGGGACGGTGCAGCTGTCGATGCAGCAACCTGGCTCCGAAAATGGGGGGCAGAAGGTGGGGGGTGCCCTACTCCTCCCTCCAGGCCGCCCCCCCCCCCAGCTGCTTCCCACGCGTATCTCGGCCATGCCGGGGGCTGAAGCCGGGGTTGGTACCCAGGGAAGAAGGGGTGGGGGGTATGTCTCCCCGCTCCCCCCCCTCGCCTAGTATCCCGGCGGGCGGCCCGGGGATGCTCTCGGCGGAGCGCCTCCAGCCTCCTGCCAAGCAAAACGGATCAGCTTTCGCGAGGTGTGTGAAAAAGCCCCTGCAGAGGCGATCCCAGCCGCGATAAGTGACAACAAGGCACTTTATTAGTATTTTATATAAACTCCCGGGTGCTGGGAGATAAGCGCCCAAATTAGGAGGCGAGGGGGGGTGAAGGGGAAGGGGGGCGGCTGTTTAAACGGGGATCCGCCGAGCCGAGGCTTGAAGGGTGATGAGGGGCCATGGGTGCCGCTACCCCTCTCTCTGCCCCCCCCGGGTGACACTCGGGGACATCTCTCCCTCCGTCCCGTGTCCCGTTCCCCCCCCCGCCCCCAGCAGCGCCCATCG
>NW_020799098.1:7156822-7159912 GCF_003259725.1 Athene cunicularia | reverse complement strand
GGGGGGGTGAAGGGTGGCCGGGCACCGGCGGGACTTGGGTCAGAGCCCTCTGCGAGGTCCTCCCTGCCCTGCCCTTGCGAAACCAGAGGGAACCCTTCGCCTCCGGCGGCTCCCGAGAGATGCTCTGGCCACCGGTGCCTACAGGCTTTGGAAATATCACCTCCCCGCAGGTGTAATTCAGCCTAAGTACAGAGATAACTATCGCTGCGGCGGGGAGGCTTGGAAAAACGCGAGAGGGTCCCGTGGGTCGCGCTATTTATTTGGGAGAAGGAAACGTTGCCGTGCGATCTTTCCTCAGCGGGACAAGGGGTCCGGGCCCAAAATACGGGAAGCTGGCTCTGCACGGCTTCAGTGCCGCCTTTTTGGGGTGTCCCCTGCCAGCTCCTCAGCCCCAGCACCCCTTCCAGCTGCTCCCGAAAGGCAGCACCCCCCCTGGCTCGCTCGCCCGGGGGACGCTGTTACTCGTCCCTCCTGCACGGAAAATGGCAAGAACTGTCTTCTCGGAGAGCCAAACGGGACCGGTCACCCGGCCCGATCGCCAGAGAGATATTACATGTCACCACTCATCTAGGGCCCCATAATCAGCGCTAACTTTCTGGTGAACAGATAACCAGAGATGGCAGATGGATGGAGATTGCACAAATGAGGCGCTAATTGACAATCAATTGTGATTAGGAGCAATAGAACATCTTTATAACACTCGCTTTAAACCGCCAGCAAACAAAAGCGCCGGGCGTGTTGAGGGGTCCCGTCGGGATGGGGCCCGGCAGTGACACCCCAGCATCCCCGCTAGCCACCCCCCTCCCCGGGGAGAGGGCCGGGGGTGTCTGTCGGCACCCAGCAGGCCGGGGTGAACAGGGGGTGTCTCTGCTTGGGGGTGCTCCCTGGGGAGGGGGCTTCTTCCCCTCCGAGCACCCAACGCCAGCCTGGGTGCTCCTTCAGCCGCTCCGGGCTCTGCACGCCCGGGGACTGTCCCTGCCCGGGCAGCCGGGCACAGGCATTTAATTACAATTAAGTTGGTGGTTTGGTTTTTGTGGGTTTTTTTTGGTTTTGTTTTTTTTTCTCAAATGTACTGACTCAAGGAATAAAAAATATCCCTAGGGCCACCACCCCCCAGAAACCGCCTTCTCTCCGAAAAAGGTACAAACGCAGGCGACTACCACAGCAAATGTGCCAAAGCCAAGTCATTGGCATCCACCTAAACTACCATCTACTTTTCATAAATAATATCGCAGAACTGCGGGCAGAAGTAATGGGAGGAAAATTTATTCGAAAGAAAAGATGAGATCAGAGGCACGACCGGAGGAGGAGGGAAAGAGGAGCTGCTAACAAACAAACAAACCGTTGGGTGTGTTTGTGTAAGCGTGTGTACACGCAGATTCAAACTTCGCTCTCGCTGTGTGTTTGTGGCAGCCCCGTCGGTAAGGTCAGGAAAAGGGGGCGAGGTAATTACCTACACATGATCAGAGATTATACATACCATTTCAACCCAGGAGGTGATTTATAATTTAAAGATAAAGCATAATAAAGTCATAAAAGGGAAAGGACACTGTTGTGGTGTCTGATTAAAATCTAAGGGCTGGTGTATAATATATGAGCGGGGGCTGTTGTGGGCTCCCGCTCAGCGGGACTCCCCTGGGCCCAGCCCGCTGATGGACTAATCATGTCCAAGCCCTACCAAAATTACAAGCTGATTGTTTTACCCATTATTTCTCCCAACTTTTAATTTCTGCTTTCTAAAGGATCATTGCCCGCGGTAATTGCAAAGGACCTGTCCTTGTATGTGTCACCAGCCTCAAAGACAAAAAAAATCTAATTTTCCTTTTATGCTTTCTCTATTTTCCTACACACACACCCCCTTTTTTTTCCCCTTTTTTTTTTTTTTTTTTTTTTTTTTTTTTTCTTGGCAGCTAATTCAAACTGAGTAGCGACTGGAGCGTCCAAAACAAGAATGAAATTGATATGATCAAAGCACACACGGCTATACACGAAAGGGAAGGAAATTAGGTAGGGGAAAAAAAATGGGTTTTATAATTCGCAGATAACTTTTATTCCTATCTCTTAATTTTCCATAATTAAAGCCACTTTTAATAAGAGAGGTTTGGGTTGGTTTTTATTTTTTTCGGAAGTGGAAGTTAGGTCTGGTTATGGCTTTACTCCTGCATGGGTGGGAGCAGACCTTTTCTCCCACTTACTCGGAATTTATTGATCGTCGTGTTTTGTCTTGTGCCGTTTAAAGGTATTAATTTTCTTCCAGCACTTTCCTGGCACTTACATTTGATATTTAAATTTAATTAATTAGCTAAGGGAGAGAGAGAAGCGTGTGTGCGTGTGAAGGGGTGTGTGTCCGCGGACACAAGCCCCGTTTTAGCCACTAAACCTCCGTCCATAATTTTGTCCTTTTGTTCTAATTTAATAAAACCAGCAGGGAAGGGAAACAGGTGCTGGGGGCTGACACCTCTGAGCCCACACACACACACACACACAATCCCCTTTTGATCATCTAACTCCACTACTAGGGAAGGGAGACTTTGAGTTCCCATTTTCTGTGTATAATATCTTCTTTATATTGATCCCGCAATTATTTAAAAGAAAGCGTCATCTCCTCCCACTTCTCCAAATAAGGCTATTTAGATGCTTTCCAGATGAGTGGAGGTGTGCTGAAACAGAGCTGACAGCCAAGTATATCACAGCCAACACCATCCTTCATTCGCTCTCTCCCTCTCTGCCCCCCTCCCCCGGCACACACTTTCACCGTGTCTCTCCTCCAGTGATGAAGATTACAGACTATTATGGGCAAGGGATTAATTTGTAGCCAATTACAATCCAGTGCTAAATATGAATGCATAAATAAGACACAGCCTTGCCTCTGTGTGTATGTGTGCAGGGGGGTGGGGGCGGGGGGGCAGCAGCAGCGCCTGGCCAGCCTGGTGAGGATGGTGAGAAGGAAGAAGGAGCAGCTGAGTGGAGGCTCTGAGCTGAGCATCACCTTGTGAGTCCCTGCCTCCCCCGGAGCCTCCCGGCCGGGGGACCCAGCGCAGCCCCGGGGAGCTGAAGGCAGCGGCCCCTGAGCCGGAGCGGGGGCCGGGG
>NW_020799098.1:7153842-7156772 GCF_003259725.1 Athene cunicularia | reverse complement strand
CTCGCCTGGATCCCCCCCGGCATTTATGTCTTTTATGTATCTTGTCCCCAGACCCGCTGTCCCCGTCCCTTCCCCCCCGCCTCCCCGCAGCCTGCCGCCCCTTGCTCTGGGCGACAGATTCAATTTTCTCTCTCCCCTTGGCTTTTTTAGGACAAATCAGACTAATTGTGACAAAATGCTGGTTATCTCTGGAAAAACAATTAAATTCCTTCGATTACATTTAAGGTAAAATGTGCTTAGCAGCGTAAAGAGGCTGGATAATGGGGGAAATCGCCCCAGAGTGGCATGTAGGACTGCCTGGATCGATATCCTATTATCGAATTGTGCATATCTCTTTCAAGCACCTTGCAAACTCTTCCCTAACATCTAAATTATAGGGTCAAAATTCGGATAATTACTCGATTAAAACCTATTACACTTATTAGGGCTCGCTATTGATCGGGAATTGCATTCGACCCAAGCTCTAGATTGCTTTTTCTTTCTGGGTCCAAATATCCCAACTTTCTCACCTCTAAACACCGCGACTCTGGGGATAGCTGAGGGTTTCCGGGAAAAGACGGGCGTTGTGAAAAATATCTATAGCCATTCTGTGTCCTGAGAGGGGAGAGAAGGGGCGGCGAGCGGCGGGGGATAAACTTCTCGGATAGGGAAAAATAATTTCTCTGTCTCTGGGCCGGGAGAGGAGGACTCGGAGCTTTCTAACCCCGCCATAGCGTGACACTTTCAATTAAAATTCGTCAGCGAAAGAGGTCTGGAATCTGCTCCAGCCCGAGCCTTTTACAACAGATGCATTTTTAATCTCTAAAGCAAAAGCAGGAACAGGGCATTAATAGAATTCAAAAGATATTTTTAAAAGCAGTGCGTAGCTGGAGTAATTATTCGTCTCAACTCGTCTGACTTTTGTCATACTAAATAGATTTGGGCGATCAGAAAGACTGACGAGGTCAGCCTATCGCTAATCTCACACTTTTATCTCCAGACAAGGAGAGAAATGCAACTCTATCACTTCTCCAAAAATAAATATATTTGGAGGCATCAACGAAGCAGTGGCTTCGCCTGCTGACAAGTTTCCCGGACACTTGGCACATTTAGTGCTTCGCTCCCACCGCCTTAATATTATGGCAACAGTCACGGATAGATCTGGGACTGCTCGAAAACCACGAAATGTAATTCCTCTATTTCCCCATTTAATTAATATTAGCTCAAGCAGCGGTTTAATTTCGGAGAAGTGTTCCGGAAAGTAGCTCTGGCCGGAAAAGT
The DNA here is from genome assembly GCF_003259725.1 of Athene cunicularia. NCBI lineage: Eukaryota > Metazoa > Chordata > Aves > Strigiformes > Strigidae > Athene > Athene cunicularia. The sequence goes on along the minus strand of NW_020799098.1, from coordinate 7,155,512 downwards.
ACCAACACCCAGAAAATGCAAAGGCTTTCTGGCAAAAAGAGTGAAAACAGCGCTTGTCACACACCGCTCGTAAAACTCATTTAACGTTAAATAGAAGGGTTAAAACTCCTTATTATATTAACATTGAACACCTTTCAGAAACAAAATCGCAAGTCCAGCGTCAATCTCCTTCGCCAATTGTATTCGCGCTGCATTTTTTCTGGTAAAAAAAAAAAAAAAAAAAAAAAAAACACACCACAAACCAAAAAAAACCATAGATAGATAGATAGATAGATAGATAGATAGATAGATAGATAGAGGAGCTGCGGCTGGGATTTCCTAGAGTTTACTGGAAAAAAAATGAACTCTAACATACCCACTGCAGGGTCCCTGATGGGTCAGTGTGAGCGCGATGTGCGCTGGCGTCGCGCTCGGTCCCCAGAGCTGCCCCGCAGGCAGATCTACACAATCTATAAATTGCCGTTGCCAAAAAAAAATATTACGCACTGCAATTTATAACAGGTTCTACAGGTTGCAGGATGCTTGTCTGACCGCACCGTGTCGGGTTGGGGAAGATAAAACTCGGTTCACATGGATGTACGGCGGCGATCGCTCACTTTTTCTAGAGCCGATTTGAACAGAGCGTTGGAAAAGTCTATTAATGAACCCCGAGTTATTAAGGGATGTTTTCCTGGCGAAGAGGTTCACAATAAACTTCTCTGCCCCTTTTTATCCTACCGAGCCAGCCATACCCGACATCAGCCGAAATCAGGTCGTTGGACAAACCACACTTTTTAAAAACACCCACCCCCCAATCTTATCTACGGATTTTAGGGCGTCCGGCGTTAGGATATGGGCAAAGTTTGGGGTGCAACAGCGCGTTGCGGTTTTTTGAGGATTAAAAACAAGGAAAGTACGCCCGGGGTAAGGGCGACAGATCAGCGATTCACATTCTATTTGCATATCTCCGTTAACCAAGTTAAAGGAGCCCTTGATTAGGGGGTTCCCGGAGCTGCACCCCCGTTGCGGGTGCGAGTGGAGGGAAGTTTAGGAGTGCCCGAGAACTAAAAAGGGTGGGATCTCCGGGCCTCTGCCCCCCGACCTGCCCGAGGCTTTGCCCCCCGGCTCCCCCAGAGGAGTCCGAGCCCCGGCCGGGGTCAGGAGGAGCCGCCGCCCCGGAAAATGCGATTTGCTTCCAGGCTTCATAACGACAGAACCGTCAGCAGAAGTCCAATAGTCTTAAATATCGGATAATTACCCTGTTCTCCGATGGAGACCCGTTAATTGGAGCATAATATAAGCCCAAATAAATTAAATGACCGTTAACTAGTTTGTACATTACACAAAATGAGTTTAATTAAGTTTGTATCTGCTCTGCTAATCAATACATGTATTTACTCCACTTTAATACTTCCATCTCGGGAAGTGACAAGAGGTCAAAGCAGGCGGAGAAAGGGTTAAAAATGCCAGAGCAAAACCCAGCAAATCTCCAGTCGACGCGGAGATTTCCGCAGCTAAAATTGTTAAAAGCGATGTGACACCTTCGCCGCCCGCTGCCAGACTGGGGCTGGCTCGGCCCGGGCGGGGAGCGCGGGGGGCTTCTGCCGGGGCGCTCCGGGGGACCCCGGGGACCCCCCTTTTGCCTTCCCAAAGGCCTTCCCGGCCCCTGAGCGTTTGCTGCGCGGCGGTGG
>NW_020799098.1:7089941-7153792 GCF_003259725.1 Athene cunicularia | reverse complement strand
CGCGGGGCCGGCTGCGGCCCCCGGCCCCCAGCCTCGCTGTCCGACGGCCGGGGCGCCCGAGCTCCGCTCCCCTCTCGGCTCCTTCCTCCCGGTCGGCGTCCCCCCCCGTCCCTTCCCGGTCCCCTCCCGGTCCCCATCTCGTCCCCCTCCCGGCTCAGAACTGGCAGCCGTAGGTTGCGGGGCGCCGCGGGGAGAGGGACCGCGCTCCGCAGCCGCCTCCCCTCTCCCTCACACCCGCTGGAGAGATAAAGGAAATGTTTCGGCTCTCTCGTGGGAAGAAAACCTGCCACGATCGCTGATATTAGAGGTAAGGGGCGGGCGGAGCCGGCTCCGCGGTGCAGACCCCGCCGGGACGGTGGTTCCCAGTGCCTGGGTGGGTGCTGGAGCCCAGAAGCCTGAGTGGAGGGGGGGGATGCGGGCACCCCAGCTCCGCTCCCGACCTTCATCTCCCCTCGTTCAGAAGCATGCAAGCGCCAGAATTCTCGGACCATGCTCAGTTGCATTTGTGAAAATAAGAACTTTCATGATAAAAGATGTTCTAAAGTAAATTTTCAGGGAAAACATTATGAGTATTGCTTGGAGTACAGCTCTTCACAGCTTTTACTGGTGGGAGAAAACCAGTTAAACTGGGAAACAAGTACTCAGGGGACTTTCCCACACTGTAAAACTAACCTGTTACTGACCAGGTTTGAGCTGGTGCTACTCGCAGTCAAATTGTTAGCTCGAATGGGATATGACCCAGCTTAATTAAGAGATAATTCAAACCCTGCCTACACACCGGGAACTCCAAATAATTCCCCCAGGTGAAAAATAATTCAGCTCCAACAGCGAGCTGCTCAGAGATTTGGAGTAGATGATTTTCCCACTCCAGGTTAGTTAGCATCCTGCCAGTGAAACCTGTTCATGTGAGTATTATTACTCACAGCTGTTGGATGAAGGAGTCAGCCTGAGATTCCTAGTCATTAAACTCGATTTAACAAGGCTTCTCACATTTTATAGCAGTGCTGAAAACAGAGCCGCAGGTATCTTTCTCAGCGTAGTTTAGGAAGTCATTGTCAATCCTCGCTCGAATGCCTCATCCAGAGGGCTCATCTCACAGAAGTCATGAGCAAATCTGCAGCGCCTCAGCTCTGGTCTGGTCTGGAGCACAGACTGCGCGGCAGCGTAGGGCATGGGGGCTGTCTGTGTGCAGAGGCCCTTGAGAGTATCAGCACCAAAAAGCCAACTCTGAAATGACGCCCCCCGGACCACGGCTCTGCGGGGGGTTCGTGCTGTTGGATCACGCTGCGTGGTCACAGACTTGCCAGGGAGAAGCCTGATGGTATCAGGATGGAGCAGTGGTTGAGAAATATCCCTGGTCTGAAGGCTCAGCACCTGGTGTGCTAAAGCGAAACACTCTCACCCACCTGAACGTCCTCACTCCGTCATCCGTGTTCCCGCCCGGCGATATCTGGCTCTCTAAGAGAATGAAACAGGGCTTGTGCTGCGATTTGAGGTCAGTCATCCAAAGCCCCCCAGAGCTCCCATGCGGACCCGCCAGCAAGGCCCGAAAGCTGGTTCCCACACGGTACCTACCCGATGGACCCGCTGCACCGCACGCAATGGCCCGTGCTCCCGCACGGAGCCTTTTGGAGGGATGCAGCTTGTTTTCAGTGAGACATCGACGAGAAACAGAGACCCTGCTACAGCGTATGTAGAATCCACTGGCTGAGGGGAAGCTGATTATGACACAAGCAGGAGGTGTTTGCTCTGGTTCATTGTGAGTTAATTTTTAACAATTATGATTCATTCATAAAATTTAGTGTTAGGGTATTCAGAATGCAGAACACATTCAAGAGGACATTTAGCAAAGCATTTGCCAGAGGACAAATTCTCATCTCAGATACACTGAGCAGCACAGTCGGAGTCTGATTCAATATTTTCAAGTGACATCTTTGGCTCGTACCAAAGGAGATCTGGGGCATCAGCATATTTTCCAACTAATTCCCACACCGTCAATGTTAAATACAAGGGTGCAAGCCTGTATTAGTGAGAAAGGATTCAGGTATTCATTCCATCTTGCCATTGTTCACTATATGATTCAATGAGGCAAAAAGAGAAAGAAGCTGCGTCTCTTTTACTTCAACTTATACTGAACAAGTTTCAGTTGTTCATGTTCACTGGATAAACAGCAGTAAAATGCCTTGTAATTCAAATAACAGAAAAAAGCATGTAAATACAAACAGATACATTCCAAATGATTGGGAGATATCTGAAAATATTTTGAAATATTTTGTGTCATTGCTTACATACAACAGCCAATGATGTTATACCAAATCTTTGAAAACCAGCGTTCTATATTATCACACCCCCCCCCAATATTTTCTTAGTGTTATTTCTAGTTGCACAGGGAATGTAGGTTTAGTGAGTTACTTTTTTAGATTAATTCTTAGGGCTTTTTCACATGCACTGCAGACCTTCTGTTTCAGACCGAATTCACAGTCATGTTACATGCTTCTGTTCTTATACTACATAAGCAAAATGTTAAAAATAAAGTTTTGTCTGTATGAACATAAATCCATTTCCCAAAATTGCACCATGATGTCTGACTGGAGTCTGCTATATTAGCAAATAGCCATTAACTCCTGTATTCGTTGTATAAAATTTTTCTGCTCGGACACAGATTTATTTAAATACTCAAAGAAACATTATTTTACAATGTCTGGGTAGTTCTGGTCTTCAAGTTCTGTCTCAAAGAGTAAGCAAGCAAATAGGCTTGTTGTTAAAGCCTTTCTTAAGAGCAAATAAACCAAAAAAAATTGTATGATACTGGAAGATTTGTGAGACTCTGGGAGGTAAACCAAGGCACAGATCAGAGCAGACACTGAAGATGAAGGGGACAGGCAAGTAAACTAATGGGATCCTAATCAGTTTGTCTCACAAAGTGCATTCTCAAAACCACATTCTTCTCTATTTGGTGCTTTTTTTATTTCCCCTTCTGCCCATACGGTTCCACACCACATGCTCACGTTACACAGACATCTCAGGTGCACAGGATGATGATTGTCACAGTGAAAATAACCCTGACAGTAAAAGCCCTTTCTACTTTCCTGATGCTGTCTGGCAGAGATGTGAATTCATCATACAGAATAAGCTTCAAAGCAGCTCGGGAGGTTATCACAGCATCAGAAACACAGAGCTGCTAAGTCTACAGTGCCCACTCAGGAGAAACCCTGTGAACGTTGGAAATCCTATGGATGCACCCTGTATCAGTAGAGAAACACCAAGGACACAGAGGGCAGCTCAGGATCAGGACTCGAAAGTCTGGGCATGCAGGGTCAGGCAATGTGACAAGCAATAGCTAAATCCAATATATTATTTACTAATTTAATGTCATTATATGACAAATCTTAATCTAAGTTAAACTGTCAGACCACCCAAAGTGCTAGACTTTATTTTAAAATGCATCTTTTATATTTTGTCCTCTGTAATGTCGCAAACCAGAAACATTTTGCAATGGCAATAAAGGAGGGATGACACTACAGCAAAGAACTGGAAGTCACAGAAATACTCATGTGAGATGATGACTGACACAGTGAGATTCACTCCCTTCAGTAAACTGCTGCTTTTTCAAAAGAAGGAAAACAAATCTACTAACCTTAGTGCAAATATCTCAATTACTGTTCTTTTTTTATTTTTTTTTCCCCCTATAACCACACACATACATTACAAGAACTTTCCCTGCACATCAAGGGACTCGTTCCTGTTTTTCCACCCTTAACACAGGTAGGGTGACAAAATTTATTTCCTCTGCTTTGGTCCCCAGGGACTGCATGAGGGGAAGAGAAGCGCAGGAAGAAAAGCATTTGGAGGAGCTGCTGGGATGGCTGCTTCAACCACTTGCGTTCATCCAGAGTTTGTAGTACCAAGGTGCACTCTCTATGACCTGTTAAATATTTTGAGATTTGCAATTAAGAATACTCTCTAGGACTGAAAGAGCCAGCACTGTGCCTTGTACTGACGATTTGGAGTGAAATACTGTGTTTGCTTTGAGCACACTCTGCAGCATCTCACTCTCCTTTGCCGCTTCTGCTTCAGCGTTGGGGAAAATAAAGGCTTATGCACACGTGGAAGCAACATCTAGTTTCAGCCCTAGTGAAAATGTGTGGCAGACTCTCCTCCTGGTGCTGTTAGCATTCAACTGCCAAAAATACTATTACAAAAAATTCAAATATATCCCAAAGCAATTTCCAAACAAGCAGAATCATATATTATATTTCCATATACCTTTTATAGTGCGCGAGGATAAGAGTGGCTCCATAATGGCATTATAAATATAGCAAATTAATGGTGGATGCAGTGCCAACACCTTGTCATTATGCAAATTGGAATGTCGGCAGAAATGGTTATTCAACAATCCCTTTCGAAGTAACCAGACGCCTAATGCTGCTCATTACATCTAAACTAATTAGCACCACATTTAAACAATTTTAATAAGCTTTTTCCTTAACCCCTTGACAGAGGGGATTCCTGATGCTAATATAAAAACATATGAGCACTTGGCACAGGAATGCTGAGGTATTTTGCTCAGGGCACTGACAGAGAGAGAAGTGAGGGGAGGTCTACCCAAAAAGCCAAATGTCAATATTTAAGTTACAGACATTTAAGGATGGAGAAACAGATTGCACTGGAGTAAAGTTTAGTTCAGCTTGCCCAGGCCCTGGTGCAGCCTATCACTAGCACAAACACCATTGTGCCCTCTTCTCAGCATGGCAGAGCCTGCTCCCAGACTGCTCTCCTGAACTGGGACTACAGTTAGTCTGTACTACCCAGACCTAGCTGATAGGAAAGGCTCAATGAGCACATGAATTAATTTCTTTCTTCACTCAATCAGCTTTGAAGAAGAGGAAGAGGAAGGAAAGCATCAGCTCAGAAACATGAGAAATTAATACCTCTCTCCACTTCTTTTCCTTCAGGGGCAACATCCAACTCCCACAGCTGGGAGGGCCATTGCTTTGTCCCACGAGTCAGGATTTGTTCAGCTGCTGGGTAGAGCCAGCTCTCATCCACATGGATTTTCCAGGGGATGTGCTAAGTCTGGGGCTCTCTAGCATCTCTCCTAGCTGAAGGGGTCACCAGTGCTGCTGGATGGGGATAGTCCAGATCAGTCTTGATCTAGGCTGCTGCTCTGGGGCCTTAGCCTCTGTTGGGGCTTCCCACATAAATCCTTGTTTCTGTAGAGGATTTTGTAATAGAAAAGACCATCACCACATCCATATAAGAGGAATGCTCCTAGGGCTCAGAATGTATCAACAGGCTCTAATTTCTCTCACTAGCCTTTCACCAACTTTTTCCAAAATCCTCCTCTATCCTCATCTCCCTCCTGCCAGGTGTTCACAGCCTGCACTGATACGGCACAGCTGCATCACCTTGGGCCAGACTGCCATGAAACCAGCCCAGCTATCAGAGACCTCACTGGGCTCTGCCCTGAACTCTCTGGCTGCTTGCAGGGGAACTGCATGTAGGTGAAGTCCCTTTGCCTGAGCTGTGGGGTGGGTGCTGTGCTTGGCTCTGTACTTTATTCACCCACACCTTGGCCTTTTCTTGCTGACTTGGCTCCAGACCTGCCTCTTATCTTGGTAGACTTTCAGGTAATTGCTGACCGGTGGCTGGCTCTGTTGCTATTACTGAGCTTGGGGTTTTTGCTTGGGTGCTGTGGGAAGGTGCCCGTTGTCAGGAAGGCCACTGCCCCTTCCTGTTTTCACTTTCTGTTTCTGGCTCACCTCTCCCTGGCACCTACAGCCTCTACTCTGTTTTTTCTTTCTCATCTTGCTGTGGACTATGACTTCACTCTGCACTCCCAGCACCACAGTTTTCCCTGGACACTGCTTGGGGCAGAACTTTCTTTCCTGTTTCCAGATGCAAATTCAAGCATTATCCTTCTAGAAGCAGGATGTTGTTAATTGTTTTGGTTTGATTTAGATGTAGCTGTCCCAGTGCATCTCAAACCAGACATACAGAGAAATTGCTCTCAGTAATTATCAGAATAATACCCTTCTCTCAGGGTGTGGTGTTCAATCTTTTAGCTGGTGACAATTGCTATGAGGAGCTTTTCCCTGAATCCATGAAACTCAGTGGTGTTTTTAATAGTAGGTGGCTAGGGAACGAGGATCCAGTCCTCCCTGGCTCTGATCTGGGGACTGTAATCTGGAAGGCTCGTTCTTACCTCCTGTCTGCTCTCCCTACATGAAGCATTTTTAGCTCCACTGTGGTTGTTTCAGTTCCCACAGGAGAATGGGTGATGGGAATTGTGTCCTTCCAGCTCCCTTGCATTTAAATTGCCCATGGCCTGGGCTATGTCTTGAGACAGGACACAGGACTGTCACCTCTTAGGCTGAGGAGAGAACTGGAATTCCATCTCGCCTGAACGTGTGCTCCAGCATTATAGCTATTACATGCACCATGATTGCCGCTGCCCATTTGAAAACAGTGATTTTGTTAAAGGTGTGTGTTTGGTGGGTGCTAGGTGAGGTGTGCCAGATCGAGCCTTCTCAAGCATTCATATAATTATTTTCCTGGGTCTCATTAGGCTTGAGCAAGAACTCTGGTCTAGGTGGGATGGCCAGTGCCGCTCAGGCATGTACAGACTCTTGGTGGCCCAGGAAACTTAAGCCTTTCTTGGGCTCTAGTTTTGAGATACATAGACCTTCCTTGGGCTAGTTTGTGGAAAGCCCCTTTCTATGCCTATTTGCCACTATCCATGGTCAGACTATGCTGTAATGGCATGAAGTTTTCCTATACAGTTAGCCAACTGTGTGAGTTTCCGTAAGGCCAAATGCTGGGGGCTGCCATTGGGCCACAACAACCCCCAGCAGCGCTACAGGCTTGGGGAGGAGTGGCTGGAGAGCTGCCAGTCAGAGAGGGACCTGAGGGGGTGATTGACAGCCGGCTGAACAGGAGCCAGCAGTGTGCCCAGGTGGCCAAGAAGGCCAATGGCATCCTGGCTTGTGTCAGCAATAGCGTGGCCAGCAGGGACAGGGAAGGGATCTGACCCCTGTACTCGGCAGTGGTGAGGCCGCCCCTCGATTCCTGTGTTCAGTTTTGGGCCCCTCACTCCAAAAAGGACATTGAATGACTCGAGCGTGTCCAGAGAAGGGCAACGGAGCTGGGGCAGGGTCTGGAGCACAGGTCTGCTGGGGAGCGGCTGAGGGAACTGGGGGGGTTCAGTCTGGAGGAGGCTGAGGAGAGACCTCATCGCCCCCTACAGCTGCCTGACAGGAGGGTGCAGAGAGCTGGGGATGAGTCTCTTTAACCAAGTAACAAGTGATAGGACAAGAGGGAATGGCCTCAAGTTGTGCCAGGGAAGGTTTAGACTGGATATTAGGAAGCATTTCTTTGCAGAAGGGGTTGTTGGGTGTTGGAATGGGCTGCCCAGGGAGGTGGTGGAGTCCCCATCCCTGGAGGGGTTTAAGAGTAGAGTCGACATAGCCCTGAGAGATCTGGTGGAGTTGGGAACTGTCAGCGTTAGGTTAATGGTTGGACTGGATGATCAAGGTCTTTTCCAACCTTGATGACTGTGTGATTCTATATAGTAGTAGCATTTCAAAAGTTATGGTTTTAAATGACCAGTTTTCATCATCTGTTGCATCCAGATGTCCTTACCTTTCCTAATGCGTAACCTATAGAGATGTTTACGTGACCTCCGTTATTAAAACCATTAATATGTTTAATAACACTGGATATGCTGCAAACCCAGTTGCGTGACCAGCCAGGTGTTTCCATGAGTGTTAGAGACCACCAGATGGCTATCTCTGCCAAACTATTTGATACATGCCGATCTGAGCTTTTTGCTGGGCTGGGTTCCTGAGATTCAATACTTCTTGCTTCTGGCTAGTAGCTTCTTATAATTTGGAACATCCTTACTGTCCATTTCCACAGCCACTTTAAGTCAAATAGGTTTGTTTGTTTGTTTGTTTTCCACAAAAGAAAGATTTTTTTTCAATACTGTCCACTTTGAACTCACTGATGCCCTCTCTAGCCTGCAAACTGTTTTACATGGCATGATACATTGTCCATGCAGAACCACTTACAAATCCTGTGTCTTTGTCTTGCTTCCAAAAACAAAACCCACCCCAAAACCCCAAATAAATCTTTTAAACATAAATCCTAAGAGCTTTTAAGGGTTACAGTTTTCTAATAGAAATCTTCAGCTAGACCTGGTTTGCTAAAGCCAAGCCTCAAGTACGCTTAGACAAAATGGAATTATAAGATATCATGTAAAAGATGAGTATGGGCCCATCATCCTGGCTCAGTAACTTCAGAGATGTGCTAAAGGACTGTTTCTATTCCAAAGCCCTGCTCACAAACTCCCTACCACGTTTATCTACGTTACTATGTGCTTTGTATTTGAGTGTTCCAACCCTGAACAGCACTAAATTTGTACAAGCTATAGCCTTTTCCCTCCAGGCTTTTACTTCCCAGATGAACTGTGTGCATGGTAAGAACAACCATGAAGTCTTTGCTTTCAGTTCTTGTTTTACCACAGAAACAGCACTAGTTATAAAAGGATAACTTAGATGCATCAGCACAGCTCACTTCAGCTCAGAATTACTGTGACCTTTTAGAAATACAGAACATTCAACCTGTATTACAACTGTGCACCTCAACAACACTCCAAGGGCCAAATCATCCAAGGTGTTTACATACCTGGAAATCATACAGCATCCCCCGTAAGAAGTATGTTATAGTACAACTGCAAGGACATTTGAGTTATAAAGATAGAAACACACAGCGGAGATCATGTGAATGATACTTGTATTTTTTTAATATTTTTTTTTTCCCCAGAAGCCCTGAGGACCAGAATAGCAAAGATCCCATAGAAATGTCACACAGACAGTTTAGCAGCTCAGATGACTGAAAAGCTGGTGAGCTCAGAAACCTCAAATTTGTAAATTGCTGTAAGTGATGCACAAAGAGGTGTGATGTATCTAAAAAGTAGATTAATTTATTTTGAACTTAAAAGGATTTCTACTTAATGAAGGTATGCTGGATCTCTGGAGATGACTTTTTTTCCTCCAGCAGAGCTACAGATAAACCCAGGAAAAGGAGAAAGCTCCCCAAATCCTCTGAATTAGGTCTGATCAGGTCTAACAAGAATGCTTGTTAGCAACAATTCATATCCAACTGGGTATATTCCCCACCTGACAAAGACAGTTCTTGCGATAAAACCACGACAAAAAAAGGGAAGTAGAGGAGCTTTAAAAAAGGTCATTACTAACCTGGCATTACTAACAAAGTCCATGCACCTGTGTCTGAGTTAGCCATTCCCAAGTCACTTGCTGGGAAACCTTAATTCTGCAAATTATCTTTCTGTGTGAAAGAGACACTCTAGAAAAACACCTTTTTGCATGGATGTGTTTTTAATAAATAAAGGGGGAGAGCATACAGATGACATTATAGGATCAGGTTTAACTGGTGGATTGGACACTCAGGTCCAGATAGGAAGTTTCAGTTGATAATTCTGTACTAAAAAACATCATTTATTTATTTTACTAAAGGCCCAAAATGGGAACTCCATGGGGCAAAGTGCACCTACTGTTTGCTGGAGATCTTCTAGTGCTGACATTTCATGTCCACAGCAAAGAAGGGTTAAGTTCCACTGCACTCTTCACTTTTTTTTTTTTTTTACAGGGACGAGAGAAAATATGTCTTATAAATGAACACCTTCAGCTTGTGCAGGCTCAGACATCTCTGGAACAGTAGCACAATGACCTTGGTGGCTCTTTTGACTGTTAATCTCCAAGATAAAACAGTTTCATTTATACTGTTCTGGGATCCCAGCATCCAATGATCTATACTACATTCAAATGTGCAGGGGTTTGTTGTTGGGTTTGATTCTCCTTTTTTTTTTTTCTTTTTGTGTTGTGTGTCTTTATCCTTAATCAGAAATAAAAACAGTTTTGCAGTTGATTCAACTGACCTGGTGAAGAACTTGGTTTGTCCTTGTCTACGGTCTCACCTGAAGCTTTTACTACCAAGTGAGCCATACCAATAGAAGTGGCTTTGCCTTCCAGTGCATAGATAGTCTTTGAAATTCTGGCTCTTTATTATTTTATCTCTGGTAGATTAGAAGTACATCATCTAAATAACTGTGTTGAAGAGGAAAATGTCTTCCTAACTGCAGAGCTCTCACAAGATAAACTATCAAGATCCAGCATTAATTGTTTTCTAAGCAGTACTTGTGCAAGTCAAAAGGTATGTGGCAGAACTGTAAATTAGCTTTTGTCTGAGGTGGTCAGAAGCTACACTGAGGAGTTTAAATCTCCTTTTTTAATTCTCATAGTCTCCTGATGCATGAGGGAACACGTCCAACACGTGAGTGACTGGGCCCGTGCTATAGAGAATCCATTCTAATTTGTATTCAGTATTTTATCAAAGACTGTTGCAGTTCACTTTCAAGTTGATATTCAAATGCTCTGTCCTCTTTCACACTCTGGATTTCCTTCACCCATAAGGCCGTATGAAACCTTGCAGGAGCACAACTGGTCAATATTTGGTTCTGTACCAAACTGACTGTAGCCAGTAAAGCAGGTTTGGGAGATCTAGTTAAGGACCCAGCCAATGACAAGAAAACCACATTGGGTTCAGCTGCTTGATCTCAGTATGCATGTTAACTCTATGGACTTAGAAGACGCCAGATACTTGTGTTTATATCTGTATCCTTAGATGCACTCTCAGGCCTGAGCCTGATGTCATTTTAACTGATTCAAGACAGGTAGTTCACTAGTACAATATGCCACTTTAACAATTTTTAAACCTTCATACTTCCACTTTGTACTGGAGCTTTTTGATTATCAGTTAAACTGCAGCACTTTGAGTATCTCTACAAACTTTTACAACACATTTTCTACTCCATTCATTACCTGATGGCATCAGTTGGTTTTGACTTTTCTTTTTTGTGTGTACACAAGAGGTCTTCAGAGGTACTGCAGGAGCCACTGTGCTGCTTGATGTGGTACACTTCCTAGCACAGTAGGCTGAGCAAATACTCTGTGTGTTGCTGTCTCCAGTAGAAATTTAATTGTTTCTAAGGCATCTTTTTTCTAAAGGCATGGAAGTGGAGGAAAATTACAGGACACGTACTGACAAAGGAGGTATAAATTACATGAGTCCCTTAAGAAGGAAAAAAGTCCCCAAAACCTGAACATTTTACACAATGTAAAAGTCATAAAACATGCTCTATATCATGTACATTTCAAATAATTATTAAATTAAGTGCATTCCTTTCTATATCATCACATCTTTGCCAAAATTAACTTTCATTATAAAATAAGTTAAAGTCAAAAACAATTTAAAAATTTACCCCAGTAAAAATGCACCTAGCACAGTATTTTAGTGTAAACGCGAATATCTGAGATAAATGTTTCGTTCAGTTGCACTCTTGTAACAAAATGAAGGGCAAAGAGGATTAACAATTTAATTCAGTGCATAGTTAAACTGGTTGGCAAACTTCTCATGCTTTCTTCGGTCCATTTGGTTCATTGCTTTCACCACCCGTTTCACAGCACCTCTGAAAGAGAAACAAACAACAAAAAAATAAAAACAGTTATGTTGATTCTACACAATCTCAGAGAATATTTATGAATATTGGGGGAAAAAATGAACTATGATTAATCACTACCAGGGTTCTGAACACTGCACTGATGAGGCTGAACAAATTTGTCTTGTTAACTAAATTAGCTGCTGCAATACAAATAGTTTCATTCAGCAATGATTTTATTAACAGGAGTAAACAAATTAAAGTCTTTCAGTTTAATGGCTGTGCATTCCACCCTCCTAGCATTATGTCTGATAGTCACACAGAGCAAGTTTGATTTTTAAAAGCACCTAACTGCTCTCAGGGGAAAATAACTAAAAGTATTTAACAGAATCTAAAAAACTCTAACACTCAGAAACCCTTACGAAATCCAACCTGCAGAATCTACGATGTTTCTGTGAGGGAAGGGCTTGCTGTTCAATTCACATGTAACTACAATGCATGCAGCAACTTTCCTTTCACAGGTTACTAAAACCTCATTTCATCAGCTGTGGGCAGAGTAAGGCTCTTGCTCACACCAGCAACATCTCCATTCTTGAGCAGCAACTATTTAATCTACAAGCACAACACTAGTTTAGGAAGACACCAGAGACTGTCACGTATCTCTGTGCAGAGAGATAAACTACTGCTGCAGAGCAGCTAAGTGCTTAGAGTTTAGCATAGTCAGAACAGTACATCCACTATCTTATATAAAGTAGAGGAGGATCTCTGCTACCTCGTGATGGACAAGCATTCGAGCCCTCTGCAGTGCCTGCTCTGCTTGAAGAAGGCTCTGGAGTGCTCTTCAGATTCAAAGAGGAAATAAAGGAATGAACTTTAGAGCTCTTAAACTTTCTGGTGCTCCTAAATCTGGTGAAGGTTTGCCCCCATGTTGCTGCTCTTCATTTGCTGTGATTGCTTCCTCCCAGTAAAGACTGTGCTCAGAGATTTCTCTCCTTTTGGGAGTGACTGCTATGCTTTTGAACTGGGTGAAGACATCTGCATTTTTTTTTCCCCTCCACAACTTTTGAATGAACATGCAGCTGAGATTTTGAGGGTGAAAAAAATGCTAGACAGCATGAATAGGAACAGGAGATTCTCATAAAAGACAGAGAGCAGGCCTATATATCCTTTAACTGATAAGGCAGCGGAATAGGTTCATGAGGAGTAAGAAAGCAGAAGAAAGGCAGTAGCAGAAGCCAAGAGAATGCTCTGTTCATACATCTGCCCTCAGAGAAACTTATGGCTGCAGCTCTTACAGCTGAGTGCATCTTGCCTAGGGCACTTTGTTCTTCACAGGTTTCTAGAGTTCCCATTTTTATTGGTTACTTTAGATGCCTCTAGCACAAAAGCTCAGAAATCTGAAGCTGATATTTGTAGGTGTGCTCCGATGTCACCCTGCCTTTATTTACAAAGAAGGAAATTACCTCCTAACACATCTCTGAAAAGACCTGGATGCTCTGCCCATATGGGAAGAGATACCAGCTGAGGGCTTGGTATGAGGGACTATGTCCCATCTAAGGACATGGCACTGACTGAGGTCTCCTTTGATTTCTACATCAGAAATGCAGTCAGCAAGTTCCATCACACAAAGTGGATGGTTTCAAGACTAGTGCTATTAGACTCTATGTTGTCACAGTCTGCGTTTATCACTTCTGAGGATATTTCTGCAGGCTGTGCAGTAAAATGAAGACATGCATTTGGTAGTGCATGCCCCACACACTATTCCAGCTCTGCTCCTGTGGTTATCTCTGAGAAGCAAGCTGACTGTTTTAGCTAACTGCTCTCTGTAATGGCTTCATTGCAAAAGCCATTTTTAAACATCTGAAAACAGAGGATACTTCTTAATAATGCCTCTAAATGATGGGATTAAAGATTTTCTCAGCAGCAACTCTAATGAAAACCAACCTTATGAAAAAACACCTGGGAAGGAGGTATACTTTTAAAAAAATTCTGCCAATAAAGTTACCAGAGTAAGGAAAATGTGGTCATGGTTTTGCACTTCAAATATTGCCTAATTGGTAGGAGAAAAGTGAGCCTTTAGCAGTGCAGAGTGGCCTTGACACTTTCATGTCATGTAGGTTTTACATTAGCACCACTGGATTGTGCGATACTGTAAATGAAATGAGATCCCACTTTGATGATCTGTGTGCAATTTCACTTAACTTTATTGGCAGACGAGAGCCTGGGTTTATCACCTATACATTTCAAGTAATTTGGGGTTGTTATAAGGAGCCAAGGTTATCATCTTGTTTAGTGCTGCAAAGCATGAAACCTATTAAAACATGACAGGTTTGATTCCCTATGCCTGGCACTAACACACGCTCAAAATCATTAACACAAACCACAGTAAACCAAAACCAGCTTTTAAAATTTATTTTGTTAAAGCCGATATGAAATTCTGATCATTAGAAATGCATGTGTCTGACTTCTAACTAATATCAGGTGACATGAGAATTTAACAGAAATTGTGCTATTTCTGTAACTAAAAGCAATGTGGATTTGGCTTTGTTATTATAACCATTACATCAGAAAAGGGGAAATAGAGTTTAAACAAATATTGTGCCTTGGATGCTGTTCAACTCATCCACTATGTTTAGGGAATAACCCACCATTAATGAATTTATAATAATAATTTTGCTTTTTTTGATTTGACAGCTTTACACTTTTCACTTTCCTTTGACTACTTCATTTTTGACATGTGAAACTCTTTAAATAGCTGCAGCTGCTTTCCATTTGATAAACACCAGATTATGCGAGGCAAATTTATGTTGCAGCCACATCTAACCAAGACTAGGTATCAGAAATGGCGTAACAGAGTGGACCTATGGAGATACTATACGTTCTAAAACCCATTCAGGTTGGTGGGTCGGTAGGCTCCCACTTCCATATGAGCTAGCGTGCCTGGTTTAAAGCTAACTCACATATGCCTACATAAATCATGGATACACCTTTGTTCAGCCACCCAAACAGTTTCTTCTTGAGCTAAATGTAGGCCAAGAGCTACTGCTTGCAAATGTGTTGGGGGGAAAGGGAGATGTATAGAAACAGCACTGCTGCAGGAAGAATACTGTGTTCACATGTCTCTGGTACAGGGAACAATCATCTCCAAACTCTTACACTGAAGAAAGACCTGCAGCAGGTTCCAGTCCTTGATATTTACAAAAGATAGCAGAGGTTAAGTGAACAAGGACCATAACACAGGGATCCAAATACTTTTCTTAACCAGTTGAATGCATTCTCAGTAAAGGAGGAGGAAAATGCAATGGCAATCTGTGACTGAATAATACACAGGAAGGGATCACTGTGTGTACATGCTGGACGGCACTGCATCAGGCCCAGCTAACAATTTATTATACCCAAGAGTGAGAAAAAATACACAGGAAGCCCAGGCAGCAGTCACAAGTTTGGGAAGGTCTCTAAGAATACACCAGAGGCATGAGGGCAACCGTCAACACACTGCTGTACACCAAAAGCCAAGGGGTTTTCACAGATCCTTTTATTAAATGTTCTGCTCAGGAAAGCCCATCTTTGGCTTTAAAAGGAAAAACTTCATTTTCACTCCATCTACACTACTACAGTGTGTCTGATGCTGTCAGTTGTGTCACTCTGAATACATCTTCTTTCCAGACCCAGTACTATCAGTACATATAAAGTAGCATCCACCTGATCAATAAATGATCATCCAGAGAAGCCACTACAGCAATTAAAGGATTTTAAAACAAATTAAAAGAATAATAATAAAAAAATCTTTCATAGGGAAATTTTATAAGTTAGCTGAAAATCAGAGATATAACCTTGGTTATACCTGCTACTCTTTACCCTCCAGAGATATCGAAGGCACTCCTGCTCTACAATTAGCCAAGAAAGTTGTTTAGTAAGTGAATGTTAATGTAGAAACAAAAAGTACCATTGAAACAAAGGGAAACAGCAATTTAACAGGCTTTAGAGAAGGTAAGCATCTTACTTATTGAAGACTTTCTTCTCAAGCCGGGAACGAGAAGTATTAGACTGCTGCTTCAGGTCTGTCAGATTTGGGTATTTTTTCTTCTTCCCTTTCTTTTTTCCTCCTTTTCCATTATTTTTAGAAGAACCAAGATCCACTCCTGTAGCTGCTTCAACTTCTCTCATGAATTCTGGATCTCGCCACTCTGTTAAAAGAAAAAGCATGCACTTTGAAACTCCAAACCCAGGTAGAATTTGCGGACTCCTAAGGCAGAGGTTCTTGTCACCACTAGGCGAGGGCAGAGTCACTGCTGTAAACTGCATACACAAAGGAAGGGGAGGATAAAGCAGTTAGCCAAAACTACACATCTTGATGAAGAAGCTCTGCCACTCTGGGATTAGTATGTATTATTAGCTGCTATAGATAAAACTGTTCTGCAGGAAGACTCAAGTTTTCACATTAGCGAAATTCCAAGAAAACTATTCCATGTAGGAGAGGTGACATAAAACAGTGATTATTATTTAGAAATTGAACAAAATGCCAACGATGTAGCTGAGGAACTTAACTCCAGAAATAAATTCTGAATAAGCTTACAAACAAACCTAAAAAAAAATTGAATATGTCAATTTTCGAGCAGAATAGGGGTGACAATACCGTAACTTTTCTGCATCAAGGAATCATATTTGCTGGTGTACCTGACACCTAAATAGCATTCCTGAATAAGACAACATGACCCTGTTGCCATGAGCCCAATTTTGCATCTGAAAAAGATACTACTTTTTAAGTATCCTACATTTCCTCATTTTAATTATCTAAACCAAGTTTCTTCTCTTGACAATAGCACAACAGTTAATTTAACTAATCCAAAACATGTTTTTTACAGTTTTATCAAAACCTTAACACTTCAGAATCCAGCCATATGCTGTTAATGGATTCTGACCACAGATGCCACCACAGGAAAAATCCTCAACAATTTAGACTGTGAACTCTTTGAGGAAGCCATGGTCTTTCACCTGTAGTGTAAAGTCTTGCATATTAGAACAAAGTAAAAAACAGAAAGTAAAAATGTAGCTAGACAATGGGTATCTTCAAGGGGAAATTTAGAAAAATAGCATTGCATTATAAAGATTTTGAGCATATGGGTTGGAAAAAAAATGTAGCAAGTACCACTTCAAAGAGTAACACAGTCCAAACTCACCATAAGTGTCAGAATTCTGTATTTTAACAACCAGTAATTGCCAGTCATTCATCATATAGTTTCCTGTATGTCAGATGGCTTTTCTTGCCTGCAGAGATTGCACTAGCAAATGTCTACTACCCTTACTTAACATCTATGTAAATATAGAAAAATAAACAGTCCTAAACAACTACACAAGTTCACTTATACACCAAGATGGTTACTGAGTGTGACAAATATTGGTAACAACATTTCAGGAAGGTCAGAGGCAATGAGAACATGGTGTTTAGGAATAGCAGAGCAATTTTCCAAAGAAAGTTTAGATCTAACCTACTATGATACATGAAAGCAAGGGCTGATTAAAATCCAACACACCAAAAAGCACAGGGAAAATGAAGCTGTGCGAGAACTGAGCAGGAGAAGTATAGAGGGAGAAAATACAACACATATACTTGATAGATCGTAAGACCTCACAGACTTTTTTTTTTTAAGTGAAGGAATACAGAACAGCACAATTCAGATACAGGAACGATTAATCCAAGATTAAGGAAAACTGTCTAAACAGTTTATCTCCCAGTAATAAGAAGGCGTCACAGTTTAGGAACCCAGTGAATGGAGCAATTGTTTAAACACAACGAAAAAATGCTGGCATCCAGTAGAGATGAAATGAGCATTTGAGTAAAATGAAGGAGCAATTTAAAAGCCTTTGAGAAAAATCAATAGAATGCCAGGGAAGAGCAGCCTTTTTGAGCATTGATGGGCCCCTAAAGCTCTTCATACATTGTTACTGAGTTTAGCAGCAGGGAAAAGAAAATTACACAGTTTGCAAGGGTAGGCGGGAATCAATACTGTAGTTAGTAAAGAGATGCTATTTCACATCTGACTGGCCAGCGGCCTGCCTTCACCAGCCTGTCCTGATACCTGTTTGTTAACAAGTCACTAAGGGCTGAAAAACCAGATACTCTTCAGGGTTGACACAAAAAATAGGCACTTAATTTGCTCCTGTGTGCGAACTATTGGAAAAGGATGAACACTGCAGATTAGCAGGTCAGCGTAATCCCACCTGATTCATTGTTTCAGGACCAAAGAGCCCAAAGCACCATTTTGTGGACATTAGCTAGAGTTTAAATTTTTACACTGTTAAAAAACGCTCTGTAATAACAATGATAGTGCTGTCAAAACACAGTCATTATCACACGAACTGCATTACTTTTACATAATTGTTTTTCCCTTCAATCACGCAAGGATGAAAATCCATCCAATAGGAAAAATATGTAGGAAGAATTCTGGTGCAGTTTAACCACGCAACTGATTCCCAAATTTTAATGTTTTTTTCAAACTGTTGTTGTTAGCAAATGATGTTGTCAATCATAAGACCAAAGTACTCACTGTACAGAGTGGGTTCCCACTTGTATATTTTCCATAGCAGCACTGCTCAGTCTTGCTTCAAGTCTTTTGTAAATTAAAAAAACCCCAAACCCCAATGCAAACCAGCCAAATACCCCTCCCAAACCACAAGCCCAAAACATGCAAGCAAAAGACTATTTAAAAAAGGCTGATGAAAGACAAATATAAAAATAGGCACAGAAAAAAGTAAGCAACAAAAAGCAGTGGATAAGAGTATTTAGTGACATCTGGTATACATATGGCTTTAGAAACCTGTGAGGTTTTGTCCAATAAATTAAGTGACATAGCTTGTTCAGTATCTCCCCAGACAGACAGGATGGACCTTTGTATGACATCTCATCTTAACAACGGCACTCAATAATGCAACGCAGCAATGTCAACACTGGTTTGGGACTAACATACACATCCTTGTGGGCCAGAGGTGAGAAGCCTCTAACAACACCAAGCTGACACTGTAATAAAAATAAATATTACGTCTAGCTTCAAGCAATGGCAATTTCACAGGAAAAAAAAAAATCAATATTTTTCAGTGCAAGTGATTTTTATACTGGAGTATAAGTTTCTAGTTTGAAAGTAGTCACCCAAGAACACCTACTAGTTTAACTTGCCAGTTTTAGTTTGTCATAACTAAGTTGGGAACTTCCCTTTTTAGCATACCACCCACACCCCTGCCCCAGTTTTGCTGTGACAGTCCAACTGTGCCCATGCTGTCGGCTGGATGACAGTTTAGAGCACTTCACTCCACCTGGACAAGGATGGAAACTACCTGCAAACGTAGCACTTCAACACATGCAAATACCAGAAGGTGTTCAGTAACTGCTGCATTCATGTGGTGTTGGTAATTGCCAAGCACACTCAGAGATGGCCAAATTGGTATTAAAGGAAATTGGGCGGGTCGGTTGTATGTTTAAGTGCACATTCATTCGACATAGATCTTTTTGGATAACAGATTGACAACTGTTATGCTCTGAAGAGGTCTTGTGGAAGGTTCAGTAGCCTCATTAATAATTTATATAACAAACTGGTGAAATACTGAGTCAGAGTTTAAAAGAGAACTAACTCTTTAAAGGGAGTATATTACAAGATAGCAAAATTATAATGCCTGTGTGTAAGTTTAATCCAAATGCAGAATTTAATTCAAATGCAGAATACTTACCTAGAATAAATAGCTTAAAACAGACAATACTAAGACCTGTTGGAGGAAGACAGATTAGATAAAAGCACTGAAAACAAATCTGTCCCGTCCAATTATACACTATGTCTTTGCTGGATAGATCTTTCTCCCACCTTTGCAGTCCATCAACTACCAGTAGCTTCCCGGTTGCAATCTCCCCCAGTGCTTTATGAAAATCTACCTCTGTCCATCACTAATGAGGTTTAGTTCTACTATTGCAAAAAACTCTCTTATTCCCCTTGGAAGTCTTCCTGCCTGTGTATTCATTGCTTGCTGTCTTTGATTGCCTGCATTCCTCACCTAGCAGTCCAAAGCTAAAAATACAGTCCTGGCTAAAAATGACCATATAATCTTGGAGGAGGATGACCCTTCCCTCCACACCTGAAAGCAGCAGCCAGGATGCAAGGAGGCAGCCATAAGTTTTGTTGTCCATCCCCACTGTTTAAAAACAAAGTCTGGAGTATTGCAGAGTAGCATCTGAACAAATAAACAGCACAGGTCTGCTTGCTCCCTTTCTGAAGCCCATCACAAAGATCATGCCTATTAGAACATCCAGACTAGTTATAATGCCAATAAAGCCCAAGGTGAGGGCTTCCCTAGTTCAGAGTATGTTCCGGCAATGCTGCACAGATGCACAGCATAACAGGACCAGGAATTCTCCTTCTAAAACACAAGTCAGTAGATATAGGAAACATAGAATAGGGTAGATATGAATAGATACCGGAAAAACAAGTTCCCGCATTGTGACAAAAAGCCACTCTGTCAATATTTGTGGTGACACAGTGATCCTAATATTATCATCATTACATTATGTAAAGCACAACTGTTAGGGACCAGCAAGATTAGACACCTTATTTTCAGAAGCATGGGAACAGTTACTGTTGAGCATTTCCCAGGAAATAGGTTTAATTGTCCTTAATAAACATGTTCCTTAATATAAAGGCCATAATTTGTCTGTCTGAGAAGTGTTAGGAGTATTATGATAACTACTGGAAATAAAGAACAAACACAATGTTAACCTTATTCCGTGTACACAAGCATCCATATTTACCACATGAGCAAGAATCACTGCAAATGATCTGCAAATTAAAATCAACAGGAATTTAAATGAGACACTGTGGTTAGGAGCAAAACAGAAATATGATCCAGTTCTGTGGATCTCAACCTGTGCCTTTAGTGACAGAAGAATTGGCGCTCTTCCCCCTATAGCCTGTCACATTTCTTGTCCAACTGTATACTAAGTTTGCTATCCAACTTGTATCTACACTATAGCTATACACAGATACAATATATAGATACAATTTAGATGCAATATATTGTAGATGCAATATGAAACACATAGATACAATGTAGGTACAATATATACAATTATTTTACAGATTGTAAATATATTGTAGACGTAAATATTGTATACAAAATATACACAAACATACACAATAAAGATATTACACTTATGTTTAAAGCTTATCTCCCACTTCTGCCTAATTTTTTATTGGTTTTTTTTTTGGTCCCCCCTCCTTAAAGATGCTATGCAGACACAAACCTGGCTGAGCCGCTTGCTTCTCAAATCGCATCTTTTCTTCTCTGGCTCTGTCCTCTGCATTAATGGGAATTCCAGATTCATCCCGAGGAATTATCTTTCCATGGAAAGGGCACTTGAGAAAGAAAGGGGAAAGAAAATCTCAACATTTCTAAATAAAAAGAAAATGCTTACATATTATTTAACATAGCTTAAAGCCAGACACCAGAATCAAGACACAAAACTCTACACTTGATTCCCAGTCCCTCTTAGAAAGCATCAGGATCCCATAAACATCATGTGTTTAATATATTCAGAATCTCAAAGAAATAAGCTCTTTGTGATATGACTATCCAGTTTCAAGAGAGCAAGTAGCATATCCTGTCAAGTCTGGAACAAGGGCACCAAATGCTGCATTATATGTTGTTGTTTATGCTATAACCCTATCTTGTAACAATCCCAGTTAAAGTATTTTATTACGTTCAGATTCTTCAATCTCAGATAATACAGGAAGAACAGGGATATTAGAACAAAGTATTTAAGCAGAGTATTTCTACTGACTAGGATTCATAATTTGAGCCTATGTAAGATTTAGCTTTCATAAAAGCTAGTTCTAAATAAAATCTCTTTGCCCCTCAAACACCCAAGTTTCTAAAACCACTTAGCAACAAATATGCCTCTAAATGAGGAAAAATTTTTGACTACCAACTAACCGTCTCTGCTTTACTATCAGGTACTCATATATTGCAGTAATAATTAAAATAGAAATACCTATGATGAATGCCAAAAATATTTGGGAGTTCCTTAAATGTTTACAGTTTCCTTACCAAAACGATGCTTCCCATATGAAGTACACATTAAAAACAAACTTCTCCAGACACAATTTTTCTTCCACTCCCTTGAGCTGTATTTACAACGTGAAATAAACTTTTATGGACATGCTTTAATGGGTTCTTCTCCACATAGCACTTATCCTGGAAGTTATGTAACTTGGTGCCCACCTTAATCCGATCTTGTCTTTCACACAGTCTTCCATCAGGCATTGGTGCTCGACATTTATGTTTCACTGGTTCAAACTTGCCAGCAAATGTTATATATCTAGTTTTTAACATTTCAGTTATTTCTTTGTTTTCTACTTCTTCCTCTACTTCACTGGGTGCCCAAAATCGATGCTCAGAAGCAAATCTGGGAAAACAACAAATTAAAATTATTTCCAGAATTGTAACAAAAAAACATAAAGATGCCAGTATCATCCTGTGGTGAACTTACATATAAAAGGAATGGAAGATTTACTAGTGAATTAGAAAAACCTAGGAATCTACCATTCTTTCTTAGGACTCCTCTGTTATGAAGATGTTTTTAAAATATCACCAAAGCCTGTCTAGTATTGATTTCTTGTTTAACCTGCTAACCTATTACAAGTCTTAGCTCTAGTTCACGATCTGACATTCAGAGTCAGTTATCCGATATCCAGTTTCAGTGAATAACTTTGTAATTCTGTAGTTAACATTCTTCATAACTAAATACTTTTATGATTAAACACAGAAGATAGATCAGGGAGGAAAGAGTTTGATCTTGTCTAATCTTATTCCTGGTAGCTGCTCTCCTGTAGCAGCAGAGAAGCAGGAGCTGAAATCACAGTCTGCTGCAATATACTGAGACCAAGAAAGAGAGCAAACAATCAGCTGAGCCTTACAGAGATCCTTTCTTCCAGATTCTCCTATACAGTGTCCATAAATCTGAGAAACTTATGGGTGTTTCACTATGAAATTAAGCTAATCCATTGAAAATCTGTTTTAAAATTAGAAATCTTACCTGTATTTACAGATACATATAGGCAAATATACAAAGAAGATAGTGGAAAAGAAGGGGAGCAAGGGTGCTTGAGTGATGTAGTATTTTCAAATTTTCTCAATGGTATTCATATAATTTCATTTTAGCCACCCTAGGCTGCCAGTAGTCTATAATGAGAAAGAGGCAACCCCAGAGAGCAATTACCCGACTCATTTTAGATTCTAATCTTAGGATGCAATGACACACCCTCTGATAGTAAATGTTTCTTTCTCCTAATCATGAAAAGAAATTAAGAGTGACCAGCTTAAGCTTAGATATCTAACTTAAAGACATCTGAATTTAAACAATAATCCCATCCCAAATTTAATGAAATACTAAGTTACAGAGAAAAAATATAGTTGAATTAAAAGGGAAAAAATACAGCTAAAGTAAGCAAAAAAATGCCAGGATTCACGTCTGCTGCTTATTACAAGCAAAACGGAGATATCTAGATGGCAGATGTCTCGATAAAGACTTAAATTTCATAAAGAACACTTTACAATCCCTTTTTTCCACATCGCTCTTCCACCCAGTCAGTCCCAGACTGATTTGAGAGGATTTTTTTCTATCCATATCCAATTCCTCTCACTCATTAATATCCTTGGATGTCATTACTACTTCTAAGACTTTGCCTTCTGGAGACTGCAGAGCCATATATATATGAACATCGGCTTCACTAATCACAACGATCTCAAAATTCAGCAAAGCACATAAGCCAATACTTAAAAGAATTACTTTAGCAGGCCTTTTGATGAATTTTATCTAAGCAAGTTTTCAGGAGATGACAATGACAGGGGGGCAGGGGGGAGGTGGAGGATATTATCTGACCATAGCAACCTACAACATACATAGCTGCTGGTTTTACAGCAACAGCTGACCATTTACGACTAGGTAAAAAGATTGGAACTATGTTAAAAAAGGGATTAAGCAATTTCAAAGCATTCTATGACTTGCCAAATGAGCAGAAAAATGTTCAAGTAAAATCCTTATTAGTGATATTCATACTATCCAATAATTTCTTCATCAAATGTACCTTGCTAGTGCCAGAAAAATTCTAACCTAAAAATTCTAACTTTCTCCTGGTAAATTCGGGGATAAAGGCAAAAGACTTAGAGTGGAAGCCAGTTCAATGTTAAACACAGTAATATGTTTCCACAATTTCTGGGTAAAAAAGTTCCCATTCACACATTTCTGCAAACTACAGCCTAAACAAAAAAGCTCTAAGAATCTTCATAATATACCAATATGACTTTAGTCAAACGTTTGAATGGTACAGTATTTCAGCTTCATAAATTATGTGCAAGATTCTACAACAGACAGTAAATAAAAGAATGAAATAAATTTCTTATTTGCTTAGTTTTAATACAATCCTGAAAACAAGACACAAGGAGGGGAAAGCATTCCTAAAGAGACAATATACAGGACTGCTATGTGCAAGGTAGACTTACAGAATCTCATAGTAAAATTCTAGTGTTCTTTGGTGGTCTGAACTCTCTTCCCCCTCTAAATTATCAAATTACAGTTACATGAGAATGAAGAAGCATTTAACAGTTGAGCATGACAACCTTTCCAATTAGGAAAAAGTTCTGTGTAATATTTTTTCTGCCTCTCCCGCCCCCCCCCAATCTGCATCCAACAAATCTCAAGCAAACTAAGACTAGGTTTTACTGTCTATACCATTGATCAGTATTTGGGAACTGGACTTCAAATAGCCTCGTTTCTACACAGATATTCATAAATTTTATTGTTTACTACAAGCATATAACTTATTTTCTCCCAGCATGACTTACAAGCAGGTGAGAAAAGAACAAACTGGTGCTAAATCCCCCAGTTTTCGGATTTCCTGCTGTTGTAATTTAAGCAACATTTTAAAAAGGCAGAACATGAGATTTTTGTCTGAAAAAATGATGCATGTGACAAGTAAAGCCTTTTTGTAAGAGGGATCAGAAGGGGAACAGATAATCAACTAGAAGATCAACACCCCACTCAGACTCATCAAAAGTGTTACATCCAGACAAGTAACGGAGGCTTTAATAGAAATTACATAGCTATACATTAGGAAGAATAAAAGATAAGTAATGGTTAACTGAAATCTAAAAAGTCCAGCTTCTGGAGAAATGTTGCACCACTCTTTCAACAAATTTATATCAACTTTATTCCTAACATGATGGGAGGCTTATAAAAAACTTGAATAAATATAAATTCTAAAACCCATATGATGCATACAGAGATCATAGAGCAAGTGCTGAATGAGCTAATTCAAATATCTTACTCAGAGTCATAAAAGTGCTGCACCAGCTAATTTTCTCTGATCCCAGCAGTCAGCTAATTTAATAAAGAAGGAGGGTAGATGACTCTGGAAGGCCCATGCTATCCAAAACAGCTGGTTAAACTGGCATAGCAGCCTCCACACAGTACAACACTGGGCAGCATACACCACCTTCAAAAAAAAGTACTACTACAGCTTTATAAACTCCTTTTAAGAGTTCTTAAACTAGCTTAGTGAGTAGTGTGAGCAAAGGAAGAAGTAGGGAAAATGGTTCGGTCCAAACTTTTTTGTAAATCCCACAGTCACTGTCACCTTCTAAAGAAGATCACCGTTTACCAGCTAAATAAAACTTCTTTAGAAAAATCATCTTCCCAGTAGCTACAGTCTCACAATCAAAATCTCAATTTATTGTAAATCCTGTAATTAAGTAAGTGTAGAGTTAAACAGGTGAAGGGGAAAGACTTTTCCACTTCACACTTTAAAAATTCAAATTCCATACACGTTTCATATGTGTTGTCTGGTTTTTTGGTTTGCTTTTTTTCCTAGGCATTATAGAGACAGTACGTGTGCATATAGAGAAGTTAAAGGAGTTGGCCAATGACTACCTTAATTCTTCAATAAATATAATTTATACCCAGGGGTCAATGGTATTGTGTGTGCAGAGTTACTTAAATTATCTTTAGTTAGATTGGCATATCTGTAGTTATAGACTATAAGGTTCAGAAGTGTGCCCTCTGTTTTATTGGAAAGCATAAAAATAAAACAGTACAGCACAAGGCAGACAGGCAGTGAAATATGCTTCTGATTTCACTTATGACTTGAATAACTCATTTGCAATGTAAAATAAAGCCTTACTACCTTTTTGGCATTATCACAGACAAATGCTTCTTAAAGCCCTGCTGAAAATCTTAACCATTTTATAGGCTTTGAGGAGCCTGCACCACACCAGACAGAATCCAAAGCTTGGAGTAACTGTGTTAAAGCACTATTATGTATCAAATTTCACTGTTTTTCAATAACTTAAAACATATTCAGCATTTTATGCAATCAGCTACAGGGGCAACATTTTTCTCTTGTATCTTTCTCTGCAAACACTGTCTTCACACAGCAATCATGTTTGGGTTTTTTTTAACTTGTTTTGATAAGAAAACAAACTAAGTAATACTGCTGAGAATATATGAGTTTGATTTACAATCCAGCCAGTCAATGTTTTTTGACTTTTCTAAGCCAGGTATGGTACACACTCATACTAAAGTTCTGGTGGACTTCAATGAAATTTATACATAGAGGGAGGACTTTGCATTCCAACTTTCATATAAGAATACTAGTCCTAAAATGGGGTTTTAAAAACTGACTGCTAGAAACAAGTTCTGATGTATACCTACCATCTTTTCTTCCCAGTGCTAAAGTTTTCCCAAAGTCAACAATGCTTCACGTCCAAGAAACACAAAACCTTCCCAGAAAAGAATGAAAGTGAGATATCCCAATTTAAATCCTGTAACTGCCACCTATTTCTTGTGTGACTGAACAAGCATATCAATTTCCTCAGTTACCACTCTGTAAAGTCAGGAAAATTTAGACTGTAAAATCCCCAGCAGAGGGACCGTCTATCATGCACTTGCACAGCACTTTGCATAATGAGGTACCAATTTAAATTGGAGTAAGTGATGCCATGCTGCAAATAATACACAAACATGAAAGAGCAGAAAAAAATGTGCTTTGAAGCATCAAAGGATATTTAATTAGTATCATACCTTCTCAAAACAAATAACATTTTAAGGTAGAATTTCTGACTTTGTTTATGGGTCCTACAGTACAAGGGAAAGAAGAAAAGTAATTATCAAAAGAAATAGCAGTCACCCCACTGCATGACCTCTGAGTACAAGTAAATCTATGTATTTGTTTATATTGTCTTAAAAGAAAAAGACCATTACTTGAGAATCTTCCCAGCATTTGGCTGATCCTGTCCCCAGTAGTGAAGATCTAATCCAAAAGGCATGAGGGGAGCTTTAGCTCTTTCTTCTTCTAGTTTTCTTCTCTTACTGTCAGGCTCTTCCAAGGCTGCTGGCTCAGTAGTTGCAGAGTCACTGGAGAAAAGAGATGAAAAATCAATACAGAACAACAATGATCACAACTTTTTATCTTTTTTCATTACATTTTCACACCAATGCTAATATTATCTTAGATATAGGGCTACAACTACCTTTACAGGATTGTCCTTTTTTTGGTTTTTTGTCTTTTATTTTTTTAAAAAAAGGATACGGACTGTAACACCACACACAAAGTGCAGCACACTGCACATTCAGCTAAACCCAGATAAAATGTATTACAGCATGGGTGGAGAAGCCTAGAGATCTAATGGGGGCAGCAGTGGATCACCCATGCTGTCCTGTGTAAAAAAAAAAAAACTACTGACATGGCAAACCATTTTTAGAAAGATCTTGCTTGTGTAAACTCATGCCCATGTTTGCATGGCAGTCACACAGATTGCAAAGTCTTTGCTGTTGTTGACAAGAGTCCATCTTGCAGACTTGTAACACTCACTGTGCAACACCACTACAGAATTCACTAGTCCTGAAAAATCACTGTACTACTACAGAGACCTTGAGTATTCGCTGATAGAGCTGCAAATGCTGTTAGTCACCTTAATAACACATTAAGTTTTTAAAGATTAAAAATAAAAATGTTTGCCTGAATACTCCAAACTCCAGAGTCTAATGAAGCAAACCCCCTTTCTCTTTCTGACATTGCATTCCAGTTCACTAGGTTTTGGGGACTTTCCTGACCAATGCAGAAGTGTCTTTTCAAGAACATGCCACTAAGTAGATTACTCCAGCCTTATCCCCAAATCACAGATAAATGCTGGACAAGGCTGGAGTTTCACCAAGCTTTGAATAGGATTGACAGCAAATACACCTTTCGAATCAGTAAAACATGCCTCCAGGCAGCACTGACAGCACAAGTCACTAGGAACCAAGAGATTGATTGCTGAAACCATTTTCTGATTTAGTATTAGGATACATTCTATTTAGTTGCAGACCAAAAATTACCCCAATAAACGTGGAGATTTTTTTTTTTGTTAGGAGGGAAGGGAACACTTTATATTTTAATAGAGACCATTAACACCAAATAAAACCTAAACCAAGTGAGCAGTAAAAGGTTCCTTAAGATCCTGGTGCAATCACTAACAAAATCCTACATATTAAGTAGTGAATGTGCATCTCAGTAAAAGAACTGTAACTTCAAAATAAAACCAAGACAGCATTAACAGTTTGCCTAGTTCATGAGTGCTTTTCCACTTGCTTTCATGACTAAAATACAAGTAAGAGCAAGAGGTTTCTGCAAGAATTAAAACAAAGATAACCTGGCATGTGGAGGTGGTAACTTTGGTAGTTTGTCTCTAATAAGTTTCAGCGTGGCAGCTGCACAGGTTGGATCAAGTTCATCTTCATTCCCTTTCAGCTGGGTGCAGGAGTTCACTGAAGCTGGTCCTGTTGATGTCTTCCCCACTGGTGCTTTTGGAAGTGTCTGAGGCTCAAGCCCTGCAAAAAGACTCAATGTTTAAGAGCGATTCACCTCCCAGCCTCAACACTTCATAGTGGGGCCAAGCAGCTCAGGATGCTGATTACATGTCTTACTGCTTTGACTTTGTATTAGACTTCAGTCTCGCTCATAGACAAGACTGGTATTTCTGTCTCTGAAATTTTTTCTTATTTTTGGACAGAAACATACTGAATAACTACGCAATCAACTTTTAAATTTATGTGACAACAAAAAATAATGTTACTTCATCTTGAAAGTAGGTGAAAGAAGGATTTTAACAGTACTGCTTGCCTAAACTGCAATATTGCTTTTTGTACATAAGTTTCTAGTGTCACATGTTCTTGCTGATATATCATTTCTGTACTCAAAGTTATATCAAGGTGAAAAGAAGGGAACTATTGGCACTACTGTTTAACACCTAGAGTCCAAAAAGATATGCAAAAGAAGTAGAAAGTAAAAGGAAAGGCATACATTCATATCCTTCTGTGTGCTATGATTAATTCTTTGTGGTGTCTCAGCAAAAAGTCCAGCTGAAACTCTTACAGCCTGGCAAAGAGAAACCACTTTGGGGCGAGGGATGCACAGCAACACATGGCTGACAAGAACAAGAACCACTGTCACCCAGCAGCACTGCTGGTGGGGAAGTACACCCAGTGAAAAAAAAAAAAAAAAAATTTTTGTGTGAGGCACAGCCCTATTCTCTGATGATTCTCAGCTACTATACTGACCCTTCAGAGATATAAAATAACTTTTTTTTTTCCCCCCTGATTTAAAAGGCAGCACCACTGAGAAGAGTTGTGTTTTGATTCCTAAATATATCTGCAAACAGAATTATATAAGGAATGTTCTTTCACAGATACTAAACCACAGTTTGCCAAGATAAAATATCTAAGTGCTGGCAGAAGCAATAGGTAAACCCACAGAGTACTCTCAAGAGACAGTAAATGCCTAAGTTACACCTGAGGAAAAGCCCACTGCAAGGCACCAGACACTGATGTTCAGCACCAGCAGCTCAATGGTAGGGCAACTTAATTACTTCGTATAGCTAGATTAGACAGTCAGCACAAACTGTAACGATGCAATTAGATAGGCTGAGCAGTTAGACAGCACGTGTCTCTACCCGCTGAGCTAGAGAAGCAGCTCTATTAGCTGGAGGTAGTAATAAGAACTTTACAGCCAACGACAGCTAAAAATGGAAAGATGTGATCCCCCACACTAACATAATAGACTACATTTTCCCCACCAGAAAGCCTTTTTATAAAAGAAGTGATTGAAATTAAAGCCCCCCCCCAAAAAAAAAAAAACTAAAATCAACTCAAAAAAAGTCATGGTTTTACAAGCCTAAAGTTTTAAGCAAATTATCTCAGTCTTCTTGTGAAAAAAAACCTGAGTTTACCTGATACAGTAAACTGATGGTAAAGCATAGTAAACTCAATGGCCATTATTTAACTGGGACTTTTAGTCTCTTGCCCACTTCTAGCCAGCCCTGAAGCTGTATCCAGAAGTATTCTTGCTTTGCTAATGTGGTTGCTTTGATCATTAAATGTATCACAAGATATCAACTGAAAAAGGAAAAGCTAATGTGGTTATGACCTGCCCTCCCAGTGAAAAACTGCAGGACCTGTAGCAGTAGGTAGCTTTGGTGCACAAAATATTTTAATTTCAGGGAATCCCCCCCTAATTTTCAGAAAAAATAAAAATAAAAAAAATCAGAGCAACTTGCCCTGACCCCTTCTTTCCACCTTATAAAATCTTGCAGTAATTCATCCTGACCTTGATTCATTTGCACCACATGTTCCCTGTAACCTAGGGGGTATAACCACATAGAAGGCATTGCCTGACTGCAGGCAAAGGTCAAGTTGCTGAGCTGGCAACCTTCTAGACTCACCCCTTAGATACATATAGGTCTAAACTTTCCAAGTGCCTAGATCAGGAGCTAAGTCCTTGCACAGGGAATGACATCTTCTGTTTGTTTTTCAAGGCTCCAAGTTGAGGACACTGAGAACAATGCTGACAACCCCCTGCTTAACCTAGTTTACTGGACATCTTGCTGGAGTAAGCCAACAATCACAATTCGAAATCCACAAAGCTAGAGACCCTCAGAAGGAGAGGAGAGAGGAAACAAAAGCAGACATCCATTTGGATCTGGCTTGTTTGCATGCAGAGACTTTAAATTTTGCTGCATACAGCAAATAGTTACTTCACTCATTCCTAGATTTTAATACAACAGACTCCACAGAGAAGAGAGTGCTCTGGAATCCTCTCAAGGATGAGGACTCTTCAAGACCTTCTGAGACCCCATGTCTCTAGTATGGCTTAACTAACAGTAAAGGAAAATGTTTTAAAGGCAAGGCAATTCTGGGCAGAGGCTAGTAGCAACGACTGTGGCTTAACTGCATCTCTCAAAACAAGAGAGAGAAGGAAATAGGATCCAGAGAAGGAAAAAGGATGAGAGAGCACTAGCCATCAGCAGTTAATAGGCATTCATAGAGAATTCTCTGTCTTCTCCTCACTCTCCCACAACAACTCAATACATTTCTTCTGCTTATCCAGTGTACAACAAAGAGCAATGTGGGTCATTTTAATGAGACAGTTGAGGGGAGGCAAGTATATCCATGATTCAACTTGTGTGAGATGGGATTTTCTCATGTCCATAGAGAGATCAGACCCAGCTCTGGGAGGCTGATGCATTCCACCTTTCCTAAGAAAAGGCTACTTGTGTATCGGGTAAATAGCCCACAGGAGTGAACACACATCTGACAGCGGGTATTTCAGTAGTGCCAGTCTTGGGGCTGTTCTGGATAAGACTTCAGCAAGTACCCACTGGCCAAATGTTCACAGGCAGCAAACGCTGCAGAGAGGGGAAAAAAGACATTCACCACAGTCTGAAGCCAGTGCAAAACCCAGCTCTCCCCTGACTCCCCGTTCTGTGCTCCAGAAAACACCCTAAAACCAAAGCCCACATTCCTAAGGCAGAGTGTCTTGAAAGACAGTGCTGCTCGTGCTGTTCAATGCTTCCTGAGACTGAAGTTAGCATGGACTGTGATGCAAAGAAGGATCACTCCTTTTTAATTTTTATGTCCTCAAACCAGTTGTAGACACAAGACATCTTGCTGCTGAGTGTGCCTGACACTACTACTACCTTACTCAGTCATGCCCACATCATGTACTCGAATGAAAGTGATGAACATACCACATTCACCTTGTTACCTAAATTCCCTTCCCAAAGTCAACAAGGCTTTAAAGAACATTGTTAAAAACATAATTTAAAGGACTAATATGTGAATTGGAAAAGGGTCTCAAAATGAGCAGAAGGACCAGCAATAAGGGAAATGTAATTAACCATAAAAAGATGGAACTAAGCATAGAAATATCTAGGTTAAATAGCAAAAGAAATGATCTCATGACATTTACTAGGCTGTGGACTTGCCATTCAAAAGAGATAATGGTGCCTCCAATAATGTTTTTTAAACAGCTTTTCAGCAAAATATTAAGGGAGCAATCTTGAATTTATGTATCTGGACAGGGGGCAGGATAAAACTCCATCTCAGCTCCTATTGTAGTCTAGGAAGGGAAAAAGCCCTTCTCAGGTGCTTTGTATTAAAGTGAAACGGAATTAACCCAAAAGATTCTATTACAACCACACTTTAAAATAATCAGGATTTGGAGGAGTAAACATCCTTTTATAACAGAAACAGCTACAAACAAACAGGCCATTTGGCATGAGCAAGGCTAGCTGAGAAAAATATGTGATAGACTATCTGTAATGTAGAACTGCTTAGACTGTATTTAGCATTTGAAGTTGCTTCTTAATTTTATTTTTTTTTTTTTTTTTAAGGACAAGAATATCTTTCTGAAAAGCACTGTTTAAAGCAACAGTTTTGAGAGCACTTGTATGCCTGCTATTTATAAACCATCTTGAAGTCAGAAGGTAGCAGGTATGTGTCACACCTTTCTCCTCTTCAGAGAGAATATGTGCATATGTATTAAGAGTTCTGAGGAAACCTTAGTTTTTTTCCAATTTTTTTTCCCTATGATGTTTACAGAAAGCATGGTTGCTCATTCACTACACCAATTTTGTTTGAGGGGGAGAAGATGTGAACAGCAGAGACAAGCAGTCAGCAACACACAGAAAAGGCAAGAGAGATAAATGGACAATGTGACATTTAGATAGATAAAATCACATCCAAAAAATCAATATAGGAATTCTTAAGAGTTACAAGAAAAAAATATTTTCCCATTGATTTCTTATTTTAAACCATTAACAGAAAAATGGCTAGAGGTAAATACACTACAACATCAGTAACACCACCTCTACCGTGGATTTAAAAAAAGTTTATAAAATTAGTTTTTTGCTAACAAGATAAAGACAAGAGTCACCATGCAAACAGCCCTAGCTGAATGGTATACAATGTCAGGGTGGGTTTTTTTTGTTGTTTTGTTTTAAAGACATAGATGGGATTAAGTGTAGGTTTAAAAGTAAAATTCCTCTTAAGAATTCTGCATTCTGTATATTTTATTTAGCACAAGTACAGTATCTGGGTTCAAATTGTTCCAATATGAGCTTTTAGAAAGAATCATAAAAATGTTCAAATCCCCTTTTTTGTTTAAATTGACCAAATGGCACCTATTTGCCTGAAGCAATAAAGTAGACCGTGTTCACAAGATAAATCGATAGAAGGAAAGAGAGAGGCTGGGGTTTCAGCTGAAGTTAGACTGCTGAATGCTGACATTATTGATTTTAGCTAGTTCAGCTGGCCTTGTAATTAAAATGTAAATTTGAGAAAGAGATTATGTCCTGACAGAAATGGTGGGATTAGGGGGAGATAAAAGCCCCTCAGTGAAAATTCAGAGAAAGAGCAAGCACAGGTTTCCTCAGCTGTGTGGATTTAGAAGAAATCTAGCTACTTCAGATTCACTTTAGTTTAATTGAAAAAATGGAGATAGAATATAAACAAGTACTATGGACTTTAACTTTCCTGAAAAAAATATAATTTCTGTTTCTGATTTGTTGGATCTTATTCAAGCTGAATGTATGTGATTTAAACTAGTACAGCCACTCCAAGACTGTCAGGAAAACCCAGCAGTTCAGGTACGGTATTTCCCCACTTACCCTCTAGTGTGCTCATAACGAAAAAAATGCATGCATTTCACTCAGGAAGCACAAAAAGCTTTACTGCTAAATGAACAGGAATTTTCAAAGCTTGCTTCACATGGACTTGCAGACCAGAGGGTTCAAGTCAATGTCTGGGGCATTACTTCCAAACAGCTTCAGTGGTTCAGGATCTTCTGCTATATCTCTCCACGCACAAATGTGTGTGCGAACAAAATTAACATAGGTGATCATATGGCAGGAAGCCTTCATTATCTCTGAAGGTTCTAATACTCATAAGGGATGGAGATTTGAATGATATGTCATCCCTGACAGATATCTGATCTTTATGAAGCCACCACAAATTAAATGAATATTCAGTTGCTTTTTTTTTTTTTTTAGTTGAGATCAAATTTCATCCCTGCCTAAAAAAAAAAAAGCTCTGTTGTTGTGTCACTTCATTTACACATAACTCTAAATTGCTGAAAAAAATAACAAAAATAACTGTTATGAACAAAACCTTAGAAGCATTCATACAGGGATAACACTGATTAAAACTCTTACCATTTATTGTGGTAGAAAACTTCTGCTTTAATTTAGCTAGACACAGTTTCTTATCTTATCCTTGAACGCCACTAAACAAGTTGCTGTCTGCAGCTGCTAGGGGAGGATGCTGAAATGCCAGAGGTGGCTTTACCAAATATTCTCACAGCACACAAGTTGTGTGTGCAGTCAAAGCAACTTATTACCTGGATAACTTCAAATATGAATATTTCTGTATTATTTACACCAGTTTTTAAAAGTTGTCAAGGAGTTTTTATAATCAGAGGTTTTAAACAGCAAAAAAAGATGCCCCCAGTACCTCTGAATGCAGATATGCTCATTTATATTGATCTAAAATTTTACAGTTCTGCTTTGGAAATTCAAACTAATGAAAAACAATGTTAGTTAACTAGAAGAGTTCACTAACTCTTAAATACTTTATTTGGCTTAATGGCATTACAGAATATGTTGCTTTGTTGTAATGTTAACTCATTAACCTTTATATTATTGCTTTACAATCATATCTAAGAATCAGAATAAATCAGAGCAGCAGAGTTTAGAGTAAAACCTTTCTACACCTTACACTCTGATCTTTTAAACCTCTTGCTTATTATTTTGCAGTCCCTGGCCATTGCATAGTTCCTGTGAGCTATACTACTAGCACAAACCACTCTGAAGTATTATCAGCTTCCTGTGCAGTGAGTATTAATTTTTTAAGAACTTTAGTAGGAATCAAAGATATCCCATATCCTGTCAGATTTTCTGGTAACCTTATTTACATAGAAGGACCTTGCCTGAAAGTGAAGAAGGTTTGCATGATCAGCTGATTAGGATGCATTAGAAAAAAATATCTACAATCAATACTTCTACATGGATGCAGAAGTATTTTATTGGAAGTGCTAATCATGTTTCTTCATAAATGTGCAGTTATCTTCATTTCAAGTAGTGTATTATAATGTTTTACTCAATTATTGTCCCAAGTGTAGCTATACAGAACATGTGTTTGCCCATATATAGGTATATTCAAAGCATACTAATATAATGAGGCAATCTCACATGTAAAATTATAATTAAATACTGGTAATGTTGTGTATGCTAAGAAAAACTGAGATTACATAACACATTTGATTACAGCAGTTCAGAACTGGGGCTCTAACTTCAATGTTGAATATCTCTTATCTATACATTTACAGTAAATCAATCATGTAACAATTGTTTTTAAAAGAATTTATAGTAGTATTAATAGAAATCTTTTTCTAAATACTAGACTCTTGTCTAGGGAAATACAACTGTGTGTTAAATGCATTTTCCAAATTTGGGAAAAAGAACCCCGAATTTCACAGGGCAGTGAAAGATAAGTAGGTAATACTGCCTGTCCTTTCCCCTGCAATACTTCTTTTAAGGGGAAAAGGCAAATCAAGTTAAGTAATACACACATGTCCTTAGTTAGCCTTGACAGTGTAATTCTAAGTCTCAAATTCAGCTCCTGAGAACTGTGCTTCATATACTCTGAAGTCTGCAGGTTTGTTTTTGCTGTGCTCTCCATTGAGCTGTCTCTCCATGTAAAACTGTTCTCCACATTCTTCACATGCAGGAGGAACTCCCTCAGGAAGTTCCTGAGGTATGAAGATCAGATAAATTATACCAGACTAAGAAGCTATTAGGCTTTTAAAGCAGAACCCAGACAAACTGAGAAATCATTGTAGTAAGGAAGGAAAAAAGTAGTATCATTTTTAATTTCCATTTAGCCAGTATGTGCGTGTCCATTTGGTGATTCAGTCAACAGAACCTCAACAACTTAATTCCCAAATAATAATGTCATCAAAAACATTTGGTTTTGTTGCAGCTAAGGTAGGGCACCATCATTTGGTTAATCAGTGATGCACACTGTTATGGCCTGCAGCTGATGAAAGCAATTGGCAAGACTGCACTTCACACATACATCTCACCCCAAATAAATCCACCTCACATTTTGTATGAAATATAGCTACCTGTTAGCAAAAGAAGCAGTAGTAGTGATCCCATACTTGTGTTCTCTTATTTGCATGGAGTCATCCTTGAGTCAGGTCTACTTCATGATTATTGCCATGATAATCAATCTCTCCCCAGTGGAAGCCTAGACTTGGTCAGCACCCTACTATTTTTAAAACTATTACAAAATAACTTCTAGTAAGTTTTTTGAATATGCCTACCATCAATTGCAATAACAGAAAACTAAATAAAATATTTTCCTAAAAGACTAATAGTTTTTGTTAGTATTACAGAGATGTTTAGATGTTGTAGCTAGGGACATAAACTCAACACTTAAGATGTGTGCTTCTGCCCCTGTGATTTCCAGGAGTTTTTCATGTGTACTATTAAAAAAAAATTAAATAGAGGAAAACCTAACTGTAAAAATCAACAGGTAATCATTCTGTATCAATTAAATCTGTTAGATGCTTCTATAGAAGAAAAAAGACCAGTAGAAAGCCATCATTTCTTCACAGGTCAAAATAGGTGGTTTCTATTTCAACTTACCAACACTTGCATACATGTTATTTTTGCCATGTTTAGCTTTAAGTGTGTTACATAAAACAGCAAAACAGCCTTTTTATGGGAGAATCTTCATTCATATGTAGGATAAAAAAGAGCACAATACTACTGTACACAGTAACTAAACCCACTGCTTTCCTACTTCCTACAAAAAAAATGAAGGAGAAATAAAGATGTCAGCATAGTGAAGCCACACAGCAGTACATGTGATCAGATAACATGCAAATATTCAAAGTGAGTGCAGTTGTTCTCAGCATGACACATATGAAACATTAGTACCTGGCTACACGAACAAAACCAGTAACATTTAAAAGCATTTAGAAAAGTCTTTTTCTGCAGAGAATAAAAGTATCAGATTCCAATAAATTAATAATTACTTTTTTTTTTTTAATCCATAGTGATGATTCTGTTGCATTCCACATTTGAGGCAGTTTTGCTTTTAATCATTGTGTCCCCTTCATGTCTTGATGGATACGAGTCAAGGAAATAAAACTTAAAAAAACCTGTATTCACGGAAATCTTCTTCTGATTATACCCAGTCAATACAAACAAATGCAATTTTCTGAATAAATACACTGAAATGCGGGATTTTTACTGCTTCAAATCTGAAAATTCAATCATGCATTAGTCTATGAAGTATTTTATTGTTATTTCTAATACAGCTTTTTTAAATGTTCATAGAAAATGCAAAAGCTATAAACCCCACACACTTTCAATGAATGGTTGCAATAGCAAGTTTATTCATGTTTCTAAAATGCTCAGTGAGAGCTGCACTAGGATAGCTTGTGTAGTCTGAAGCACTACTAATTCAATGTAAAAAACAGGTGGCAACTTCTCTACTAAGGAAATAGTCTGGTTTTGTACACCTCATTTGTTCAACTGGGTATAAGCCACTTTTCTCATGTTGCTGTGACATTTCATACTAAAAAAAGCTACTTAACACACAGAAAAGGCATGACCCAGCCACTATCAGATTAGCAAAGGCAGTGTGGGGACATCTAACCCACAAAGGCCCATCACTCTGAGGGGAAGAGGCAAGAATTTCTGAAATTGATAGAACTCACCCATGGGATTTTAGAACTG
Organism: Athene cunicularia; assembly: GCF_003259725.1. NCBI lineage: Eukaryota > Metazoa > Chordata > Aves > Strigiformes > Strigidae > Athene > Athene cunicularia. The sequence goes on along the minus strand of NW_020799098.1, from coordinate 7,116,120 downwards.
CAGCTTTGATCTTGATATGAAAGAAATCCCAACCAGGCTTTAAGATGCAATGTGAGCCACTGAAGTAGCTATCAGGGACCTAAAACCATTTTGGCTTATGGCTCAAATACAAGAGAAATAATCTGATTAACAACATTTGAAATAAGGGTTTGTGTTCTTGACTGTACAGTCATTTCTCTCAGAATTTTGAATAAGGATGAAACTTACTAACTGGTAGACTGCTTCCATGCTAATATTCCCAAATCAGACACCCTCCTCAAGTCACTGCTTGTAAAATGGCAGCAGCATTTCCCTGTACCTCAAATCAGTATTGCCCAGGTTCATGAATGAGTGCATTGAAACACAGGCAAGGATCATGAATTGAGAGAACCTATTAGTAGACAACAGTTGCTGGAGGTGGGTGCTTTGAACTAGATCTCAGAATTATTCCATTTTTGCACAGAAAAGCACATCTCAAACCGGATCACTTTCCCATGTAGTTCAGAGCTCAGCTGCAAGCTATGCCAAGACCACCAAGGGCAGGAAGGAATCTCTTATCCTGGTGTCAGCTCCAAATTCTGTCTATGACACCAGAACGATGTCAGAAGCTGCACAGTTCCATCCCTTATCTGCTTTAAGGCTTTAAGCCAATGCAACCTACAGCTGACCAGCAAAGCCTGGAATGTGGGAAATCTCAAGCGTAAACAAGATTTTTTTTCTCTCCCTAAAGCTTTCTTTTAAATGAATAATGCCTCAGTTTTTAAGGGGTTAGCAACACTAGCCATACAAGGGCAGTGGATGTAAGCAACAGTGGTGCAGAGCACCGACTACCAGAGTCGCCCTATGAAAATTATTTTCACAGCAGTGTTTCTGTTTTCAACCCAATATTCCTCTTCAGCAACACACTATTGAAAATGGCTCTGTGGTACCACAGGATGGCTGGTCTCTTGTCTGCTGCAGACATCAGGTGCAAGTGTAAATAAGGATTATACAAATGGGAGGTCGTTAAAAGTCTGGTAATGCTAATTTGGCATGACACCCCTAATGGGTTATATCTTCACACTTCAGTTATCTAATCACCTAAATTCTTTAAACAAATTTACATTTCATCTTATACATGGAGATTCAAATTGAGTTGTTTAATTCTCCCTCCACCCAAACTGTACCCATGCTCAGTTCATCTTACATATTAAATATCATCATCAATTTTGAAATCATCATCAACTACAGATACACACAAATAATACAACTGCACATGTCTATATACTTATGCATACAAAATACCCTGTCTCTAAATATCTTTTCATTTTTCATAAACTCTTCAGATCTCAGGAGGGTGACAAATACACATATGCATCACTAGAAATAGCATCTCAGCTTGAAATTTACCTTGCTGGTAGCATACTTTCACTTTCATAAGAGAAGTGAAAGTGAGTAAAGTGACTTTTAAATCAATAATTTAAATGTCACATTTCAATCCATTTCCACAGTCATGTTTTACAACTTTGTTTTCCTATTTAGCATGAAAAGTTAATTTGAGCAGCTGTTCACCTCTCCTGGTTTGTTCAGGAAAAGTAACAACAAGGAGGAAAAAAAGAACTTTAACCTGTTCACACCTTAAAATCTCGGTGTTATGTAGAAGTTACAGGAAAGGTTTAATGCTCCAGTTAGAACATTTCACTCAGAGAGGTGGCTGCCTAATACAGCTAACTCTTGATGACAACTTGCTACTATGAAATAAATATATTCTTGTATATTTTAATATGATAATTCACTTTTCTAAATGTGCCAGTGATGCTTATTTTGGTTTTGCTTATTAAGAACACACACAGAACAGAATCCTGTAAAGCAAATATAGTTCTCAGTTTTCCTCACGCACACCCAAAATAATTACACCGAAGTCAGTTGATTTATGCAATAGTTATGTATCAGCTTCTGAAACATATTTTGAGTTAGTATCTGACCAGTTGGTCCAAGAAAGCACTTAAGTACACAAAACCAGAAGAAAGTACATGCTTCATGAGATTGCCTGAATGCACCTCAGGAGTTCTAAATTCTTTTCATGCTCTTTCCTGAACTGGGAGATTACATAACTTTAAATGGCAGCAAGAAAAGCTGAATTGCCTTCAGGAACATCAAGAATAGTTCATTTTTTTCAAAATGCTATTTTTAACAAATACATCAGATAAAGAACAGCCAAGTGTGACCATCAGCTCCTACATAACTACATGTATACAAAATGAGAGAGAGGTTTTGTTTTCTGCTTGATTGGCTTCTTCACAATAATATATTTTCCTATCAGCAATACTTTAAATACAAATTAAGGATTTCTTAATCCATTTTATATAGATTTTTAAAATATTCTTGAGAGTAGGCTTGTTCTTTTATCCTTTTCCATGAGGAGGAATTAAAATAGCAACAAAGTATTGTGTTAGTGTTATACAAAGGGTGCTAAGATGCTTGCTTTTGTAAAAATGTGTGTCCATGAGGAAGACAGGGGATGAAAGAGAGAGTGAAGAGATGAATTTCACTTCCAGTGGAAGTTAACAAGTATAAACAGAACTTTTGCATGTTAGGATTCATCACACTGCTGTTAAAGATAGGAAAAAAAAAGTTCCAGTGCCTAGAATTACTAAGAAAATATCAGTTTTGGCACAAGGAATACTGCCAAAGGAAGGTAAAAAAACCCAAACAAAGCTCTGTTATAATCTCATTTACTCATTCATTTACTAACACTGTCAGTGTTTTCTGACTCTTTCATTAACTATGTATAGATAAGAAGCTTTTCATAACTGTCTGGAAGGCTGCTACCTCTCTTTTCCTCCATTATTTTACTTTTTGAAAGTCCCACTGTTAGCAACAGAACTTACTCAGTATTTATAGCAAGACTGAGGTAGTTGGAATAGCCAACATATACTGGTATAATACAGAATTTTATTTCCATGAACAAAAAAATTAAAAACTGCCCAGTTCCTGAGTTTACGTCCTACAGCCCTTCACCACTGTTCTGTGTTCTTGTTTAGACACACACGTCCACTTCTCATTTCACTATCTCAATACTCCAGTTGTACTTCATCTTTCCCAACTCTTGTTTGGACAAAGTAATTGTCTATGGACTGTTTCAAGTAACACATATGCCAAGAATCATATCAAACTTCATTACAGCTACCTGCTCACCAGGACACTAGTCTATTCTCAGTCCTCTATATAGTAGAAATTTCCACATTTTTTTAAATGCATAGAGGAACAGACACATCTACCTCCTTCAAACAAACTGAAACCAGCCAGTTGGACTTGCTGCAAGTCCCTAGGTGGTTAACACAGAGATACAGATCATCAATGCAGGCCTCACTTCCCATGGTGTCCTGGCAGGTTAAGTCCAGATGAGGTAAATGGACTAAGGTACTAGCAGGACCTCACACCTGGAAACATCCTTGAGCTGACCCCAGCCACTACAGGTTATTATTACTGATCATCTTTTGCTGTCTGTAGCCAAATATGATGGCAGAAGACAGTAAAAAGGTCATTTGAGCTACATCATCTCAGGTTTACACAGGCACACCTCCTTGTTTCAACAAAAAGGAAACATTTGCCTTATACAGGTAATAGCTGCAGCCTGACTTTTATGATGGAAACCACAGGCAAGTTAAAAATAAGCATGAACAGGATTGAAAAAGGCATAACACAGCACCAGCCTTACACAAATACGGAGAAAAGAACCAAGAAACTTATGACAGTGTCCAACTCTCTATGTGATGGCAGCTACCCTCTCCTTCTCTACTACGTACTGAAATCTGAATCTTATACACAATGCTACTCACAGACAAAGCTACAGACACTTAATAAGCTAGATGTACAAAGGAAAAGGAGCAATGCACTGACATTTAATTATTTAAGATGAACTTCCCTCAGTAACTCCCCCCTCTTGATTTCACAAAACCACATTATAAGTGTAACTTTATTTAAAAAAAAAAATCTTTAGAATGCAATAACAGAAGGCAAAATTATGCTTTGTCATCTCGTATGTGCTCAGCAGCTATAATTCTGCACTTGAAGGCTGAAGTCCATTTAACATCTTGTGATAGCAACACCTAAACAAAAAAGCCTTCCTTCTTAGCTGGAAGTTGGCCACCCTATGGGTGGAAGTGGCTGTGAATCTCCAACTCCTATTAATGCAGTTGATAGTACAAAACCTTATCTCACCAGACTGTTACCAATATTTCTAATATTCAGGCTCATTTACAGATTTACTTTGGAATTCCTTCACTCCCACTTAGCACACTTACAAGCACACACAGTGCTGCTTCTGGCTCTAAACTATAGTGCAACATGATGGAATGAAATAAGCTTCTCGTCTCAGTTGCTCTTGCTCCTAGAAAGTATTTGTTTATCTAGAGTGAATCGCTGCTCCCGTATCTATGTAATGACTTCCTCATAGCAGTCAGATTACCCACACCACTGATCACTTTATTATTTCAGAATGGCTGTTTATTTACTTTAGTGCACCAGTAACATGAAGGGATAAGGCTCGTCACAGCTGGGCAAACTCACCATACTCCTTACGCAGGTGGTCTGGAATGTGGGGCTCATAACCTTCCTTCTCAGGGACCTCCACAAATTCATCTTCATCTTCATCCTCATCGTCGTCATCTGAGGCTTTCATCTACAAAGATATTGTGGTTGGGTTTTTTTTGTTTGTTTTTAAGAAGTTAAGACTGCTTTTCATTTCCCTTCACATTGAAAATATTTTAGACATCTTGATAGCCCTCTGAGACCACTCTGTCAAAAGTATTTTCCTAATTATGCATTTAATCTTTATCTAAGATTAGGCCTTTGCTTAACATTTTATCTCTAAAGCCATACTCTATCCTAAGGGCTTCTTTAAAGCCCCTTTTATCCATTAGAACACTCGCAGTTGGTGAAGTCTGAGAAAGTGTGAAGCTATAAAACAAGACCAAAAAAATCTTAAAATAACATCAAGATTTTGACTTCATGAGCAAATAGCCTTATCTCTTTTCCTCTGGTTGATTACTCATTTAGTTCATCCAAATAGTCTGTAGCATGTTAAATAGTATCACAAATTGTTTAAGAGCTCAAAATCAGAGCAGGCAAACAGGAGGGGAAGCTGATGGACTGGCAAGCTAATACTGACCCAAGTAAGAATATCCAGATCTGTATACTACCATTTCAGTGTGTTTCCTCATAACGGCACTAAAAATAGTTTCATATAATCATTTCTTAACTAATTTGGTACATCCTAACCATTCATACCATTAGACTGCACACAGTATGATGGTAAAGACCAACAAAATAGTATTTTTAAATGTGCGCTTGGTCTACATTGCAGTCTGAAATTGAATAGCTACGAGTAGCTGAAAAACAAAAATGGGTTTCCTATCAACTTACCAGGGTTCACATAAGTGGCTTCCTATATGTCATTTCAGCTAGCTACTACTTCATGTGCCAGCAAGTTTTTACTTTTTTTTCTAAGCATGTTCCATACCCGAAAATGAATTTTTACTCTATACTACACATTAACTAAAAGAATCCGTGCCACCTCAGATGCAGCCTGTACCATCAGAACTTTAAAATAGCAAATGCCAACTACCCTAAAAAGGCAGCAATGATAGAGGTTTTATGCTTTATTTCCTTTGCCCACCTTAAGAGTTACATAATTCTTGAAAACAACACCATTATCACATTACTGTATGTTTGCCATGCACTTTTAAAAGTCTAAGAAATAATAAGGGTATCCACTCAAACCAACCTTAATACCGGCTATCACTTTTTTCAACTTCACTGCAGCAAGCCAAAGCAATAGATAAGGAGTGGCATCATTTTTACTATTTTCAGCTGTGTTCTTTACTTCTCTTATTGCACCTGACTTACGTTGATATTCATATCAACTACTCATTGTTACAAGCACCAGAGGATACTGCAGGTATTGCCTGCAGCAGAATTTTCCCAGTTTAATTCACTACTCTAATCTCATGTCACAGTTGCACAGCTGAATTTAAATCATACATATACTCTGAAGCCAAAAAACCTAGGAACCAGTCTTGGTTTATTGAATGTTGTTAAAAATTTTAAATAACAAACAAACAAACAAACAAAATCAGCATTTCCTTTTGGTCAGTATTACTTGTAAGCTGGACTGAATTAATTTCTAAAAGAATATTAATTGATACTAATACACACATTGATACACTTTTAACATATATATAATGCAAGTTAGAAGCATGATTCCTCCTTTTGTTTAAGAAAATTACGTTGATTTAAGAAATCTGCAGTTCCAGCAGAGAAAAAAGAAGAAAAAAAAAAATCACTGTCCTGAAGACTAGATTTACTATTACATTCTTACCAGAGAACATCTGATTAGTCTTCATTTAAAAATAATCACGTTTGGAAGTACCCTGCTGCCAAAGACAGGTAACCACCACAACATAGTCTCATCAGCCTAATTATCACTATCTTGAGAGTTGCCAACTTTCAGGCTACTCTGGAGGATCCTGCACCCTAGCTTAGTTCTTGTTTCCCATTGCAATCATTTTTCCTCATCTAAAGGAAAAAGGAAATCCAGGCCCTACCTGGCATGGCCAAGACAGATACACACTGAACCTGACCTCCACAGCAGAAACCAAAACAGTGTTAATGCAAAGAAAGGGTCAAATATTCGAGCACTGATCACAAACTCACAAAAGCACTAGACATGGAAGAATGTCTGTGTTCAACTACAACTTTTAGAAGACCTCCCCAACGGCCTTTAGAAAAACGTCATCAGGTTTTGTACTCTGCAAAATAGAAGGCTAGAGATTGAAGAAAAACTTGTTTGATTGTATTTTCGTTTCAAAATTCTGCTGGTGGTGTCATCGCTTTTTTATGTTAGCGGCAAATTAATTAAGTTTGGAAAAAACATCCACTCTTATTTCTTTAGCTTGAAGCAGGGTAACAATCATACTTTCCATACTCAGTTTCCATTTCCCATTTAGCCATTAAAAAGATTTTACTACAAAGCTACAACATTACAAGCTACGGATGATCTTTGTCTATAACTTTGTACCATAAAGTATAAGCTGACTAACTTTCACCTTATAAACCAAGAAAAGTAAATTTGGTGGTTTTCCATAGTTTTTACTCAGAAGTAGTCTGTAAACAAAGAAACTGCAACAGGTTTAATTATTGTGAATTGTGAATTAATGTCAAACTAGTCAAAAAATCAGTTTAGACTGAGCATTTAACTTAAATTGCCAGATGATTCCTAAAATATCAGTGGGTATAATACAAGTACTCATGTGCATGGCATATCTGAGAGGACTAGAAAGAATTCAAGAGTACTACTTTTAATTGAAACTTCCAATTTGTTCACATGGTGCTGGAGGCACATAGCTGTCTGTATATTAACATACTAAAATTCACTAATCCTCAACTTGAAAACTGCATTAGAAGCAACTTTGCTGTATTACCTGCATGGTCTAAAACTTTAAAGCACGTGAAAAGCCCGACGGAGAAAAGGCATAATCAGATGCAAATTCACTTTGTTTAGGTACAATCCATGAACTGTGCATTCAAGTACTATAGAAAACATTAATCATAGGAAACTGTAATTTTTGTTATCAGTCTAACACTAATCAAAAGGGAAACCTGTCACTACCGCTGACCTGTGAAACGTCCCAATTATACTCTTCGGAAATGACAGGAGCACTTAACTTCCTCACTGAGTAAATGACGACGATCAATCAAGTTTGAATAACAATGAGCCACGGAGCTGAAAATTATTTTTTGTATAGAATCTACCCAGGAATTTATGAAAGGTGAAAAGCAACCCAAGGTTTTAGGGACATTATGGCTTTCAGCTAGTGCAGCGCATATCAAACACTAAACAGAATTTATGTGTTTTAATTTTCTAAAAGGTAGATGTGGACTTGGTGCTACAATGCATAACATATAATGCCAGATTTTAAATATGGGGGTCATTTTCATAAAATATTATGCTTATTGTTCACACCCTTGAATTTCCCTGGGGTCTTCTATTAAATTTAGATTTCCTGTAAAAAAAATTAACTGCTTAGCTAACTATAAGGAATTAAGCCCCCTTCAAACAGACATGAAGTCTTTATTCTGATATAATCTTTAACAAGATAAATAAGTTATTTTTATATAAACACTATAAAAAACACTAAATATTAAAGTCATCACTGGTGGAAATTCAAAAAGTTGCACAGTAGTAAATAGGTAGTTACATCTCAATTTACTTCATTGCAGTGGTACTTCATCAGAACCATCCCATTTATGCTGTTTTGTTCTGTTCCCTTTTTACCGAAGGGAGGAGAGCTCACAGGCACCATTATGAGTCAGACAAGTATCTTTTTTTTAATTCCACTTTTCAAACATGAAGAAAGCTCCAAAGCAAACTCTACAGACGCAGTATGAAAGTTCAGCCACCTTTACCTACTTTTCCACCATAAACTTTTCCAGTCAGTTAAAAAAAATAAAATCAGCAATCTACAACTAAATTAGAATAAATATTTAAGGCAACAATGAGAGGCAGAATTTGTAAATTATAATTCTTTAGGAATGAGTGGAACAGGTACTTGCAAACAAGAAAAATGAGACTATGATAAAAACAAGCAATATGCCATTTCTAGCGTGCCATATCTGAAGTATAAACTCACATGATAAATACTACAAGGTAAAGCTTTTCTTGTTGTGTACAGAATTAAATACCTCTAATACAACTAAGATAAGTTGTTTGTTTCTCAATAAACTGTCGAAAGATGGGGGAAAAGAGGTCCTGTTCTCAAATCCATTCTCATTATCACTTAATTTGAGGAAAGTCACTAACAGTTTGCATTCTTATCAGAGACAAGGGTGAACTTCTCTGTCACTAGAAGATGGTCCATCTTAAGGGAGACCAAACAGACTCCCAGACACGAGAGAATACTTGTACCACCATTGCTCCTCAAGTTGCATGGAAAGGGGAAGTTTTTTCTGCTCACTGTTAATCTGCTCTATAATTTATCTAAATGAATCAATGCTTTTGCAAAACTACATGGGGTTTTTTAATGTGGTACTATTCCTGACTAGGTATCTCACTGTGAGAGGAAATAGGATTTAGCTAGACAATTTCCAGATTCTTGGGCTGAACTTATTTGCATATGAGAATACAGTAAAAAAATTTCAGAATATACACATGCATTATTTTTATTGTAATCAGTTAGAACAGTGATTCCTCAATTCTCCTAATTTTCATTAAAACTTAAAATAGTGATGACTTTTCCAGCTAGACAAGTGCAATCACACCATTCCTTCCCTAACTCTTTAAAAAAATTTGAAAAAGCAGATGTTTCCTTATCAGTCTCCATCTTATTAAAAATATTGAAAATGTTGGATACCAGTAGAAATGCAACTGTATGTTCTACTTTGGAGTCAACACTCCAAGAGCCTCCACTGTTAGTGTAATTCAGTGCAACCACAGCTCCAGTTAAATGCCTTGTTCATCCATCCCATCCAGTAAAATAAATTGAAAAAAAAACCCCTCCACCCACCACACAACACTTGGAAAGATATAAAGAAAAGCCTTTGGTCCTTTTCCCAGTTTTATACAAAGGGATTGCTACATTCAGTTAAGAGGATTTAAAAACCTGAGCCTCTGCAATCATAATTAAAGCAAGTAATAAAATGACTGAAATATACAATGCAATCAGTTTATAGGACAAGATGTACAGCATTTACTAATTATTTTAGAAAAAGAAGGAAGAGAAAAGATAGCACATGAAGAAGTCCTATCTACTTACTAAAACACCACTCGCAAACTACAGCTGGGACCATTAAATAAATTTTGCATGGTCTAATTAACTTGGTTTGCAATCTCAATTACTTTTCACCCAAGAAATCACTTTTGTTCAGTTTTATGCGTGTCTGTTTCCCTTTTTAAAAAAAAATGATGTAAGGCATCCTCAGACAAGTGAACTCTAAACTTCATTTGTCTTTCAGCAGGCTTGATGGCTATGCATTTAAAAACCCATTCTATCTTATAAACTAAAAATTAAATGTACTCAGCTGTGATGGTCGTCATTGCATCTGCTATTTATATGCTAATACCCTCACTGGAAGATCTTGCAAATTATTCCACCATGCCAATATCTCATGTGCATCTACTCAAAGCCAACTAAATATTTTTCTAGAGGCAGAAGATTTTTGGTTAGGGAACGAGAATATTTATTGCCGCAGAAACTAGTTAAAGGGGCAACCTTAAGCAAATACATTTTTTATTAGACAGCAACATGAAACATACTTCAGTCATCTTAAATGAAATTTGGGGATATTCCACGTAAGCAAACAGTGACTGGGTAAAAGTAATTTCTTCAGTGCCAGCAATAGAAACTGAATAGTCAAACAGCGTATATTAGATGTAAGGACTTTTACAAGTTCCTCCTTTCCCATCTTTTTATATTATCCAACATAGCATGATTGGAAATAAATGCTGGCATTCTGACAGATTTCAGAACCATGCTTGAATTTTCCTCTGTGCAACACGAGGAAAACATAAACTAAGAGAGCTGTATTTATAGAGACCTCCCACATACACTCCCTCCCCTTTGCCCTGTGATTTGGGCATAAATTCAAACCTAGATGACTGCATATTAGATATGTGGTCCAGGCAAACCACATTTTATATTTACCAGTAAAAGTATCACCTTTCATTCTATCTGTAGTTGCTCAACAGCACAGAGGCTACTTGGCCAAGATGACTTTTATTTAGGAATGCATCTTTCACACTATTTCTTTATGCACTTTATGCAAAGTTCTCTTGCATAATCCAAGTTTTTCATAAAATAAATACCACATTCAGGAGAGGTGTAACAGTTTTATTTAAACTACCAAAGATCTCAAAGTTTAACAACACCTTTCCTTTCCATGTATCCCAGAGAGCTAACACATAAGTGGGACACCCTCTATTATTAAAGCTAATAAAGTTCCCCAACATTAAAAAAAAGAAAGACTCCCACAAAATTTATGCTGACCACCTACATTTGATACCTATATTTAATTTGTTTTATTGCTGACCACCTACATTTGATACCTATATTTAATTTTATTGGAAGTGACTGTAGTGTTAGTCCCTTAAATGTCTTAATGTAATATTTATACAAATAGTATAGTATACAAATAGTATACAAATATACAAGGTTACATCCAACTTCTAGAAAAGTAGGAAATTACTTCTCCCATGCAGTTACTGTACAGACATCAGGTACTGCAATTAATTGCACAATTAAAAAAAGTAATATTTTAACAGTAGTATGTGGTATGTTTTTTCATCCAGTTTTTCATTCACACTGGGAGATGAGCTAATCATGTATCACTCCACCGATTTGATCCCTCTGATTAAAGTAAAGATTGACCTCCATAATCGGATCTGCGTTACCTGATTTTATTCACTTACTGAAAGGGACAGTCTCACTATCTCAGCTTAATTCTGGTACAGAAATCTTCTCTGGATTAGGTTCCAGCCAGTTCAGGTCCCTGCTGCAACAGGAGCTCTATTGCTAGTACAAGGGAGGCACTGGGAATCATCAGGGGAGGAAACAGAGACAGGACTATGTCTTTTGATTGCGGCTTGTGTTTAGATCATCTTTAAGCCAACCACAAAATCACTATTGAAATATTTAAGCTGCTTCCCTGTTCAGCTCCCACAAGTAGTACAACAGCAACCTGTACAAAAAACCTGCCTGCTAAGAAGTAGATTTGCTAACTGCATAACACACTAAGAAATGCCTGGTAGAATTTAATTTTTAATGTTTCAGGAATTCTAGAACAGATAAAATAATTTTAGCAAGAGAAGAGACAAGCATAAAACTGTGTTGCACACATTACCTGTGCCCTGAAAACCAAACCTGGTTTCTTCTTAACTCATGGTTAACCATGAGTAAGGAAACTGTGTAAAGAGCCTGCTCTTTCCCATTCGTTTTAACATAAAAGGAAAGGTTTGCAGTTCTTCAAACACTCCCCTCTTTCTGGACTAGCCCTTCCCCACACACCACTCCCTGAATACCAGTCCACATGAAATTGGTTTATGCTGTTGTTTAAGGCTGTAGTGAGGTCCAGGACTGGCTACATCCATTCCTGGACCAAAAAGTTGTTTAATGGTCTGATAACTTAAAGGTCAACCAAAAATATCTCCTCCTCCACTCCACAGTGTCATCTTGAGGTTTTTCAGCAAGTCCAAGTTATTTATGAGTATTCCTATGAGCCCCTGAAATATTTTAGGCAGCATTTTGAATTATTTAAGTCCTTTATGATTCAGAGGTCTATACATGATAAAAAGCTAAGTTTTAGAGATGAAGAGAAAAAAAAAAATTAACCACTAGTCATCATCATTATGATATTTTAGGAAATGTGATTTTCATCTAAAATGTGACATAACAAGATTCCCATTAGCACTCATTCATGTAAAAAATTCTTACTGCGTTTGATGAATTACCACCTATCGCTTAGGCCAGATCAAATTCATGCTACTAAAACTTTGTATCCACTACTAATGTACATATGCCCGTCTCATGATATAATCTGCATAGATGTCAACTGTAAAATCAGTACTAAATTGCAGCTTCCTTCAAATGATCACATTTATAAATGAATTTGAACTACGTATTTGTTAAAAATTATTTCAGAGGCTATATTTTTAACAGATAAATACACATCTCAAACCTGATTTGTTAAGGGCAACACTCAACAAAATATCCTACGCAAGACACACATACCTTAGACACGTATTCCTGATTGTGGATTTTAGGTACAGAGATATCAATAGATGTGAATATCCTTACTTTAATATTGCATTAATTTAAATGTGTTAGTGTGTGTTCCAAGACTGTAAACTTTCGTTTTTTCCATTTTTATAAATACGCATTTAGCAACACACTTTTACTGAACCTCACAAATACATTCAATTGTCTTCAATATACTTCTTCCCCTTGCAAGGTAGGATGGATAAAAAGCAGGAAGGAAATTTATATCTACTACTACAGAGTACACGCTGCTCAGTATTCATAGATGAATCAAGGGAGATGACCCTTTGGCCTGAAAAACTTAAATACTTAACATAAGGGTTAACTTGATGATAGAGACATCCTACTTTATTTTACACTCTATTAGAAGAGCTCCAAATTGCATTGTGCGACCTGCGAATCAGATAGGGATCAGAGGTCGTCACGGTGACAACTTTAAGAATTCATGGCTAGATCTGCATAACAAGATATTTTTAATAACTTTGTAACAGTAGCAGGCTGTATAGCCAGTGCAAAGCAAAAAATATAGGACAGCAGCATTCAGCTCTAGAAAAATAATTTAAAAAAACAAACAAAAAAACACCCAAAACATCACACTAGCTGATTAGACACTTTAACAAGATAGTACTGTTTTACAGTGATTTTACAGTGTTTTGTTTTCTATTGGTCCTACATCCTATAGGACATAAAACCTGAAAAGCTCTTTTAGCTGAAGAGTGATTATGAAGGGTGTTTCACAGATAGAAATAATTATCATATGATGATTAAAATGGGGGAGGAGGGAAGAAGCAGCATAAGCATCTGTATGACATTAAATATCTTGTGTTCACTTTTACAGTTATGGTTGTTGTGGCTTTTTTGACAAATAATAGCTAGCCAAAACGTAAAAAATTAACATGTTGCCTGGGCTACTACTTTGACCATACAGACATTATTAACCTTTTATTTATTCTGAACATATTACATGCATACATCATTAGATGTATATAATCTGATAAAGGACATCTTTAGGTGTAATGCTGATTTAATTATCAAATATTCCAGTATTCCTCTTAAGTTCTGGAAAACATACTAACAATCAACATCAAGTTACTATTCAAATCTCAACATTAAACGCTTTTGGCTTTCAAAGGGCAACTTTGTTAAGAGTTGGGGGTTTTGTTTGCATGCAATTTAAAAGCATCATCTGAAGAAAAAACTTCTTATACAAAGGCATCTCTCTTGCTCCTTGGTCTGAGTATGTTTTAGCAGATGGGGTTCAGGCATGGTGAGGGATTACTAAGGAAAATTACTTACCCCCCAGAAACAACTTCTCCAAAATGAAGAGGAAAAAAAGAAGGATGTGAGTACAAGAAACTGTTACAGAAAGCTACAGAAAATGGCTACAGAAGAAAAAATAATACAGCCTTTGCTTTTGATCTAAAATTCATGTGCGACTTTTTTTTTAAAGCAGGCACTAACTTAACTAAAAGACAGACTTAAAGAGCTGGTTACAAAGCTACAAGATGATTAGGTAGAAATAACTCATTAGCATTGATAAAAATGCCAAGTTGTATTTGAAGATATGGCAAAAAGAAATCAGAAATAGTCTTGCTGCCAAGTAATTCGTAGAGCTCTGATTAATTCATTATTAAATTTTTAATATTTTTATGTATTAAAATATTTTAAGACTAAATTATGACCAACAAATATTTAGCGTGTAAATATTATCTGTAACAATTTTCTGACATTATTATTTCAGAAAAAAATCTGACTTGTATTGCACTAAGGTTTGGAGATCAGATCAGGTTCTGGACAACACAAGGACAGCCTTCTCCAAATCTAATTATTAATGGCATTATTGAATTCAACCAGATGTTTCACATGGATAAAATTAAGTACATGAATAAATCAAGATCCAAGCGCACGCTTAGATTTGACAGACGATAAGGAAAGGTGAAACAAAAAGTAATGAAGGCAGTTAATGAAAAACTATGTATCCCTGATTGCTAATATAACTTGAAATTAAAAATTCAAAATGTAATAGGCCTGTTAAATGATCGCTGTGCTGACAGACAAATGAGCAGGATGTTTCTCACATCATATTGTCTACTCGTTTCTATCTGGCCAAGTTTAGCCAGGTTGAGTAGTAAACCTTTTATGGCCTCCCAAAGGTAAGAGACAAACATATTCTCAGTGTACAAAATATAGCTAATGAGCCACATTTCTATTAATAATGTAAGAACTTCAAATATTATTCTAATGTATAATCCTTTATGGAAATTATGTAATGGAATCATGATTTAAAATACAGTGCACACTTGTTCTCTTCTAACTTTTAAAATTACAAGATCATTTACATCTAATCAGCTGCAAATCTGACACTAAAGGAAAAAAAGAAAAGTATTTTAAGAAAAAGAGGGAAGACATTAACAGATTAAACTATTTGTAACCAGGAAAAATTATTTTTAAAGGAATATTTCAACCGCAAGTTATTACTAGTAAAGAATTAAAACTCTGGAAACAGCAATTTCTATTTAAACACCAATCTCAGCCAATAATTACAATTGTACTTCTATAATAATTCATCTAAATAGAGCCTAGAATTAACTCGGAGTGTCTCTAGTGTATTGCTGTTGTAGTAAGTTTACCTGGAGATGATGGCTGGCTTTGGATAAAGGTGGTACAGAGAAAAATGTCGAGCATGCAGTATGCACTCCCTCTGCTGGGCACCCGGATTATCCTCAACAGGCATTCAGAGAAAGGAAGGGATATGTCTGAGCACCCAGGTAATGTGAAATAAAAGCCCTTTTACAGTTTCTGCCCTCTTCCTTCTAGATTCAGCTGAAACTCAGACTCACAGAAAAACATGTTTCAAAACTCCTGTTTATGCTCTCAAAATGTTTCCTATCAGAAACCAAAATCTGATTCATACCCCAAAC
The DNA here is from genome assembly GCF_003259725.1 of Athene cunicularia. Classification (NCBI taxonomy): domain Eukaryota; kingdom Metazoa; phylum Chordata; class Aves; order Strigiformes; family Strigidae; genus Athene; species Athene cunicularia. The sequence continues at coordinate 7,100,429 of NW_020799098.1, read as the reverse complement.
AAGTATTTAACTACAGTGAACATAACTTGTATAGCCACACAAAACCTCATTTGCCTTTGACTGACACAGTAAGACTCATTTTCTGTGCATCATCTGCCCCTTTGAAAAAATAACAGCTCAGGAAGAAATGTCTGGATGACTTCTGATCTGCTGGGGGCAGAGCAATGGGAAGAAGGAATGCACAGTCTGGGCAGCTAGGATGTATTAACATTTATAAAACTTGCTTGTTCCTAGGCAGTCAAAGGATAACCTTTGTTATTCTTTTCCCTCTCCTCGCACAGCTCCCAAGAGGTAAGCGCAGAATGGTGCCATAGCCTAACTTGCATTGGCAGGGTTTAAGTGTTATATAAAAATGATTTCTTTATAGTTCTTTCTAATTAAGGCCTTCTGATGGTTTGAATTCTTCACTATCGTGGAGGAGAAAAGAAAGAGGTGGTTATATCTCATGTCACTATAAACCATTTTAAGTCAAAGTGTCTCACTGTATAAAGGTCTGTTTTCCTTCAAGTGACTTTGTATGAGAGTTCTCCTGTAGTTTGCAAAGCAGTGGGGCTTTTCCATTTTTCAGTAAAGATAAAGGCAAAAAAACTTCAGAAAAAATATTTTATGCTAATTTTCCAACATGCTCTGATTGCCTAAGGATGCTGCCTTGCAGACATGTGCTCCGTGATCTGGAAAACGAACCGAGAAATGATGGAAAGCGTGGAGGTAATAGTTACTATTGCTAAAAGCAGACACCCTCCCGCACCAACCAGATGACTCTTCTGTGAAGGTAGGCCAGGTAAATCACTAACTTCTTCCTCTCAATGTAATTTCCATCCAGCTACGCTGCTGGTATATTCATATTGAAACGTAGCATCAATAATTACTCCAAATATACGTGCCTTATTTGTATCTCAGTCACATTCAAGTATAACTGTTCAGATAAACAAGAGTACCAATGACATGTGGCAATGGTAAGGGACTCTAGGATCCTCCCTCTTTTAAGTGGCAGTTTAAATCTCTGCAGGATTGAGAGATATAGTGGAGTGTATAGTACTAAATCTCCAGTTTCACTGTCTCTCACTAAACCCTTCCCTTTATCAACTTTCTTGATCTCAGTCTGAGGATGGGCAAAGCCTTTCCTCCCCCCTCCCTGGACAGAGCAGAAACAAAGCGCAGAATGGAACAGATGAAAATGGGGGAAATTAGTGACCACAGAAGCATAGAGGAGCATAAAGGAAAATCAGAAAGTCTGAAGAGAATGGGCAAGCCCAAGTCCCCAGCCAAGTTTGCAACTCCTTATCATTCTGTTTTGTATTTGCTAATAAAACCACTTTCTCCGAGAAAGTAAGGCCTATCTGTGGTGCAGGATCATAAATACACTCAAAGAAATGAGCAAGTACACAAACAACTCACCTTTACATTCTCCAGCTAAGGAGACACCTATCTCAGATTGCAGTCACTAGTTGCCAGGAAAACTTATTGTATCCAAACATAGAGATATCACAGAGCAACTACAACTTGGACAATTTACACCGGACCTTCTACACTCGACACTTTATGCTCTTTCTCTGCTTACTAAACACCCCCCTTCATTTCTAGGTGTGCTCACCTCTACACATGAGCAGGTCACAGCACTCACTGACTCTACATGCAAAGAAATATCTGTAATGCACTGAGCATTGCCAGGATGGCTGTGAGCCAGCGCTTTGAAGGACAAGCTATTGGATCTAAAGATACAGAAGATAGCAAAACTTTGGTGTGGCAAGAACTATAGCTCAAATAACACAAGGACATACAGACAGAAGCAGCAATGCTGAATTAAAGAGGAGCTGTATGTAGTGTGACATGTAAATATGCTGACACGTAAATACTTAACAGATGGGGATTTAATAATCCTGGTCTAAGAAATGCTGTTTATTTTTGTTCTATCAGACTCATTTTACTGTGTTTCTACATTTCAACAAGTCATTTGACACACAAATAAAAGATAATTTATACAGTTTCCTTCTGCAGCACAAAGCTTTCTATGTTCAGGTTATAAATTTACTCAGCACTAACATTAAATTTGGGTATCTTCCACTGGAAAAAAACCCTAGTAATAACTATATATTGTTTTCAATGCTTAAGTTAATACCTCAATCTGCATTGCCTCATTTTGAATGTATTCTTTATAAGCATTACTATGTATTTCCCTTTTTTTCCTTCTAACAATGGAATTTATTAGCTTTCAAACATTATATATATAGCATTGATCAATCTCCAGAAGTGGTAACAATACCACTTTAAACACATACACATGCACGCAAACGAAAAAAAAAAATCAAGGCTTGAATGTCCTTTATATCTTACAAGAAATATAGCAACCAATATTCCATGCAGAGGTGCAGCAAATGAAGTCCTGTCAAGCAAATGGCAGGAATGACAGCAGATGTCTGGACTCCTTCATAGCTGGTTGCATAAAGGTAGCACACATATTTCACTGGAGAAAAAAATACCCTCTGACAAGACAGTCTTTCAGTACTTTTCAGAGTTGGCATTTTTGACTGGTGTGGTACATCAGTAGGTATTAAGATTAATCTTGATAAAGCTTCATTTGCACAATGAAAGCAAAGTCTACAACACTCAGTCATGGCTAAACGAGGCTACCACAATTTAGACCAAGGTATAGTGTCTGGATAAAATTCTTACAATCCAGTCATAAGCCAGACTCCACTCTGAACTCTGATCCAAAACACTTATTTTCATGTCAAGCTATACAGTAATTTTGTTTGATCTCAGCCAACACAAATGAGTGTTATGCAGCTGATTTTTGCTACATAAACAAGCCATAGACACCTTTTTGCATTTGAATACAGTGTTTGATCTTTCAGACTCCATTTATTCATAAGCTCTACCTATTTCACAAAAACTGTCATAGGTAGCTAATCTTTGTGAAGTATTTTGACACTTTAAAGCTTTATATAACAATTAATTCTCTTAAGATATCCTAAATCACATTACATCCTCACTAGAGAGAATAAATGCTCCAAAGCAGAGACACTACTTCCCTGAATTATAAGACACTGGCATAATCTGACAAGTTGTAAACACACTGTTTACTGAGAAATAGGCACAGAAGCTGAGGACGTAACAGTGTTACACATGAAGAAACTAACAGTAAGTAAAATCTGAATTTAACCATCTCTCTATCCTAAACAACAACAGGGCTACCTTACGTGGCTTTGTCTAATAACAAAGCTCTGGCATACTTACACAGGTGTTTAGTGCAAATCCCTTGAGTGAAGCTGCAACCAGCTGAATTAGTGGACTTGTCTGTAAAACTTGTGTTGAAAACTTTCCCAGATTAAGGCTTAAGAGAATGTGCATATTTTTTGTATACAAGATAAACATTACTAATGCTCCCCTCTAGTAAAACAGAATTTTAAGACACTCACCACTTTTCTTTTTCTCGCTTTAAAGGAAATGTTCATTTCCTTGTATTTCTTCATAGCGGTCTCCAATTTATTCTTGAGATCAATGACACATTTTAGCCGATCATCATTTATTCCTGCTCTGGTAAATAACTGCAAAGAGAGAAATCAACATCCTTACTCTTTTTTTCCTAGTCATTTAAGAAAAAAAAAATAATTCAGTTTTCCTTCATAATTAATGAAACAACACTGTCACAAATGCCTTTATTTTACAAGTAACAATTAGTGAAACCACTTTTCCTATCTAGAATATAAAAGCTAATAGCAACTACTAAAGACAAACAAACAATGAACAGCTGCTATAAACATCTCCCAAGAGTATCCTTCTATAGGACAAATTCCATGCACAAGGCTCCTGAGCAGTAATATCAATTGACAGAAAGGACATACTGTTTTTCTGAAACATAATGTCTGACAAAAACATGCTATGTTTTACTTTAATCCTTTGTGAAGAAGCCCCATTTCACAATACCTTAAAAAAAAAAGTACGAGTGTAGGTAAGATCCCTAATGTTGAGAGCTATCAAGCAAGTTATGTGGCTGCTTTTGTCCACCCTGCTGAAACAGAAATCTTTTCTATTTACACCGATGTTTCTTCAACCTTAATTTCCTTTTTGCCTAATCTCCCTCAAGATTTACTGTACCACAGTCCCTGCTTTTCCATATTTTTATCAAAGAGGTGAAAAAAACTGTCTCTCACCTGAATCCAGGACTGCACAGAAGGCCAGAACTTATTTCTGAGAAGTCTGTGAGCATCCATGACATTGTTTATTATGGCACTATTATCTTCATTCTCATGCACTTTTATATCTGTTCAAAACAGGGGGAAAAAAGAGTGGGTGATGTTTATTCTAAACTATAGGAGCAAAGGAAGGTAAGTGGAAGAAGTAGATGTGAACCTTTCTAAAGCATTTGATCACTTTGGGGAAAATTACAAACATCAGAATGTGTCTCTGTTCATTATTCTACCATTATCCACACATTCAAAAAAATATCAGAGGAAAAGATGAAAAGCTTTCAGTCTAGTGACAACAGAAAGAGCTGTTAAACCATCACTACTAAAGAACTGTCAGATAACCACAGACAAGTGCAGTCTTACTATTTACATCACATCTTGTCCTAAGTTCAAATGAACTGGACCTTATTGTACCAGTTTCTGCATGTTCTGCCCCAGTGGCAACAGGGACTTGATTGCCAAAGAAGCCAAGTATGCCACGACCCAAGTAAAAATGGTACTTTCTACCCATTAGTCATTCACAAGCCCCAGGGATACATTTCCAATTCTCTTCTGCCAGCACAGTAGATATCTGCCTTACTGGCTCTTTGCACACAAAATTCTGTTAGGACAGTATTTGCAAGAAAATTTACTTAGACCGCTAAAGCACAAACCATCCTAAATTTTCTAGAGGTAACTCACTTTAGCAAAATTATATAAAGAAGGTATAATCATAATCCTTAAGACTTCCTAGCAAAACTAATTACTTCTCTTGTAAGTCATCAGTAGCAAGGAAAAAAAACACATTTAAGAAACACGCAATTATAAGATTTTAAAATTATCATCTTATACCCCAGCTACAGAGAGAAAGAGGGGAGTAGTGATGTGTATGAGAAAGAAAATTATATATGATAAACAGATTTTTTTTTAACATGGGAAATTCATTATAGGTGCTATGAAGTGTAATGTGGTTACAACAACTAATTCAAAAGTTCAGCCTTAGAAGGTCATTAATAAAATCTGTTAATCACACACAAGGACACTCAAACCTAAGAAAGGTTACTAGATGAACCAGAAATAGAAAAGAACTCCAAAATAAATTCATGTCCAGGAATTGCAAATCAAAATGGTGTCCAGGAACCCCAGCATTTAAGTCATAGAAAAAAAAAAAAACCACACCAACAAAAAAAACCCCACAAAACCAAATCACAACTACACAGCATTTCAGACAAAGGTTACCTCCAGCTATATGTGAAAAAAATTTTCCAGGTACCTGTGGAGATTTCAAGGTCTAGAGTATATTTATGTGAAATCAGCCCATGGTTCCTAACAAAAGTCTGGTAATCATCATCACTGAGAGCAGGGACACCAGACTGAACTTCTGAGCATGTGCCTCCATCTAACTCTTTATTCTCAGGCTTCTCCTGTTTTTCATCTGTGTCTTCATTTTTATCAGTTCTAACACACTGAGAAATAGAAAGAACGTCCTTGCTGCAGCATGGCCGTTCATCATCCGTGCATTCAAAACAGGACTGGGAGGACAAGGGGGATGAAGGCCTATCCTCATTAGCAGACATTTGTTTGTGGGGTTCCAGTTCCATGTTGTTCACAGTGAAGTCAAAAGGATCTGGCATCAGAAGCTGGAAACAGTTTTCCATCTCTGTCAGCGTGTTGGCAATCTCTTGGGACATTTCTATCAAGAGACAATTGTTTTAAAATATTGTTAAATACTGCAAAATGCTAATGTCTCCAGAGCAGAGATATTTACAAAACAAATATGACTGCCACAGGCGCAACCCATTTATCCAGTAACCAGTGATAATGTAGCCATATAGATCTCTCACTGCTGCAGAAATTGTCCTTATAAGAGTGACAATACTTTTCTTAAGCGGGAAATCTAGAATTTCCTGAGCAAGAAATTTACAGCTGGTGTTCCTCCTTTCTCTATGCTCTCTAAAATTTCACTGTGAAAAGATGACACAATACTTCATAGAATTTGAAGGAGAAGGTGGTTCAGTGAGGATATTCTTAGTGATATTGGTGGGTGTTCATTCTACCGCCATCTATGTTATAGCTGCTTGTAGGTGTAGCCATGAATAGATGCTACTGCTCAAAGAGCTGCTACCAATGAGTGTCTTTAAGAAGGTTAAATCTCCTTAAAATTCCACCCTCGTGCTGTTTCTAGCATGTGGAATAAATGCAGACACAATTGGATGCATTGCATATGCCAAAGTAAGTTAACTAAACCATCCTTTGTAACTGCAACATAATATACTCACTATCTCTGTTCTTTCGTATTGCAGAAATATGTTTGCTATTTACACATTGTTTAGAGATTTCAACCCCAGTTACACACATTTTTTAGCAGCAGTACAATACTTTTCAGAGATAGCCTATACTGCATCCAGGATTCCTGTGCAGAACATTGCCTATACTTCCAGAACACAATGACTGTATATATACGCAATAGCATTAGGTTCATCAGCCAAGAAGGTATCGAGAAATCTGTGCCTAGTCAATGACACAGAAATTAAGCCACTAGCTCTGAAAAGTCTCACGATATGTTTGCTTGAGGTCATGCATTCATACTTTACTGAGTTACAGACCAGACCTTTACTTGCTAACATTTTTTTTTTCTTTCAATCTCTTCAATCTCCCTGAGCTCACAGAACTGCCGCATGTTTCCCCTGACAGTCTTTAGGTGAGAGAGATAGTGGGTCAAGATTTAGCAAATGTAGTATTCCTATCCTCTGTGGTCAGCTATTATTTGGATAGCTATTCTCTTAGAATTTGTTTTATATAACCTTAAAAAAGGTTGCTTTAAAAATGAAAAAGAACCCACCCAACCCACACTAAAAGAACTGAAGCAACCTACCTTCCATTTCTTTTTCAGCTCTTTTGGCTTTTTCTTTGTAGATGTTATCTAGTCGTTTTTGCTTCTCCTCTTCCCTCCTCCTTTCAGCCACAGTTCTGGCATGCACATCTTGAAAATCCACCTAAGGAGGAAATGAAGAAAAAAGTGTAACGTTCCTCGTAAGAAATTTATAGAAAATCTATTTCCTAAGATCCTTATCTGTGTTGAAAAATTCTCTAACATCAGCGATCAGCCAAAAGCTCAGCAGTACCTCCTTTTATCTCTTTTCCTCCTAGAATCAATAACTACAGTAATTCTGAATGGAGTTTTTATTTCTACTAATAAGGAACTGATGAGAATCAATACCTTTCAGAAAGGAATCATAAGGTAGAAAAACCAAAATGCTTAGATTTCCACACCTAAAGTGCAGGAATAAACTAGGGTTTGGAAGACCTCTGTCATAGCACTGGAGACATGGGGTTAGGGAGAATGGCCAGTAAGAGACTACACAGTGTAAGTATTCAGATTACATGGAAACATCACACTAGGATCACTATTAATAAAGGAAATCTAGGAAAATTTGTAAGCACTATTACCACAAGAGTACAGATAGATCACTCATTGAAGAACTTCATAAGCAAGGAAAGTAGAAGACATTCAAATACATTTAAAAAAAGACCAAATTTTGGATTTTACCATTAATTTTGTTGGATTTGGGCATGGAGGGAAAGGTTATCATTCAGTCTCACTTTATTTTCTTATGACTAAAATATAAATCTGAGTGATTCAAAATGCTGCTTCTTAAAACATTTTCAATTTTTTTTTTTAGTTTGTTCTCAGAAGGGCTTGAAAACTCACATAATTTTCACTTGTACTTTAAGGACAGGAGTCTTGATTGTGTTATTGCATAAGGAAACCTCTTCGAAAAAGGAAAACACAGTATTTCCATTTGATTGCTACCACATAACTTTCATTAATTTCAATATAGATTATTCCAAGTGCTGATCAAGCCTGTACTTTGCTGCTAGTAAAGTCCTCAGACTCTCTGGTGCTGTGTCTGTATTACAGGCACCCATTGAACATTTGTCCTTATTGCCACTGCTGGATGACCAGGCTTGTCAACAAACAGTAATGGTTCCCAGGTACTAACATCCTACACCAACGTTTTGGAGCCACACAAGAGTAAAACAGTGAAGCTGAATCTCACCTATGAGGTACAGGTCCAGACAACATTGAGTTCACTCTACACAGGACAAATAAGTCTCACTTTCTATCTAGTCCTGGAAGATCTCTCCTGTAACATGTACTTACTAACCGCAGGTCAAGCGAACCAAGTACAGCCTACAACTGGAGTTTGCTTGCTTTTGCCCAACAAAGAATTTTGTTGGTGTCTCACCTCAAGCTTACCGAAATATCTGAATATTCATTCAGCATTAAACAAGTAGGTAACTCCATTAAACACCAAGGAGTTTGAAAAAACAAATGCTTGAATTTGGGCTTAACCACATGCAGAAATGTCTTGCTATATAAATGTTCCTTCTGCTGCCAAATAATCACCTCAGTTGCAATAAGCCTTTGGGGTTTTGCAAGTACTGTTTACGCAAACACTTTAAAGACAAATTGTTTTTATATAAAACCCTCTACTGAGGTCAGTTGCTCATCAACTCTTCAAGTACAACAGACCTCAAACGATATGATTGTTTCTATTGATACTAGTGTTTCTAGAAGTACTCAGATTCAGCTGCTCTAGAAAATAGTACAACCAACCTTGCTGGGTAGCTCAGTATCACAAATACACAAGAAATGATCACCTGGTCATAACCGAGGAGCAGCCATTAACCACAGCAGCACAGACAGGCATGCCAAACTTAAGTTGACTCACACACCTGTGTGTTCAATCTGATAAAACTATAATGTGTTAAAGCTCCCTCATCTCAGTCTTGCATTTCTCCTTGTCACTTTCACTTAGTTTTCTTTATTGACAATAAATAGACAATAAAGACAATAAAGACAGTAAAGAAGACAATAAAGAAGAATTCAAAGACAATCACCTTTTTCTATAGAATTTTTGGCATCTGTTCACAAAAGAACACAGTACAGTAAGTAATACAAGTAGGCTACACTATTAGCTTAGTATAGAACCAGAACAACAGAAATACATGCCTCACAAAGGTTTTTGATGTACTGTTAGGAACACTGAACATGTGTCTTTCTGAAGAGGAAAAGAAAGAGAATCAATATGTTTATTGAATGCCTGATATTATCACCATAGATACTGTTAACGCCAGAATAGTGTTCTCAATGTCACTGTTTGTACCTCCAAAGAGATATTAAAGCAGAAGAATGTTCCAAACATAACTGAAGCCTAGAAGGGAAATATAAAAGCAAGTGTTTACATACAAGAAACTTCTCTTTAATAAAACTTGTTGTATGACACACTAATACTGCAGCTGAGGGGAGCCATCACCTACTCTTACTGCCTCTGTTGGACTGCGAAGGTAAACTAGAACTGGACAGCTCAGAACAGAAACCAGGCTAGTTTAAACTGGCATATAAAGACTTAATAACTGGTTATCCTCAGTTGAATGTATAACCATTATTTCCCTCCTGAAAAAGGCTTCAGGTAGGAATGAGGGGGTGAAAGCCCACTGGTGAGCAATACTTTTTACACCCTGAGAAAAGGCTAGTTGAGTCCAGTCCTCAGTACAAGCCTGGAGTTTTTAAAATGAACTAAAAGTTTGTGGTTTGTCTTTCAAAGACCATGCTCAACTGTATGTCTCCTAAAGACGTCATTTCCAACAGCTTTTCTTTTATATTGATTGGTTTCCTCTCTTTAGACATCTCCTAGAGATCATCACATAAAAAAACACACAGAGAAGTAAAAATGCAGAGTACCTTCTTATTCTGCTTTAAGAAGTGGTATCCCAGGGAAAGCTTCTTGTAAGCCTCTCCATACTTGTCATGCCAGTCTTGCACTGACTTAATGGCTGCTCTCCTCAGTTTCTGTGCCACTTCTTTGGGTGGGGGAAGAGGCTGCTGATGGTCTATCCCCACTGTCAGCTCCAAGAACTCCTGGAAGTCGGAAATAATGAGCGTCCGGAATTTATGAGATCGTGTGAACAACTCCTGCACGATCTGGAAAGCTGAAAAGCGTATCTCAGCATGCTCCTCGTTGAGTCGTGTCATCAGCAGGTGATAGGCATGGTTGATGTGTTCTTCTGAAGACCTGAGAAAGGAGAAAAAGGAAAAAAAAAAAGGAAGGGGGTGTTTAAAAAAAGAGGCTGAGCACATAAAAACACAACTTTTTAAAAAATTTATTTTCAAATTTTAAAGCATCAGCTGCTGTGCTGGCAGCATACATACAGCTCAGCAGGCCCCAGGACGGCCCCCAGGGCAGCCCCGCGGCTGTCCGGCCCGCGGAGAAGCGTCGCTCTCCGGGAGTCAGCGAGGCCCGGCTGCCCCCCC